>NC_086321.1:369593895-369953633 GCF_036172605.1 Pelobates fuscus
CACCATCCATACGCTTTTCCATAGGTTCTCTCAAGTATGCCATGGAGTCTATAGGAAGCGTGGTCTTTTTAGCCATATGGATCACTGCAGCATCAACCTTGGGAACCGAATTCCAAAGGCAGCAGTCCATGGCAGAATAAGGATAAGTCCTCGTGAATTTGTTTTTCAAGGTGGACTTCCTCTCCGGCTTATTCCATTCCTGAAGGATCATGTCCCTTATAGAGGAATGTACCGGGAACGTTGGTCTATTAGGCTTCAAGTCCTCAAAAAAACTGTCAGCCTCTCTCAATTCAGATTTTTCTTCCGTGAGGCTAAGAGTGTCTCTGAGGAGAGTAATAAGTCTATCGATAAAGTTTGAGTCCAGAGACCTGGAGGCATAGTCAACTTCCTCCTCCCACAGGTCAGGATCCTCCTCAGAGCTGGAAGACTGAGGTTCCGCTCTGCGTCTTTTAGGAGGGCCACCACATCCCGTGGTAGACTTAAAGCCCTCAGCAATTGCACGGGAAATACAAAGTTTAAGGTCGTCCTGCGGTGAAGTCTTACTGGGGACATTAGCCGCTTCCGACAAGCATTCCCTGCAGAGGTTCCTTCCAGGTGGAGCTGGTGATGAACAATTGATGCATCTGTTGGTCTTGTCCCTGGATTTTCTTGCTGGAGAATCCAACTGTTTGCTGCGGCTGAAAGAAAGCCATATATAACATATATTACAGGCTCAGTATGGCACTCTTTTAACAACCCCCCCCTGAACAAAATAAATGGCTCACCTATGTTTTCTAGAGAGGGATCTAGCAGAGGCAGAGGGAGAATCCATACTATGAAAGGAACAAAGGCAAAATCAGAAACACATACCTAATAAGTCCAAAAAGGCAAACCCAAAGCCCCCAGCAAAAACCATGGAAACAGGCAATCCTACCTCATAACGGCAGAAAACACACTCCAGGCAGCCAGGAGACAGCAAGAAGGAGAACTGGCGGAAATTCAGAACGCAAATCAGAAGTTCCGAACAGCTGACAGGCAAGTGTCAGTATTCCCCTGTTTAAATACCTCTGCGCCCGGTCCGCGCATGCGCAGAGCGCTGCAACGCACGCCATGCGTTTCAAGCCTCGCGGCCGGCGCGAGGCACTTCCGGGTTCGGCAATTCCGCGTCTGGAACGCACACCGCGGCAAAACAGCAACACTGGCCGAGGAAGAGCTGAACACAGCCCCCACAAGGACAGCAACTCCCAGTAAGCCCCCAGGGGCAACACAGGGCATGCAGGCAGGAAACACAACTCCCAATAGAGCACAACAGCACCCTCCATCAGGATGACTGCAGTATGGATCCCCAAAGCAAGGTAAGGGGGGGGGGGGATTTCAACCCCAATTACTAGGGGCACTTCCAGAACAAGGGGAAATTTTTAAGGATAACCAACCCCAGGAAGCTTAGAACAGTGTCTCCCTCAGAACACTAGATATACATCCCACGCAGCAGTTCAGTACTTACTCTGAACCTGACCCAGTTAGTCCTGCTCATGCAGGCTGTTTACTGGGTCCTTCAAATGAAGAGAGGCTGAACTTCATTTGGAACGAACCCACGACAAACGCAGGAAGGTGGCCATAAAATAAAAAGTAAAAAGTCCTGTAGAACTTGCTAAGGACAGGAAAAAAGACTGTGGTGTAAGGGGAGGAGGGACTCTTTATACCTATCAGTCTAATTAATTAATCTAAATAATTCCTGTCCTGAGACTGCTAAGGGAAGAGCTACCCATAAGTGATGCTGCCATGAGAAATAGCCAGGAAACATACTTTCCTGGCTAATCATGGCAGCATCACTTATGGGTAGCTCCTCCCTTAGCAGTCACAGGACAGGAATTAATTAGATTAATTAATTAGACTGATAGGTATAAAGAGTCCCTCCTCCCCTTACACCACAGTCTTTTTTCCTGTCCTTAGCAAGTTCTACAGGACTTTTTGGTTTTTATTTTATGGCCACCTTCCTGCGTTTGTCGTGGGTTCGTTCCAAATGAAGTTCAGCCTCTCTTCATTTGAAGGACCCAGTAAACAGCCTGCATGAGCAGGACTAACTGGGTCAGGTTCAGAGTAAGTACTGAACTGCTGCGTGGCCTCCGGGAAGACCTTCTGAAGGTCCTCGGGCCCATCCGGGTACGGTGGGTGGAAGACTGCAGTTCTTTTACCCGGTGTGGGCCGCAAATGTCACAGACGAGTGGGTCACCTCAATCATAAAAGAAGGCTACAGGATAGAATTTTCCTCTCGTCCACGTGCTGCCCATTTCAGAAAATCAAAAGTGTCAGAAGGTGTCAAACGAAGGGCCATGAGGACTTGCATTTCCACTCTGTTGGGACAGAAGGTGTTGGAGGAAGTCCCTTCTCACGAAAGATTCCAGGGGATGTATTCCACTGTGTTTTTGGCCCCAAAGCCCCAGGGAAAGTGGCGTCTCATCCTGAACCTAAAAGGAGTGAACGCCTTTCTAGACGTAAGGACATTCAAAATGGAATCCTTACAGACTATCCTAAAGTGCGTAAAACCAGGAGATTGGATGACCTCCATAGACTTAAAAGACGCCTACTACCAAATCCCTGTAAACAGCAATCACATGCAGTTCCTTCGATTCTGGGCCTTAGGAAGACATTTCCAATTCCGAGGACTTCCGTTTGGTCTCAGCTTAGCGCCAAGGACTTTCTCGAAGGTCCTTGTCTCTCTGATTGCCTTCATAAGGATGAGAGGTATCGAGATATTCCATTACCTGGACGACATACTCATCGTAGGGCCTTCGCAAGGAATAGTGGAGCATCATACATTAATGGCAATGAACATCCTGCAAGATCACGGGTGGCTTCTCAACATAGAAAAAAGCTCCCTGATTCCGTCTCAGACCATCGTGTTCCTCGGAGCAGTGATAAATACCATTTCTGCTCATGTGTTTTTGTCTCCGGAGAGGGTCCTGAAGTTACAAGACAAAGTCAAGAAGCTCCAGGTTCTCGAGAAGGCCTCGGCAAGGGAAGTCATGAGTCTCCTGGGTTCTTTGACATCTACGATAGGTTTGGTGAAGTGGGCCCAATGGAAGTTTCGACCGGTACAGAGTTGTTTTCTTCTCCAGTTCGACAGAGAAAAAACGGATTGGGATCAGGAAATTTCTCTGCCCCTGCCAATAAGAAGAGAGTTGGACTGGTGGAGGAACGGGAAGAACCTAGCAAAGGGTTTTCCCTTGGAAGAACCTCCGTGGACCGTCATTACGACGGATGCCAGTTCTTCTGGTTGGGGTGCCCACCTCGATTCCTCATGGACTCAGGGGTGGTGGACTCGAGAAGAAAGTCGGCTCCACTCGAACCTAAGAGAACTGCGAGCTGTTTCCAAGGCCATTCAGGTGTTCCTTCCAGAGATCAGGAGTTCCTGGGTGTTGATCAAGACGGACAACCGAGCGGTGGCCTCTTATATAAACAACCAGGGAGGCACAAGGAGCAAGCGGCTCTTAAAAGAGCTAGCTCCTCTAATGGTGATGGCCATGACCTATCTCCAGGGACTGAAGGCTATCTATCTCCCAGGCTCGGAGAACGTAGCGGCGGATTTTCTCAGCAGATCGGAAATTCTCCCGGGAGAATGGAAACTTCACCAGTCAGTTTTTGCTTGGATCACCCGTCGGTGGGGCATGCCCCAGATCGACCTGATGGCCTCGTTCAGGAATCGCCAGGTGGAGAATTACTACTCCCTCCACCCAGAGAGTCAGGCACTGGGCCAGGATGCTCTATCTCTTCCTTGGTCGTTCGATCTGGGGTATGCGTTCCCTCCCCTACCCATGATACCCAGGTTCCTGAGAAAAGTTTGGGCAGAAGGGAAAACCGTTATTGCCGTAATCCCGATTTGGCCTCGAAGGCCGTGGTTTCCCCTACTGTCGACGCTGAGCCAGGAACAGCCTCGGCCCCTGCCTATATTGAAGGATCTGCTAACACAGGGTCCAATATCCCATCCTCATCCGGAACGCCTCAAATTGGGGGTGTGGGTCTTGAAAAAGAAAGACTTCAACAATTAGGCCTTTCAGAAGCAGTGGTCAATACTCTCTTACACTCAAGGAAGGCTTCTACGTCTTCATGCTACCATAGAATCTGGGATGTGTTTCAGGAATGGGCTTCGGCCAAGCGAGTTGACTTCATACGCCCTCGCAACACTGAAATCTTGGAGTTCCTACAAGAAGGTCTGGATAAGGGCCTTAGCATCAGCACTCTTAGAGTTCAATCTTCGGCTCTGTCAGCTTTGTGCAACACCTCTTGGTCATCAGACCCATTGATCTCCAGGTTCTTCAAGGCAGCTTTCAAGTTGAGACCACCTTCGAGATCCACTACCCCTCCTTGGGACCTTCCGCTTGTTCTCGACTACCTGACTGAGGATCTATTAGTTCCTCTTGAGAATTTGGATGCTGTCCTCCTAACTTACAAAACATTGTTCTTAGTGGCAATTACTTCCGCTAGGAGAATTTCAGAGATCAAGGCCTTCTCCACCCTGCCTTCTTGTCTCCAATTCTACCACAATAGGGTGTGCCTGAAACCTAATCCAGCATTTCTGCCTAAAGTGGTCTCTCGTTTCCATCTATCTCAAGAGGTGGTCCTGCCATCCTTCTACCCCAATCCTTCTTCACCAGAGGAGATCAAGTGGCAACGTTTGGATGTCATGAACTGCCTGTCTATGTACCTTGAACGTTCTGCTCCTTACAGGAAAACTCACCAGCTTTTCGTTTTGCCTTCAGGGGCCAGGAGAGGTGAGGCAGCTTCTCTGTCTACTTTGAAGCGTTGGATTGCTCTTGTAATCAGAAAGGCTTATCTCAATAAAGATCGCTCTCCTCCACTGAAGATAAAGGCTCATTCAACCAGAGCATTGTCAACCTCATGGGCTAATTGGGCAGAGGTTCCATACGATGACATTTGCAAGGCAGCCACCTGGTCTTCCCCGATGACGTTCATGAAACATTACAAACTTGATGTGGATGCTCCTTCCACCTCATTTGGGAAGAGTGTCTTGTCTACGGTTTCTTTGTCCCATTGATATTAAATTCAGTCATAGCATAATAATTTGTTCTGTGTGTTTTATCATAATTTTATTCCCACCCTAATTTTGTGAGCTTGGGTATTACCCATAAGTGATGCTGCCATGATTAGCCAGGAATAGAGAAAATTTATGCCAAACTTACCGTAATTTTCTTTTCCTGGCTATTTCTCATGGCAGCATCAGGGTTCCCGCCCATTTTTTATTTTCAGCTTTATAATTGGACTGTGGTGTAAGGGGAGGAGGGACTCTTTATACCTATCAGTCTAATTAATTAATCTAATTAATTCCTGTCCTGTGACTGCTAAGGGAGGAGCTACCCATAAGTGATGCTGCCATGAGAAATAGCCAGGAAAAGAAAATTACGGTAAGTTTGGCATAAATTTTCTCTATTTCAAACCACAACAAAGTGCTGTAGTGGTTGTGGTGCTTAGACGTCCTCTTTAACAGTGAATTTAGGGGTAAATTGAGATTCCTTCTGTTCTGGTGGAGGATTCACTTTTGGTAAATATTTTATTACAGCAGCAAGAGTGTTTTTCTTATTCTGTTATCTTCAATACATTCATTCCAAACATGAGAAGGGAGAAAGTTCTCCACGCGTGGGTGGAATTAGGGAAAACTCATTCAGTGCCAGGGTGCATTCACTCAGTACTCAGAGTAAAGGAGAGTATGAAACCTCACTCAATGCCAGGGACAGGGAGATTGAGACCTCACTCAATGCCAGGGATAGGGGAGATTGAGACCTCACTCACTGCCAGGGACAGGGGATACTGACACCGCATTAACTGCCAGGGGAGACTGACACCGCACTCACTGTTAGGGACAGGGGAGATTGAGTCCTCACGCACTGCCAGGGACAGGGGAGACTGACAGCGCACTCACTGCCAGGGACATGGGAGACTGAGAACTCACTCACTGCCAGGGATAGGGAAGATTGAGACCTCACTCACTGTTAAGGACAGGGGAGACTGACACCGCACTCACTGCCAGGGACATGGGAGACTGAGAACTCACTCACTGCCAGGGATAGGGAAGATTGAGACCTCACTCACTGTTAAGGACAGGGGAGACTGACACCGCACTCACTGTTAGGAAAAGGGGAGACTGACACAGCACTCACTGTTAGGAACAAGGGAGATTGAGACCTCACTCACTGTTAGGGACAGGGGAGACTGAAACCGCACTCACTGTTAGGAAAAGGGGCAATTGAGACCTCACTCACTGCCAGGGGCAGAAATAACTCCCCAAGTGTCAGAGACAGCATAGTAGTCAAGGTATTTGAGTTGCCATATTAGTCCAGTAATGTGGATGACCAATAAATATTACATTATCTTTTAATACCATTTTTATTGGACTAACAGAAATTTGTAATGACCAGCTTTCCCATTCCTCCCTTTCTCAAGTCTAAAATCCAACACATACAGAGAGAAAGGAATATATCATGGAGGAAGATGAAGATAGCGATAAAATGTTTGGAATCCGATCCCCTGTGAGCACTTTATAAAACAAGGACAGCAAGTTAAAAAGGACTGGTCACAGGAAGGAAGAGCTGGGACAATCAGTGGGAGTGAGTGTGCGTGTATCAAAGATAATGTGATCTCAGTTCTCGAAAAGGAAGGTGCTCCCTCACGCTGGGAGACATCTAAGTCTTTGTTCAGGGTAGGAGTTCTCGGTGTGTCCTCAGGCCACGGTGGAAAACCTTGTGACAAAACATCTGCTAATGTCAGCACGAGGACTTAGAGCTTTATTCGCTGAACCCTAAACTGCCGTATATTGAAAACAGCAAAATTTAGGCAAAAAAATTCTAAAAATTACAGATTAATTCTCCAACTTGCACATCGTTATTTACTTAACTTTGGTTTCTGGGAGCTGGCACCCACATTACAAAATGTATCCAACAATAGCAGATTTAGAAAACATCACTAACTCCGCTACAATTCCAGCTTGATTGCTTTAGCCTAAAAGGTGCTTTTTAGAGGTCAATTCACTGTGAATTTGGAGTGTAACTACAATTCAATTCTGTGTTCAGCAAATAACCCCTTGTATAAAAGGCTTGCATGTGCCCACCCGCATGGTCAGGTCTCACACATGGCCTGGGATAATTGGGCATATTTACAGTGCTTGTTCCCATGAGGACGTTGTGTCAGAAGACCCATGGACCACCGACAACATAAAAGACATTTCTATGAAACACTCATAGGACAAAATAGTAAAAACGTCAATTCACAAATGTATTGCATATGACCTTGCTTACACATATAAAGTGGATCTTCCCGTTTCCAGCTGAAATGCTTTATGTGTCTGCTGTTCCTTTAACCCCCTAAGGACCAAACTTCTGGAATAAAAAGGAATCATGACGTCACACGTGTCATGTGTCCTTAAGGGGTTAATTGTACTGGGTGGGTTTTCCATCCACCTGCCATTTTGCTCTCTCCCACAATCAACAATATTATTTTTTTTGTTCCAGTAATGTTTACCTGTATTTGAGATAATCACATGTACCTCTACTGACCACAATGGCTGCACAGCACAGATTTGTGTTGAAGGCTCAACCACATCATTTAGAACCCTCTGCATTGCCCTAAATGTTCTACAGTTCACACGTTTACAGCTAAGCCACTTCCTGGTTTAATGAGCGTGCACTGCAGAAGCTGAAAAGCCTACGGATATATAATGCTGGGACAACAAAATAGCATTTATTTTCTGTATTTATGGATTCTGAATTTAATGCATTAAAATTAGTATTGACCATCACAAGACCTGGACTGTCTGTTTAAAACGAGCACTCCAATACTATCCCACACCATTGTAAGTAGTCAAACCATTTTAGAACATTTTAACTTCCTATCTGGCAAAACTCACACCTGCACCATTTTTGCTGATTGCACTCAGCCAATGAGCTGAGCCCTGCACCTTGGGTTAGCGCATTGGCCAGAGAGCTTCTGGCGTTCTTGCGGATGTAGTGCAGGCAGGGAGTGGACCCCAGGCATCAAGTCAGGCCATGGAATTATATATATATATATATATGACACTTTTTGGTTTTGTATTTTAGGAAATTATACATTTAATAAGTGCTTAGCTTTTTTTTTTTGCTGAACCTGCTAGCAACGGTTTGTTCTCTGTGAGTAGCATTTTGAACATTCTAGAAATGCCTGTAATAAAAAACAACATCCGCCAAGAAGTTAGTATGTATTTATCTTCTAGCTGTCCTCTCCAAGATACGGATTGCTGAAACCACTTGCAGCCTGCATTCATCCACTATCTCAGGATCCTGATAAGCAGAAGTTATTTTTTTGTGAAGTTATCCGATGACACTCCTCCAGATTATTCCGAGAAATGCGACCCTGGGAAAGCAACCAAACGTCTCTTTACAAGATCTTCTACTCCTTGCATAACACTCATTCAGCTTAAAATGGTTAAAGTTCTAAAGTGATAAAAAGGACACTCCACGACCCAAATAAAAATAAATCTCTGTTTTGTACATATACCCCCAATGAAAACATGCATGCAGTTAATCATCAAAAACCATCTTGCAAAGTCTGCAGCCTTTTCAAGCCCTCCCCTTCTAACCACGCCCAGACTTTCTGTGGCTGTCCAATCACAGACTTCCCAATGCAGCTCAATGAGAAGTCCTTGCAAGGCAGGAGCTCTGGGCAATTGCTGCCTCTAGAGTTTAGCTCCATAGAGCTAAAACTACGAAGTGACAGGACTGACAGGCAGGTGGTGTAACAAAGTTGATTTATAAAAGTGGCAATTTCTTTTGATTTGGAATACATTTCTTTAAAAAAAAAAAAAAAAAAACTTCACGCACAAAGCATTTCAGCAAGCTAAAGTGCGTTATGGGTCCGGAGTTTCTCTTTAAGCAATCTATTTGGTTCTTTTCCACAAAAGCAAGTGAAAACGGTTTACAACAAATTGTGGAAAGAAAGCAAACATGAATCAATAAAATCCAACAATTTACAGTTTTTTGTTTTTTTTATGTTTTGTCATTGCCCGGTGGGGACCAAGGTAAGAGGACAAAACGTTGTAAAACAGTTTGCCCCATTATAGGAAAGTGGTGCGAGGGTACACCTATATCTATTATAACCACTACAGTGAGCTGTAGTGATTATGATGTTTGAAGTAACTCTTTCATTGTGTTTTTCATATTTCGTGTCCATGCTCACTGTTAATCATTCCCCTGGAAAGAAATACTTGAGGGAATAAATCGTCAGATATTTTATTATTAGGTATAGATGTTTTAACTAAAACCTTTCATGAGGTTTCCCATAGCTTAAAAGTTACACTGTATGCACCACAACCACTTGAACATATTAAAGAGGCTAGGGTGCCTGGAGTCACAGGCACCGGCTTAACGGTTTACTCAACCTCGGGACCCAACAGCCTGCATCCCAGCCTCTAATGACAAAATGGCAGAGAGCTATGCTCTGCTTCAAACCATACTAGGGGTTGTGGACAGAGATAGGCTGAAAACATCATGTTATTGATCACTGCCCAAATCCTTGGTAAGGTGTGAAGATATGGTTACATTGCCTACACTGCTCCTTTAAGGCTCATAATGCATCATGTTATTTGTAGCTTCACAGTGGCTGAGGGGTCTACCTTTTGACTACATAACGAAAAATCTGACTGCTTGCTACAGAAGACTAACTGGATGTATGGCAGAGTTTAGCAAAACTAGGGCCTTTTGTAGCTAATACATGGGCAAGACTTTAATCGGAAATGTGTTTATAAAATGGAGGATGGACAGCTGAGTATTGCAGACTCATGATTGTTAAAGCGGCACTGTCAAACCACCCCCTCGAAAAATAAGTATTTTATAAAGATAGAATTTCACTGAAATTCTGAGATATACTGAGACACAGTGGGGACTACCGCAGTTTAGAAGTGTCAATACCCCAAGCCATTACCAGTGACGCCTGCAGGGAATTGGCTCTATCTGCAGTCTGGTAGGATTCTCCATAGTTCCAAAATTGTACTCGTCAGCTCCGCTGAAGAGGACCTGCCGGGTAAAGATGTTTGCACCCGTGAGGTACTAATTCAGGTAAGTAAATCTCACCTTTGCCTGCGTGCCTGGACCCCCAGCAGCTATGTTACGGGTCTTTGCAAATTCTGACAGTGCTGCTTTAGTGCCTGTCTGAGTTTATAATATGATCCATGCTTGCAAAATGTGTGTGATATTGCCCTTCCAAGCAAGTAAGCACAGAATATAGAATCTATAATTCCATTTAATTAAATCCCCATATAGCAGAGATCCATTTTATTTGTTAATACGTTTTATAGCTTTTTGGCTTTTTTTTCCTGCTCGTAAGAAATACAATTTACTAAGCAGTGAAATGCATACTGTATATGTAGTGTAAAAAGAATCTTGATTTGAGATTCTTAATCCGTTCAATAAGCAAAATAAGAATTCTGTGCAGATTTAGAGATATACAGGCAGAATAGCCAATGAGTTTCTGTAAACTCTTCCTATGGATCTTGCGTCACACCTTTACCATGCCTTGTAACACGGCCATCACTGCACAAACAGAACAATGCTGTCTTTGTAATAACTTTAAAGTTGTCCAAGAGCCACATTAATAAACCACACGGTGCCAGGTTTCCACTGCCTGATACACTTTAATGTTTTACAAAAACCATCAGAAACGACCTCTTCCCCCTCATAAAAATAAAAAACACAGTCAAAAGCAATATAGAGCTAGATCTTTCTACCGGAACACTAATGGCGGTAACACAGGCAAGTGTACAGGTGTTTTATTATTAAGGTTTAACAATCAGCATTCCTTAATTTCTTGCTCTTAAACGTAAAAGAGAACATAAAAAAAAAAATAAAGAGCACTGGTCCAACCCATTCTTTACCCATTTGCTGCCAGAGTGTCTGTAACATGAGCCAACAATACAGAAAGCAGCCCCCAGGAGAAAAAAGGACATACTGATCCAGCACTAGCGATCCGCTGGTTAGTAAGGCACTGCATGGCTCATTGCAGATTGTGGATCATCTCCTCTTTGGCTATGAGATGGGTGGTCTTGTTTACCAACGCCATCAAGGAGTTCAGTTTTTGGGACCAGTCATTGAGGAGGTCGTTGGGGTCCTTGGGCCTCTGGAAGTTGATAATCCCAGCCAGTCTGTCTACTTTAGCATAGATAGTCTTATTCACCACCAGAGTGGAGAGGAATTCTTCAGATTCCTGGAAATAAAGTAAAGAAAAATAATGAAATGTAGGTATAAACACAAACCCTTCAGACCGGTTTTTGAAATGAAGTTTTGTTGTCTGTATACCAACTACTGGAAGAGAATTATTAAATGAACACATGGCAAAAAAAAAAAAAAAATCTATGGATGGGCCAAATAAACAACTTCATCTGAAAAATCTTAAAACGGCTGCTGGCCTATGGCATGCACTAAAGCAGTGATAGTGCGTAGTACTTACATCAATGGAGAGATCCAACAACTGTGCCATTCTTTTCATGGTGATTCTGGTGTAATATTTAGCCATAATTCTAATATTCTGCAATAAGAGAAGCATACCATGTATAAAATATAATAGCTCATACATATAGTCGCACATTTCACAAATAAAAGGAGCTCATATTTGGAAACAACAGAGACAAACGGGGAATCCAAAAACCTAGACCTAGAGCCTAATGACCTAGAGCCCAAATAAAGATTCAAATTAATAAATACATTTAAAATTGTACTAGTTTTATGCAGTATCAGCTAGTTATATCTGAGAGCAAACAAATCTATTAACACCAAATAACATTAAAAGGAACTTGTAAAAAATGTTGATTTTTTAACCACAAACATTGACAAACTGGTGAAAAGAGGTGGCAAGTTAAGGCACAATACATGCCGTATGAGATACCCTGTACCGTCTTCTTTTACAAATGGTAGAACTTTTTAGGGTTATTTGAACAGTCAAACTGCTATAATGCCCCAAAGTGAGGGTCCATCAAAATCATCTATGAAAATTCTAACCATAGAAACTTTAAAAGACCTTTAAGTAAATAGAATCCAATAGCTACTTTATAAAAATATACATGTTTGCATGGCAATGTTGTTTTCTGTGATGGTTATTAAGCTTGATAAACATAACCAGGACATACTTGAAAACTAGAGAAATATCAATGTATCTTTCCTGGTAAAATATTTTTATAAATAAAATAAATATCAACTTCTAAAAATGTTTCACATTGAAATGTTATTTTACGCCTTGTATTTTGTGACCTGTAACTATGAAAATAAACTGAAATACTAGCCATTATGTACTCTAAGTTGGGGCAAATAGAATAATTAATTTTGAATTACATTTCTTAAGCTGCAGTTACACACACACACTATTATTGCCAACTTGTAGGGCGGAGGGGAGGAATTGTTTTTATTTTTTTTAAATGTTCTATTATAAATTAGAATTCATATACCGGTAGGTCACATCAAATTAAACCCCTTTTTAAAAAAAGGTGTATAATGTGTGTTGATGCAATAAATTAGAAAAACGCAAACTGCAGTTGAGCACAAATGGCAAAAAATGCAGAATTACCTGTGTCCTTAAGTGCAAGACAGGCTTCTGATCGATGTCCTCAAAAGGGATATTCCCCCAAAAATAATCCAGTTCTAAACTGCTAATAATTCTGTTTGTATATTGTGAATGTTGAAAAACTAAAAACATGGGCTGGAATGTATTTTCATAATTTTATTCTCCCCACCAGTATTTCAGAAGCAATCCTATGTGTTTGGCTAGTACAATTTATAGATAAAATGAATAGCAATCCTATGTTTGTGTACAATATACGATCACAGCAGCAGACTGCACTTAATTGGTCATCTGCCACCTCTCCATCCAGAGAGGACTTACATGTTCCACCACCCTGTTTTTCAGGTCTTTCCATCGTTTCTCTCCCTCTTCGGTGTAGCTAAAAACATCTGTTGCTGTGCTGTCCAGAGAGCCTTCCCTGAGTTCCTTCCCATAATCCTCTACCAGGTTACTCCAGCGCATCAGTTCCATAGTAGTGAAGAGCTTCAACAGGTCCCTGGAGAAGACAATAGGGGTTGGTATCTAAGCAACTACTGAAAGACCATCAGACTTGACTTCCTACAGAATCTACACAACTAAAGTAATGAAATATTTGACATTGGCCAGAATAGGTCAGCATGGCCACAGTGTTGGCCCAAACTCTTGTGATCTACGAACACCATTATCAACGCTGGTTACTTAAGCCAGTAATGGCAAGTCTTGGCTACAGCTACATATCCCATGATGCTCAGCTGGCCTTAAGGTAAGTATTGATTAACCACAAACACTATTACTATACCAGTGAAATCCTTTACTTACTTATATTTTGGGATGTCTTCCAATTTTTTGTCAGTATTTATTCTATGGACCAGATCGGACTGTTCATTGTCGTACGGTGAGAGGATTACATAAAGCACAACGCTCTTCAAAGCCTATTGATAAAGATGTAAGACAGCATGTGTCAGTTAAATGTACATATTAAAGGGTCACTCCAACCACCATGACCATTTAGGTGATTTGAAGTGGTCATGGTGGTAGGAGTCTGAATGTGCAGCTTGAAACACAGCACATACTGAGTTATTGGCAATTCTGTGCCAGGGGCTGCCGAACGTCAATTCTGTGCATAAACTATGTCTGACTTTAAAATCTT
Source organism: Pelobates fuscus (assembly GCF_036172605.1). Lineage (NCBI taxonomy): Eukaryota > Metazoa > Chordata > Amphibia > Anura > Pelobatidae > Pelobates > Pelobates fuscus. The sequence goes on from NC_086321.1 coordinate 369,607,595, forward strand.
CCCCTTGCAAGCAGAGCATCTCCTTCGTGTTCATTGGTGTGTTTTTTTTGGTTTTGTTTTTTAATTATTTCCCCCCCCCCAGGTTTTACACAAATTGAGAGGGGACTTTCCCCACAGCAGCCAGTATGGCATATTATACCAGAAAGCTTCCCCCTCTCATTTAATGTGTCTACTAATTTGGTGCAATTTCTCTAAAATGCAAATAAACCCTGCATGAGTCTATTTTTTAATGAATCGAGCAAGCTTCAAGCTTGATATTGGAGCATCATAAAGTGTTACAATGCAAATTACACCATATGTTGGTTGTGCAGCTGTCATACTATAGAATTAATGTACACTAGTGATCATGCAGTTGAGCATCCATCAGAGACCACGCAGGACAGGAGGCTTGTTTGTCTACGTAGCTGCATTACCTTAACAGGCTGCATTTTAACAGGTCAAAAATTTTAAAATGACAAAATACTGCTCAACAAAAAGCAATCTTAGATTCCATTCCTCTAGGTCTCCAAGAATAAAATCCTCTTAATTACATGTAAAATTGATAAATAAAATCAAACCTTTTTCAGATAAATCATTCCCCATTACACATGCCATGTTTTGACTAAACAGGAATCGTCTCATGTCATTAGCCAATAATTGTATTACCTACACAAAATGTAATAATTGACACGTAGCCACAAAAATACAACACTCATGATCATTTAGCACACACATATAGCCAATTGACATGAAATTGATTTCAACAGGAAATAGATGCATACGAACTCGGTGGAAGATCTTGCAGTGAGAAATCACTAGCCGTGTCAGGTTAAAAGCTCTACTTGTGTACATGTGAATAATGGAAATATCTTCTTACCTGCTGCCACTTTTCACTCTCGGCCTGGATACAGGGGGTGTCGTAAATGGCCCGGTAGTGTTTACAGATTGATAAATAGGAGTCCTCGTGTTGGTCCAGTTGTATCATTAAATTGTAATATTTCAGTTTCAGGTTCTAGAACAGAAGATTGATGAGACATTGTGTAAAATAAGCAGTTGCCAAGAGAACTAGAGTATTCTCAAACTTCTGTGCCAAGCATTCATATCAGCACTCAGTACAGTTTCACATAATGTGGAGTACTGCTCGATATTAGCACAGTATTCCTCTTCCAATCACTCATACATGAAGGCAATACAGAGTGTCGCTCATTATTAGAATACAGACAGGAACTTTATAGATCTGCACTTTCCTATTTCCAGTGTTTAGCAGACGATAAACACTAAAGCAGATGGAAAGACACAGAGCCTACAACATTCATGGAAATCAAAACAGATACAAGACACTAATCAGCACGACGCACGGGATTTACCTCTGTGTTGTCGTCTTGGAAAAACTTGGTGTTGATTTTCTTGCTGATGATTTGGGTTCGAATGTAATCTTTAACAGCAATACAGAGTCGCATCTGCTCCAAAATAAATTCCACTTTCTCCTTTTTCTCCATTGAACCGTAAGTCTCCACCTAAAATGGTCACAGAGGAAACAAGATTATTTCAAGGAACAGAGAGAGAGAGAGATAATCCAATTCATTATGTTACAATTTTAGCCAAACTTGAATCTATTTCTGGACTCCATAGATAAAAGTGTCTTTTTTTTTTTTTTTTTTAAGAGTAAAGTTAAAGAGGCAGAACATTAACATTGATGTTAAACATTTCAGACAAAGACAGGATACAAAAGGGCAGAAAGCAGTGATCTCTTCAAAGCCACCAAGGGTCTTACGTCTGGCTTTTAACAAACTATTATTCAAGTATAAGAAGTATTCACTGTGGTTTTTATAGGTCATAAATCATATGAATAAAGAACTAAATCGTAAATGTGCAAGAGAGTGAGCTCAAACAAGACTTTCAATGATAGTCTAGATTGTCCAACAAAAAGGTCTCAAGAAATGTATTGCCAACACTGTAGACAAATTGTGTTGTTTTGCAGTAATGTATCAAGTAATTTTGCAACAAGTTCTTCTATATTTTCATATAGCTAATTTTCTTAAAGAATTGATCAAGGTTCAGGATTGGAATTCTGTGCATAATCTATGTGTAACGCATCTCCTTCCATATGTTGAAATGATCTGCCACTAAATCGAGCATCTTTTGGATCAATGTTGATCCCAATTTTTAAATCCCTTATAAAGACAATGCATTACCCAACATTTCCATGCAGCGTGTGCAGTGAGCTCTTCCTAGACCAGCAAGATGATCTGCCAATCAGACAATGATACACAGGGAGATATTATGGGATATGCATTTCAGGCCCAAGCACCAGTTGCATTATAAGATTGGCTGAGTGAGCCTTAACAGCCTTTCAGTTTACAGATGATTCAATTTAGTTTGTGAGAGCAAGAGCCCGATACACAGATATGTACAATATTGGAGGGTAATAAAAATAATAGACCCATCTTGTAATCCTGGCTCTATGGTCACCGAGTTTCCTTGGTTAGCAAGTTATTGATGAGTTTAGAGAATTACCTGAAGTTCTTGTAAAATAGCTGAAGCCTCTGTCACATCCCCGCTCTCCTCTTTCATACCAGCCAGGGTTTTAGTAATTCGAGCGCGTTCAATCTCTACGTATATCTGGAAAAGACAAAGCAAGAACGTTGTGTCAATAATCTTACCACATTCTATACAAGTAGGGAGTCATCAGAGTATTTAAATGGACAATCTATTTACAACAAGTAGAGGGCTGCCCTTCTACCTAAAGCATGACCTCTCTCTGCCGCAGCCAAAATAATGAGAAATTTCACTTCAAGACCTATTCTAACTTCGATGGCAATGACAGACTGAGCAAAGGGCTAAACTGTGCCCAGCATTAAAAATATATTATATATATATATATACACACACTCAAATTTTCAAATATGAAATAATGTCACCCACACATCCAAATTGTACAACTGATGCCACATCCGCACATGACAACACAGCTAGGGGACATAAACCCAGATGATCTTTAAATATAATCCAAGTACTAAGCAGCAGAAATGATTCCTTTTACTAAGCAAGCAAATAGTAACTGCTACAAAAGAAATTTGACATTTTTGTCACTGAAGAGAGACCTCACCTTTCCCTCTGTAACAGATCGGAGTGTGTCGATCAACCGCAGTTTAGTGGTAAGGTCTGTGATCTCCTCTACATACTCACAGCTTTTCTGTACCATTTTCACAACCGCCTGCAATGCAAACAAAACAAGGATATTGAAGTTTATTTGGTATAAACATGCTCACTGAGTTAGGGAGCCAACAAGCCCTTTAGGGACATAGTACAATTACATTGTTACCCAATCAGTTACAACATAAAATAATTAAGATTTCGGTTAGCATCACCAAAGGGTACAAAAAAAATATTAAAAAAAAAGGGAATGGCTGACATTATCTCACTCCAGCAGATGTGGACTATGCTGCCTATGATGCCGAGGCAGCTGGCAAACACAGAGCAGTTCATCTGTGGTAAAGGTTAGCAATCAATTTTCTCAACAGAAACGGCTATATATTAGAAGTTCACTCTTTGCTTTTAAATTGCCTGCTGCCATTTAGGCCATGAGAGAAAGCATGTCGACCCAGGACATACTTGAAAACAAGAGAAATCTCAATGTATCCTTCCTGGTAAAATATTTTATAAATAAAATAAATAATCCACATCCTCAGAATGAGCCAATAAAAAGCAGTCTTCACACTCACCTGTTTGAGTTGGCTCCTCCTCTTTGAAAGAAGGATGATGTTTTCATTAAGCAAATCCCAGTCCTTGGCCTCATAGCACATTTTAACAATAGCCACCAAGATACGAGAAGTGGAAACCATATCTGAAGCCTGTGGAAAATAAATAGGCTCCCGTAAATATATGACTTGTTTCTTACATATCAGGAGTTACTGCCCTCCAGTGTCTTCTCACTAGGCTCGGATAACCTTGGCACCCTATACCTTTATAAGCTACACCCAAATTAAATGAGCATCATGGGATATGTAGTTCAAACATCTTGGATTCCAAAAAAGAGTAAAATCATGTATTCAGATGGAAAATTAGCACGGAATCATTGGAGGAGCAAGAGTGTGTTTAGGATTTATAGCCAGGGAAGAATACCATTTCATAGAGTAAAAACAAAATGATTTCAGGGCAGTCAAGAATTACAAATATGAATAAAGTAAGCTAATTAAAAAATAAAATACATATGGGTGGATATTTATTAAGGAATCTGAAGTCATCCACCGTATGTTGGCATTTGCAGAATCATAATAACAAAGTGGACCAGTTTTACCTGTGTGCAAAAACAAAAGAATAATCTGCCCCTGCAAATAACAGATCTAAAAGAAATTCCATAATACATTTTTGGGGAAATTAGATAAATAGATACAATAAATGTTTTAAGTGAGTATACTATATTTTGTTCTGGACATATTTCCAATAAAATACATTTGCATGAAGATCACTTCTGCCACTACCAAATGGATAATTTAATGGAGTCAATCAGATACACACACATTTGTAAGTAGTAACCATCTCAGACGAAGTAGGATATTTCTCCCCGCAGATGAGGTCTGCATTAGAACATTATTTAAATACCTAATCTCTAAAGATTCTGCTAGCAAACGAATAGATAGAGGAGGAGAGTGCCTATCGCAGTGGTAACATCCATGATTCCATTTAAATGTAATAAATGCTGCAAAGTTTACATACCGTCCTGGTCTGCTTTTCTAAAGAGAGCAGTGTTTCAACCACCTCCTGTAGTCGCCCTTCCTGCAGGAAATCAGATTTATTTGCAAGTTAAAATTTTGTTATTTAACATAATCTTTTTATGTTTTTGTTAGTCGAAATATATCCCCAAATCCAATTCTGCTCTATTTATACATTATATTATGCTATAAATCACCTCCCTTTGATAACCACCCCAAGGTGGTTGATAAAATAACCGGCAGTAAGACACGGACAAAATCCTATCTATTCTAGTATGTAGCCCTGAGGAGAATATACCTGATATATATATATATTGGAGTGTCCCCTAGATTGAAATGGTGTATTGGGGAGCTTTGTAGCTGTATTTGGGGTATCCCCTACTTTTAGAGGGTGTATTGGGGGAGCCCTGTATCTGAGGTGTCCCCTACATTAAGAGAGTGTATTGAAGGAGAAATGTAGCTGTATTTGGGGTGTCATCTAAATTTTGGGTGAGCCCTGTAGCTGTATTTGGGGAGCCCTGAAGATTTGGGCTATATGCCTGCAGTCAGAGTATTGGGGGATCCCTGTAGTTGTATTGGGGCGTTTCCTACTTTTGAGGTGGTGTATTGGGGAATTCTGTAGATTTGGGCAGTTAGTGTATTAGAGGAGCGCTGTAGCTGTATTCGGGTGTTTCCTAGTTTGAGGTGTATTGTGGGAGCCCTGTAGATTTGGGGTACATGCAGGAAGTTTTAGGGAGTCCCCTGGTTCACAAGATGGCAGTATTTGCAGTGTCCCCTGCATTAAGGTGGTGTATTAGAGGAGCCCTGTAGGTTTGGTCAGTTAGTGCATTGGAGGAGCTGTAGATTTGGGGTACATGCAGACAGTTACAGTATTTGGGGGTGTCCCCCTGGCTCTCAGTATTTGGGGGTGTCCCCCTGGCTCTCAGTATTTGGGGGTGTCCCCCTGGCTCTCAGTATTTGGGGGTGTCCCCCTGGCTCTCAGTATTTGGGGGTGTCCCCCTGGCTCTCAGTATTTGGGGGTGTCCCCCTGGCTCTCAGTATTTGGGGGTGTCCCCCTGGCTCTCAGTATTTGGGGGGGTCCCCCTGGCTCTCAGTATTTGGGGGGGTCCCCCTGGCTCTCAGTATTTGGGGGGGTCCCCCTGGCTCTCAGTATACCCCACCGGGCTCTCCCTCTCTCGGTGCCCGGCTGAGGCCTAACCTTGCCCGGGGTGACTCAGCCTGCGGCCCCCATTTCCCATCTCACCGCTGCCAGCTTCTCGCACTCGGGCAGCCGCTGGTCCACCGTGGCGGTGTAGTCCACGTCCATCTTGACAATGCGGCCATCGGAGCGTTCGGTATCGTCGGACATGGCGTTACCGGAGCAGAGACACAGAGAGCAGCCTGACAGGACCGGCAGCAGCGAGCAGGCGATCAGCGCGGACACCTAAACCGCGAGGACCCCAATGACAATGAATAAACCATAGACATACACTGCAGGCGCAGCGCGGACACCTAAACTGCGAGGACCCCAATGAATAAACCATAGACATACACTGCAGGCGCAGCGCGGACAGCACGAGTGACGCAACGGATACAGCAGCCATGCACTTCCGGGACCAAGTCTAGGCTGCAGGTTTTTTTTCACTCAGCTTAATTTAAATCACAAATTGTAACACTCTCTCCAGAGACAATTATAGTGAGCTATGGGGAGATTTATTATTATGTTAATATTTATTATGGCAAAACGGTCTCTAATTTGGGTTCACATTGCTAAATGTTAAGAGAGTCTTCCATAGTGATTAGCTTGCCTTGATAAATCTCCCACTAATTTTTAGAGAAATTTACCACTATTCCAGTCTCTCGCTCTAACCACTACCTACTGTATTCACGGTATGCCCTCTCACCACTACCTACTGTATTCACGGTATGCCCTCTCACCACTACCTACTGTATTCACGGTATGCCCTCTCACCACTACCTACTGTATTCACGGTCTCCCCTCACCACTACCTACTGTATTCACGGTATCCCCTCTCACCACTACCTACTGTATTCACGGTATCCCCTCTCACCACTACCTACTGTATTCACGGTATCCCCTCACCACTACCTACTGTATTCACGGTATCCCCTCACCACTACCTACTGTATTCACGGTATCCCCTCACCACTACCTACTGTATTCACGGTATCCCCTCACCACTACCTACTGTATTCACGGTATCCCCTCTCACCACTACCTACTGTATTCACGGTATCCCCTCTCACCACTACCTACTGTATTCACTGTATCCCCTCTCACCACTACCTACTGTATTCACTGTATCCCCTCTCACCACTACCTACTGTATTCACTGTATCCCCTCTCACCACTACCTACTGTATTCACTGTATCCCCTCTCACCACTACCTACTGTATTCACGGTATCCCCTCTCACCACTACCTACTGTATTCACGGTATCCCCTCTCACCACTACCTACTGTATTCACGGTATCCCCTCTCACCACTACCTACTGTATTCACGGTATCCCCTCTCACCACTACCTACTGTATTCACGGTATCCCCTCTCACCACCACCTACTGTATTCACGGTATCCCCTCTCACCACCACCTACTGTATTCACGGTATCCCCTCTCACCACTACCTACTGTATTCACGGTATCCCCTCTCACCACTACCTACTGTATTCACGGTATCCCCTCTCACCACTACCTACTGTATTCACGGTATCCCCTCTCACCACTACCTACTGTCAGGGCCGGACTGGGGATACGAAGCAGCCCTGGAAAAAAATCTATGCCAGCCCCATGAGTCATTGTGCTATGTAGGGTGTATATATAAATAAAAGCTGTTGTACCTTGCACTCAGGCTTCAAAGTTGTGTGACCGGGTGCATCACCAGGGCTCCAGTATCCAGGCTATTGAAACAGTTGGCTGCACTCTCACATTTCCTTAAAACGTAACTTTTATTGAAATATTTAAGAGAAGATCAACATTTCAGTCCCTCTTGTGGACTTTCATCATGATCCTGATGAAAGTCCACAAGAGGGGATGAAACGTTGATCTTCTCTTAAATATTTCAATAAAAGTTAAGTTTTAAGGAAATCCGATATATATATATATATATATATATATAGATAGATAGATAGATACATTTCTTCTAATTCAAAATATTAGTTCTTTCAGGGTAATTAAATTATACAGTAAAGCATACGCACATGCAGACACAGACAATCTTACTGATGCACACAAATAGGCTCATTGACAGACACTCTCAATGACACACACAGACAAGGTTACTGGCACACACACAAATTTAGTACAGATAAACTCTGATACACACACAAGCTTACTACAGACAAGCTCACTGTCACACACACACACGCTCACTACAGACAAGCTCACTGATGCGCACACACTTTCCCTACAGACAAGCCCATTGACACACACATGCTCCCTACAGAAGAGCTCACTAACTCACAAATTCACTACAGACAAGCTCAGTGACACATACAAACTCACTAGCAGGCGCTCACACACAGAGGCTCCTTCACTAGCAGGCGCACACACACACACACACACACACACACACACACAGATGCTCGCTCGCTCACTCACTAGCAGATGCACACACACAAAGGCAGACAGTCACTGACACCGAGGCAAACATACATACATACAGAGACAGGTGGACAGTCACACACACAGGCAGACAGTCACACGCACGCAGTCACACACAGTCACACAGTCACAGGCAGACAGTCACACACGTGCAGACAGTCACTCACACAGGCAGTCACACACGCAGGCAGTCACACACACAGGCAGTCACACACACACACACACACACACACACACAGGCAGTCACACACACACAGTGTCCCTCTCACCACTACCTGTGATATTCCCCAGTGTCCCTCTCCCCGCTACCTGTGATATTCCCCAGTGTCCCTCTCACCACTACCTGTGATATTCCCCAGTGTCCCTCTCACCGCTACCTGTGATATTCCCCAGTGTCCCTCTCACCACTACCTGTGATATTCCCCAGTGTCCCTCTCACTGCTACCTGTGATATTCCCCAGTGTCCCTCTCACTGCTACCTGTGATATTCCCCATTGTCCCTCTCCCCAATACCTGTGATATTCCCCAGTGTCCCTCTCACCACTACCTATGATATTCCCCAGTGTCAGAGTCTCACCACTATCTGCTCATTTTCTTCACTATTAATTACTACGGGGTAAATTCCAATCATTGTTTAATTGACACATTAACAACTAACATTGAGCTGGTTACAAAGTTGACATCATCACAATTTTACCATTCAATGCTTTTCCTCAACAAACAAGGTTAACTAATCACAAATACTTCTGAAGAAGACCTATCAACACACTATCGTGATCATTGGACACTTGGCAATTTTATCATTAAAGGACCACTCTAGGCACCCAGACCACTTCAGCTTAATGAAATGGTCTGGGTGCCAGGTCCTTCTAGGGTTAACCCATTTTTTCAGAAACATAGCAGTTTCAGAGAAACTGCTATGTTTATGAATGGGTTAAGCCTTCCCCCTATGTCCTCTAGTGGCTGTCTCATTGACAGCCGCTAGAGGCGCTTGCGTGCTTCTCACTGTGATTTTCACAGTGAGAGCACGCCAGCGTCCATAGGAAAGCATTGTGAATGCTTTCCTATGTGACCGGCTGAATGCGCGCGCAGCTCTTGCCGCGCGTGCGCATTCAGCCGACGGGGAGGAGAAGAGGAGGATCGGAGGAGGAGAGCAGGAGGAGATCTCTCCGCCCAGCGCTGGAAAAAGGTAAGTTTTTACCCCTTTCCAGAGCCGGGCGGCATGGGGTCCCCGAGGGTGGGGGCACCCTCAGGGCACTCTAGTGCCAGGAAAACGAGTATGCTTTCCTGGCACTAGAGTGGTCCTTTAACACAGTTATTTACTAAATAGAGAAAATTTATGACAAACTTACCGTAATTTTCTTTTCCTGGCTATTTCTCATGGCAGCATCACATATGGGTAGCTCCTCCCTTAGCAGTCACAGGACAGGAATTAATTAGATTAATTAATTAGACTGACAGGTATAAAGAGTCCCTCCTCCCCTTAAACCACAGTCCAATTATGAAGCTTAAAATAAAAGAATGGGCGGGAACCCTGATGCTGCCATGAGAAATAGCCAGGAAAAGAAAATTACGGTAAGTTTGTCATAAATTTTCTCTATTCCTGGCTAATCATGGCAGCATCACTTATGGGTAATACCCAAGCTTACAGAAATGAAGGGTGGGAATAAATAAACAGAGAAAAAGACACTAAACAGACTCTTATGCTGCAAAGAAATGTAATATCAATGGGATAAAGAAACTGTAGACAGAACACTCTTCCCCAAGGAGGTGCAAGGAAAGGCCACATCCAGTTTGTAGTGTTTTATGAACGTCATCGGGGAAGACCCGGTGGCTGCCCTGCAAATATTATCGTATGGAACCTCTGCCCAATTAGCGCATTAAGTCGACAATGCTCTGGTAGAACTCTTATCTTCATTGGAGGAGACTGATCTTTAGAGATATATGCTTTCCTGATTATTAGCGAAATCCAACGTTTCAATGTAGATAAAGAGGCCGCCTCACCTCTTCTGGCTCCCAAAGGTAGAATGAAGAGCTGGTCAGTCTTTCTGTATGACTTAGAACGAAAAAAGGTTTTGGTCTCAGACACACCCTGTCCTGATAGATCTGTAGGCATGAAGACATGGTATAAAAGGCCTTAATAGTAAGTAAGAGGGTAGTATCCAAATTTTCAAGGGGAATGAACAGATCGTCAGGTAGTTGAGAACCAGGGGAAGGTCCCAAGGAGGGGTACCGGATCTGGAAGGAGGTCTCCACCTGAATGCTGCCTTGAAGAATCTGGAGATCAAAGGATCCGTAAGCCATGAGATGTTGCATAATGCTGCAAGAGAAGAGGATTGAACTCTAAGAGTGCTGAGGCTAAGCCCTTTGTCCAGGCCTTCTTGGAGGAAATCCAAGATCTGATTATTGCGAAGATGCAAGAAGTTAACGTTCTTGGCCGAAGCCCATTCTCTAGATATATCCCAGATCCCATGGTAGCACGAGGAAGTAGAAGCCTTCCTAGACTGCAAAAAGGTATTGACCACTACTTCCGAAAGACCTAATTGTCGAAGTCTTTTCTTTACAAACCCCATACCCCCAACTAAAGGCGTTCCGGATGAGGATGGGAGATTGGGTCCTGAGTCAGCAGATCCTTCATTATCGGAAGAGGCAAAGGCTGTTCTTGACTCCTCATGGTTAAGAGAGGAAACTATGGCCTTCAAGGCCAGATCGGAATTCTGGCAATTACCTTTTTGCCTTCTGACCAAACCTTCCGCAGGAATATGGGTATCATAGGTAGGGGAGGGAACGCATACCCCAGATCGAATGACCAAGGAAGAGAGAGAGCATCCTGGCCCATCGCTCGATTGTCTGGATGGAGAGAGAAGTAATTCTCCACCTGACAATTCTGGTAAGTCGCCATCAGGTCGATCCGGGATATGCCCCACCGATGGGCAATCCATGAGAAGACTGCCATGTGAAGTTTCCCTTCTCCTGGAAGAATTTCTGTTCTGCTGAGGAAGTCCGCAGTAATGTTCTCTGAACCCGGAAGATAGATTGCCTTCAGACCTTGGAGACTGTTCACAGTCACCTTCAACAAGGGAGCTAGTTCCTTCAAGAGCAATCTGCACTTGGGCCTCCTTGGTTGTTCACATACGAGGCCACCGCTCGGTTGTCCGTTATGATTAGGAACTCCTATTGGGAGCATCCGCTATTTCCAATAAGCATTCTCTGCAGGGTTCCTTCCCTGGGGTGCAGGCAGTGGTGTATCCTGGTTTTGTGCTGCCCTAGGCAGGACAAAACTCAGACGCCACCCCCACCCAACCCTTCCCCCCGCCCCGCCTTCTAAATACACACACACACATTCATTGACAGATACACATACACTAACAGACACACACACACACACACACACACATTAACACTTTTTTACTTTAACCCCCCCAGCCTCCTTACCTTTGGGAATGCTGGGGGGCGTCATCTTTCTCCCTGGTGGTCCAGTGGCTGCTGGGCGGTCGGGGGCGCTGGCGGGCGGCTGGCGAGGGAGCACTTCCTCTGAGCACTCTGCTCAGCTCCCTCACGCGCCGCAGAGTGAGGCTGGGAGCCGGAATATGACGTCATATTCCGGCTCCCAGCCTCACTCTGTGGCGCGCGAGGGAGCTGAGCAGACCGCTCAGAGGAAGTGCTCCCTCGCCAGTCGCCCGCCAGCGCCGCCCAGCAGCCCGCCGGCATGTCTGTTAGCCGCAAGGCTAACAAGACATTTGCCTTGGGCATTTGGAGGCGGCTTTTTTTTGCCGCCCCCTGGAAAATGCCGCCCAAGGCAAATGCCTTGTTTGCCTCGCGGCTAAAACGTCCCTGGGTGCAGGAGACGAATAGTAATGCATTCATTGGTTTTTCCCCTTGATTTTCTTGCGGGAGAATCCAAATGTTTGCTGGGGCTGAAACAAAGCCATATATAAACATATATTACAGGCCCAATCTGGCACTCTTTTTAAAAACCCCCAGAGTATAAAAAATTATTGGCTCACCTATGTTTTCTAGAGAGGGATCTTGGAGAGGCAGAAGGGGAATCCATACTAAAAAAGGGAAATCAAAGTTAATGTAAAACCACATACCAGCAAAACTCAGAGGTAAACTGACAAGTAAATGTCAAAATATATAAAAATCACAAGGAGAAAAAGGAAGCCTACCTTCTGATAACAGAGACCCACTCAAAGCAGCCAACAGCAATGCACAGACCAAGAGATGAGAATCAGAGCGCTCAGGATCGCGAACAGCCGATGCAGCATGCAGACAGAAACTCAGAACCCACACAATGAAATAGTGCCGGGGAAAACCGGCAGTTCTGCGCATGCGCGGACCGCTGGAACGCACACTATGCGTTCCATAGCTCCCAACGCGACGTCGCTTCCGCCCGCTGGAATGCACTACTGCGTTTCAGCGATCAAAAATGGAACGAGCAGCTGCAGAGAGCTCCAGGAAACCAGACAGGTAAAACAAGGAGGCAAAAGGAGAGTCCCTGCAACGGGTCCCCCAACAGGAGGACCCCACACAAGCATGGATCCCAAGAAAACTGCCACAAAGGGAGGGGGGATTTCAGGCCCCAATTTATAGGGGCAATGCCAAAGAAAAGGGCAATTTTTAAGGAGGTCCATTCTCATAAATACCTTAATGTAGCTGTGTCTCCTTCAGAACACGAAACATAAATCACACACAGCAGTTCAGTACTGACACTGAACCTGACCCAGTTAGTCCTGCTCATGTAGGCTGTTTACTGGGTCCTTAAAAAGAAGAGAGGCTGAACTTCATTTGGAACGAACCCACAACAAACGCAGGAAGGTGGCCAGAAAAGAAAAAAGTGTTTAAAGTCCTGTAGAACCAGCTAAGGACAGGAAAAAAAGACTGTGGTGTAAGGGGAGGAGGGACTCTTTATACCTATCAGTCTAATTAATTAATTAATCTAATTAATTCCTGTCCTGTGACTGCTAAGGGAGGAGCTACCCATAGGTGATGCTGCCATGATTAGCCAGGAATACCAAATTTTGGCTGGATGGCCAAAACCCAGTGAAAATGCTAAATTCTGACCACAATGGCAAGTCTCACATCTACTAAAGCGAAGTACGGTCAAAATTTGGTCAGGCCGTGCAAATGTGCAGCAATCACTCAGCAGTTCATTCAGTGTCCAGGTTAAAATAGGTACTTTCTTATCTGAACCCTATACAAAGTATGGGATACGAAAGATTCACAAAGCACAGTTTTTAACAAAATTCAGAACCAAATGCATTTGGCAGGATGCACATTCACAAATTATCATTTACTTTTTTTTTGCATTTTATATTTTTTGCAAGTGCGTAACAATTTCATGTACAATTTGCCAGCTGGCAACACTAGCAATGCAAGGGTTAACTATGCGGCGGCTAGTGCCACCCCAGCCCCCACCTAGTACAGGCTATTATAATATTAAGGGGGGACATAAAGTCCCCACACGAGCCCCAGCCCATTAGCTGCTGTCGGGGATTCTAATTATAATACTCAAAGCAGGTCCTGGTGTCCAACCAGCCACGGTCCAGGGGCCATTAAAGCTAGCACCTGTAACAAAATTACATTTACCACCAGAAGTCTTTTGTTTTCTGTAAATCTTCTTATCCTCAGCCCAAACAATTGCCAAATAAAAAGCTGTATTACTCAACAACTGAAAATAGAAAACCGCATGATTCGCATAAAAAAAAAGACAAGAAAAATGAAAACCGCAACACAAGAAAAGTGAATTAATCTTTGCCCCATGAGGACTCTGCGCAGAATGTGGCTTCAAAGTTGAAAAGTCTTTATTAAGTCTTTATACCTACACTTTGAATTCTCATTAGAGTGTTCTGATTGCTTGGCTTGTAATCAGAGCGCTCTGATTGGTAAGTCTTACTTCTTTCAAGGCTTGCCTTTGGACCCTCAGAGGGATTTTTTTTTTTTTATGTGGAGCCTGTCTAGCCAGTAGTTGGTTTTATTTTTTTATTTTTTTTAATCCGAACCCTCTGGTGGCATTCAGTCCAGCTGAAATCCAGATTTAATTCAGGCTCCTTTGGAGCCTGAGTTGCAAAATCTAGATTTTGCAGTCCTAACGGTTCTATTCTATTTGGTATGGGGACTTTTGGACTTTATTGAATAAACCTGTAAAAATGTAATGATAAACCATTGACAACAGTTAACCAACACAGCAAAAATTGTCAAAGTGTGCACGAGAAGAACAGTCACCTTTTTTTGAGTCGATGACTCCCTGGCAGGGAGAGCAAAGAGCAGACAAGACATTCGGGGCAGTCAAGGGCTGGCTGTGATATTCCAATACAAGGCAGACCAGGGAAATCAGAAGATCTCCCCAGCTGGCCCGGCGTATCTTTACTTCATGATACCGACCAAGTGTCCAGTACTAATAACCGATGCATCCCGGATTGGACCCCCATGGCTAACTTTGTAGCATGGCTAGCCAACGCTGTGTGTGAAAAAGCAAGGATAGGATCTTACATCATACTATCCCCGCTCACCGAGCCACGGTCTCACGGGAACTTGATGTGCATCTAGACAGAGAGCCAGCTGCATCCAGTCATCGCAGAAGTGACATCAGCGATAACAGAGAGGCATGTTTGGATTAAATGGGGACAACAGAGGGGAGAGATGTTTGATGGAGGGGACACCAGGGGTGGGAAGTTTGGGAGGAGAAAACACAAGTTGGCTGTCTGTGCCTGTGTGCCAATCTGTGTCTGTCTGTCTGTGCTTGGGGATGCCTGTCTGTATGTACCTGTCTGTGCCTGTGCATACTTGTCTGTACCTGCATATGCCAGTATGTGCCTGTTTGTGTCTTTGCATTTCTTTCTTCACCTGTGTGTACCTGTCTGTGCCTGGTCGCACTTGCCTGTTCCTGTGTATGCCTGTCTGAGCCTGTCTGTGTCTATGTATTCCTTTCTTTTCCTGTATGTACTTGTCTGTCTTTGTCTGCTTGTTCCTCTGTATGACTGTCTGTGTGTGTGTGTATTTGTGGGTATGTGTCTGTAAGTAACTGTGTGTGTTTCAAGAGGCGTGTTAAGAAGTGGAGCCAGTTTGGGCTGGGACCATGGGTTGAGCTTTAGGAAGGAATCATTAAATTATATTTTGGCTCAAGGCCCAGGAGTTTTTTGGCCCAATGAACACCCATTAGTGTCAGCTTTAAAATGGCATTCCAATTTTATAATTAAAATTAATAAGTCAGATTTGCTAGAAGTATGCAAATATGTTAGGACTTCAGGTATATGTGATACATCTAAGCTGATGATGTGGCTAAAAAGAAAAAGAAAAATCAGGAGCGATTTCGATTTGTTTTCTCTTGATGAAGCATGCCTTGGTCGAAGAATGTTTGGGAAGCGCTGGTCTTATCTAATTGGTTTTCCACTGCTGCATGTATATTTAGTAACCATGGCAAGTCAATTCCCTAGACAAGTACTCTGTCCAGAACGCACCTCCTGTCTCCTGAATGATGCACAACCTAAATACTGGGCTCTGCAGGACTCGTCTGCAGGAAAGTAGTTCAAAGCCATAGATATTATCAGGGATCATTTCTCAGTGAGAGGCCAACATGATGCTCATTTCTCTCAGTCAGGAAATGTCCCTTGCTCACTCCATGAAATGTTGGAGTTCCTGTTTTCAGGGGTGTAGAGCCGATATTCTAACATTGCCCGTAAGGGAGAGGGGAAGGAATCGAGGCCGAGAATTTCCGCAAGACTCATTGCATCTATTTATAGAGATGTTATCTCTAAGGAACCAAAAAAAATACATTTTTGTGCGTGAATCGATCTGCAAGAAAATGTAGCTCAAGTTAAAGTTAATTTCACATAAAAAAAAACCACAAGAAGTAAAACTGTGGATGAGTAGACTGTATGACGCAACAGTCTGGTTTGCCTATTTTTCATAAAACCAGTGAGTTTTTCTAAGTATTTTCACCAAACCAAGATTTGTGGAGCCGAAATTAATTTGACACAATTCCTGCTATACATATATATCTATATATTCCAATAGTGTTTATTCTTCAAGTGAATTTCACACTATTTTAAAATGTTATTCTAGCATACCCTGAGATTACAATGAGATAACTTTTCTCAAATATAGCATTTATTGTTTTTTTGCTTAAAATTAATTTTTTACATAAAATTAAATTTCAGAAAGATGCTGGTGAATTTGAAAAAAAAAGTTTTTCAGCCATAGTTTGTGAAACTTTGATTTCTGTTGCATCAAAGTATAGGGTATTTTCTCCTCCGTGAAACCGTTTTGAAGCTCAGTTCCTAATTTCAGATATAATAATCTTGAAAAAGCTATGAAGTAAATGTATGTCTGTTCCTCTACTACCTCTGTGTACTGTACTCACTTTGACATATTTAAATGTTACTGATTGCCATCTGCTGTCAAATAATGTTTATTTTCCCAAACAGTTTAATTACAGATTTTCTCCAGAGGACGATTAGTTGTTAGAAGAGGCTTCTTTCTTTAAAGAGTAACTCATACTCATATGATCCACTGCGGGCAAGGGATAGCCTGACGGGGAATGTGTTGTAAAACCGCAGGATCGTGCAATGTCCACTGGACTTATACTGTAGAGGTAGAATGTATTTTGTAAAAACATAAATAGGACATTTTCAAAATGTATAAAAATATTTTTTTAAACGCATTTACTATAAGCTTTGTTGTACATCCACACACAGCACCTTACTCTGGACCTGGTTGTTGATGTTACAGTTGTATTATCCACTTGAAGCTCCCACTTATTCCTTAGCTCATTGCCTTGTCGTGGTTTAAGTTAGATGGTTATCCGAGAGTGTGTTCCTGATCGTGTTTTTCTGTTTTTTTGACTTTGGCTTCGTTTTGACTTCCCTGATTTCTGGTACCCTTGACTTTTGGCTTTTCCTAATCATTGTGTCTCATTCTGTGTCCCTGACCTCGGCTAGTTTTCTGACTATTCTCGAGTACGTTAAGTCCGGTCATTCTAAGGCCCGGTAAGACGTTACCCTTAGTTCTAGCGTGTGATACTATTCTGCGTGCTGGATCAATATAATCCTGACATTAGGACATGGCCATAGATCCTACAGATGTGTGTCAGCACATAGTAGCTTGCGAGAGAAAGCTAGAGGAAAATGATCACCGTATGTATCAATTTGTCCAAGCTTTCAATACGCTACTAATACGTAGGCTCATTCGCAGCCTGAGGTCCCTTCGGCAGGTACACCCCCACCTACTGTACCTACACCTATCGTATATAGAGCACCTACTATCACCCTCGCATTTTGAAGGTAATATTCATGAATGTCGGGGATTCCTTAATCAAATTGAATACCATTTTGAAGCCGCATCTGGGTCTTTCCCCACGTATGGAGCTAAAATTGGGTACTCAATGAACCAACTACAAGGTAAAGCCTTAGCATGGGCCAATCCAATATGGGAAAGTAATAAGACTGTTGCCCATAATTTCCAGGAATTCCTTGCAGAATTCAAATTAACGTTTGAACCACTGGGAAGGGAGAGCAACACCTCCACTGCCATAATGCGTATTAAGCAGGGGAACCGTTCTGTCTCAGAGTATGCCATAGAATTCTGCACCCTGGCTTCTGAGGTAGACTGGACCAATAACGGATTAATCACCGCATTCTCCGAGGGATTATCCGAAGCTATCCTTGATGAGATTGCAGCCACAGAACTGCCAGGGAGATTAAATGAATACATCACTTACGTAATGCATATAGATAATCGACTTAGGAAAAGGGAGATAACTAGAAATAGAACCAGACGTATGAATATATCATTGGCACCTCGCTTCTCTAGTCCTGTTGTTTCTGGCCTTCCTGTGCAGTCTGAAACTGAATCTATGCAGTTAGGTGTTATGAGACTGTCAGAGGCAGAAAGGTAGGTTAGGAGAAAAGAGGGCCTTTGCTTATACTGGGGCAAGAAAGGACATATGAGAAATGCTTGTCCCATACGTCCGGAAAACTTGCGTACCTAAGAACCATAAGTGGACCGGTCTTAGGTGTGATGGATATGTCCCCTAGTACTATCCAAAGTAGATTTCTCCTTAATATTAATGCTCTATGCAACGAGCAACGTTTTTCATGTAAAGCCCTGATGGACTCAGGTGCTGCAGGAAACTTTATCAACATATAATTTGTCAGTAAACACCTCCTACCCATCAAGGAGAGATCATCACCCCTGGCCGTCGAGGCCATTGATGTGAGACCTCTCTCTCAACCTCTACTTACCCATGAAACTATGCCTATTACTGTTACTATAGGAGCGAGGCATAAAGAAATCATTACATTTAAGATAATTGCTTCCCCTTCTTGTCCCATTATACTAGGATTCCCATGGCTTGTTAAGCACAGTCCTCCTATTGACTGGGCTAAGGGGGAAATACTGGAATGGGTTAAAGAATGTAGTGAGAGATATATGTTACTCATTACTAAAAGAGTGGGCATTGTTGCTCTACCTACTCCTATGCCTCAGCCTACCGAAATTCCTGTGCAGTAGTGGGAGGTTAAAGAAGTGTTTAGTAAAAGTCACAACGATACGCTACCTCCTCACAGATCTTATGATTGCTCAATAGATTTGTCACCCGGCACTATGCCCCCTAAGGGGGCAGTATATGCCTTGTCACCACAGGAAAGTAGGATTATGGAGGATTACATTAAAGAGTCTGTACAAAAAGGTCACATATGTAAATCTTCTTCACCTGCAGGTGCAGGGTTCTTTTTTGTATCCAAGAAAGATGGAGAGTTACGACCATGTATTGATTGTAGGGCACTGAACAAGATCACCATCAAAAATGCTTATCCCATTCCCCTTATCTCAGAATTGTTTGACAGACTCCAGGGCGTTAAGGTGTTTACCAAACTCGACATTAGGAGTGCTTACAATTTGGTAAGGATTAAGGAGGGTCATGAATGGAGAACTGCATTTAACACGAGAATTGGTCACTATGAGTATCTTGTCATGACCTTCGGCTTATGCAATGCCCCGGCCGTATTTCAGGATTTCATTTATGATGTTCTCAGAGACTACATTTATACTTTTGTATTGGTATATCTGGATGATATTCTCATTTATTCCCCCGATCTCCAGACTCATCATAGGCATGGGAAGCAAGTATTGCAAACTTTGCTTAAAAATGGGCTATATTGCAAACTTGAGAAATGCATATTTGATCAGATGGAGGTACAGTTCTTGTGATATATAATATTTCGGCCTCTGGTTTTCAGAAACATGACACAGGATATTACACATTGTATTATTTAACTCTCTGATCGCCAATGACCTGCCCTACACATTGCTCTGGAAAAATTCTGTGAACACCTCAACACTCAGGGGAAAAACTATGGAAAAATTGGGGGGGGGGAGCTTCAGTACTGCAGAATAGGTTGCCCACACCAGAGGGGGATACAGAGGCACCGGCCACAAAACAAGAATGATATCAAAAAGCTGTTTGCAACTTATCTGGTAGAAGTCATCTTTCAGGTGGTGATTGCTAGGCTTCAGTCCTCGGAGGAGGACATTATTGACTTGTGCCAGGATATCAATACATTTACATTAGTAGCCTTCCTTACTTTTTTCTAAACTTTACTTGAAAAATGCTAACTTGAGGTACAGAACACTTCTTAAAGTATTCGTTACCAGGTGTATGTGACAAACGCTCCTTCCCATGTACGTTTGCCACGGATTCCTGGAGGAGTGTAGAAGCCGGCCTCCAGGACGGAGAGGCTCCAGGAGGACCCCAGCCAAGCCACGGCGACTGGGGCAGAAGCGCTGAGATTTTTTCACCTTGGTGGAGGTACCCAGCTGGGGTACAGGGACCTCCGCCACAGTGTATTCTTCTTTAAAAAAAAAAAAAAAAAGAAAGAAACTTTAGCCTAAACTCACGCTAAAATACCTATGTAGACTTTAGCAGGGGCCAGGGAGAATGTTTAGACTCTGTATTATAGTGTTCCTGGAAACACCCCTTGCGCACACCTATGCATACATCCTTTATCAGGAACATCAGGAATTGCAAAGTGGCTACATTTCCCCCACCCCAATTTTTCCATTGGTTTAACCCCATGAGTGTTGAGGTGTTCACAGAATTTTTCCAGAGCAATGTGTAGGGCAGGCCATTGGCGATCAGAGAGTTAAATAATACAATGTGTAATATCCCGTGTCATGTTTCTCAGCAACAAGAAGGGTGTAACGTGCCAGAAATAATTATAATGTCACCAAATTACCTCATTTCACCTGCAGGGGGCGATCTCTGAGAGAGGGATACACTAACCATCAGGACTTGACTTACTCATACTGAGTGCTGTAGATGCACTAGACACCATAGATTCTGCAGCACTGTACAAGGAGTGGACAAACAAACAAGTATTTGTAACCAGACTAGTTGGACGCACAGGAACAGAGGGGAGTGAGGGCCCAGTTCAAATGAGCTTACATTCTAGAGGAAGATGGCTAGTAGCTACATTTTATATTGTTGTAATCCTTGCTAATAATTCATCTCATTAAACCGTAACGCCCTGCAGATTTATTAGATATCAAGTTCTGGAACTGTGCTATGACAATCACGATTTAAAGGACAGTGGTGTAAAATAAACATACTGCTGATTTTTTTTTTAACTTCCATATAATATAATTCTGTGTTGTTAATCTGGCCGTGTTCCTACATTCCCAAACCGAGATGTAAATATTCTACTGCGACATTTCCATAGTAATAATATGCCAGTAAAAAAAATGCATAATAAAACCGAGTCATTCTTTTATTTATTTACCAGA
Organism: Pelobates fuscus; assembly: GCF_036172605.1. Lineage (NCBI taxonomy): Eukaryota > Metazoa > Chordata > Amphibia > Anura > Pelobatidae > Pelobates > Pelobates fuscus. Next base: position 369,628,672 of record NC_086321.1, read on the forward strand.
ACTGAAACCTGTTCAGGTGTTCCTGTTGCTTATACGAAATGTAACCATGATGTAACTGTGTTGAGCTCAGGCACTCAATTTATAAAAGGAATGGGATGGAGTGATTTGTAGATAAAAGGTCCATACTTGCCTCCAAGGTCAAAATCTGCCAGTCCTCCCTTGGCCAGTGTTGGGGTCTCCCTGTTAGCCACCCCTGCTAAATTCTAGAGTTTATTATAGGCTTAGAGGAAGCCTCCGGTCTAATCTGTGTGTATGACTGAGCTGGATGCCCACTGACTAATCTGTGGCACTGTGGATTTGGGGCTTTTGTTAAACCATTTATTAATAACCGTACCAGTCGGGGTAGTTGTAAACTAGAGGTGAACAGAGATGGCTTTACTTGTATCGCCCACCCCCCACCATCATGTGCCTCATAACATCCAGTTATCACTATGACACGGACCCTGCGGTGCAGGAAGTGATGTTTTACAAATTTCCCTTTCTGTCACGTGAAAGACATGTTGCAATAACTCCTTGTGTTTTCTTTAGCTCGTGCTATTTTACCATTGCTCACAGCACATCCTGCGGTCACTCAAGGGGTTTCTTAAAGGATTGAATACTAGGGGAGGCAGACACTGTACATTCAGCAGCAGCTTTAACCCCTTAAGGACCAAACTTCTGGAATAAAAGGGAATCATGACATGTCACACATGTCATGTGTCCTTAAGGAGTTAAAAGAAGATGGATTTTTTTTAAAGAACACTAAACCCGACCTAGCAGATTTTCATGTTTATACTAACAAGAAAATATTATAGAGAAACGTTAAACTTAGCAAGCACCATAACCACTGTATTCCATCACTCATAGAAATACTACAGGATCCCTCATAAACATGGACTCCTCCTAGCACATGGACACAAACACTCCTCAATGCAGAATGAATAAAGCCACAATTTAGCTACGTGTACAATTTCCCTATTTTGTCCTATAATTCCCCATAAAATCAAATTTTAGCTGCTTATTCACTAAACCCCACATTGTTGCAAATCAAAAACTAAATGGCAACATCAAGACAAAAATAGCAGATCTGGAAAAGTTCCCCAATTGGGCTATAGTCACAGCTTGGTTACTTTAGCCTGAATTTTGTCATTTAGATTCAATTCACTACAGTTCAGAATATGGTAAACACATTAACCTAGACAGCTGACAGCTGATATCAATATTGTACATCGTTCTGTTCTTATCCAGAGAAAACACAATTTTTAGTGATTCATAGTTGTGTTACAAAAAGGAAAGGAAACTTCTTCTGAATCAAAAATCCGATTTCCCCTCAGTCCCAGGTGGATCAGCAGTAGGAGAGAGTTATATATTTATTTATTTGCAATATATTTTATCAGGAAGCATACATTAAGCTTTCACTAATTTCCACGAATATACAGACACATATAATAGGAGACGTTTACACTGTTACATATAAGGACACATACAGTACAGTTATAGATACATTGTTACATATAATAAGAGACACATACCGTACAGTTATAGATACATTGTTACACATATAATAAGAGACACATACAGTACAGTTATAGATACATTGTTACATATAATAAGAGACACATATAGTACAGTTATAGATACATTGTTACACATATAATAAGAGACACATACAGTACAGTTATAGATACATTGTTACATATAATAAGAGACACATACAGTACAGTTATAGACACATTGTTACACATATAATAAGAGACACATATAGTACAGTTATAGATACATTGTTACACATATAATAAGAGACACATACAGTAGTTATAGATACATTGTTACACATATAATAAGAGACACATACAGTACAGTTATAGATACATTGTTACACATATAATAAGACACAAACAGTACAGTTATAGATACATTGTTACATAAAATAAGAGACACATATAGTACAGTTATAGATACATTGTTACACATATAATAAGAGACACATGCAGTAGTTATAGATACATTGTTACACATATAATAAGAGACACATACAGTACAGTTATAGATACATTGTTACACATATAATAAGACACATACAGTACAGTTATAGATACATTGTTACATAAAATAAGAGACACATACAGTACAGTTATAGATACATTGTTACACATATAATAAGAGACACATATAGTACAGTTATAGATACATTGTTACACATATAATAAGAGACACATACAGTAGTTATAGATACATTGTTACACATATAATAAGAGACACATACAGTACAGTTATAGATACATTGTTACATAAAATAAGAGACACATACAGTACAGTTATAGATACATTGTTACACATATAATAAGAGACACATATAGTACAGTTATAGATACATTGTTACACATATAATAAGAGACACATACAGTACAGTTATAGATACATTGTTACACATATAATAGACACATACAGTACAGTTATAGATACATTGTTACATATAATAAGAGACACATACCGTACAGTTATAGATACATTGTTACATATAATAAGAGACACATACAGTACAGTTATAGATACATTGTTACATATAATAAGAGACACATACCGTACAGTTATAGATACATTGTTACATATAATAAGAGACACATACCGTACAGTTATAGATACATTGTTACATATATAATAAGAGACACATACAGTACAGTTATAGATACATTGTTACACATATAATAAGAGACACATATAGTACAGTTATAGATACATTGTTACACATATAATAAGACACATACAGTACAGTTATAGATCCATTGTTACACATATAATAAGAGACACATACCGTACAGTTATAGATACATTGTTACATATAATAAGAGACACATACCGTACAGTTATAGATACATTGTTACACATATAATAGACACATACAGTACAGTTATAGATACATTGTTACATATAATAAGAGACACATACAGTACAGTTATAGATACATTGTTACACATATAATAAGAGACACATATAGTACAGTTATAGATACATTGTTACACATATAATAAGAGACACATACAGTAGTTATAGATACATTGTTACACATATAATAAGAGACACATACAGTACAGTTATAGATACATTGTTACATATAATAAGAGACACATATAGTACAGTTATAGATACATTGTTACACATATAATAAGAGACACATACCGTAGTTATAGATACATTGTTACACATATAATAAGAGACACATACAGTACAGTTATAGATACATTGTTACATAAAATAAGAGACACATACAGTACAGTTATAGATACATTGTTACACATATAATAAGAGACACATATAGTACAGTTATAGATACATTGTTACACATATAATAAGAGACACATACAGTAGTTATAGATACATTGTTACACATATAATAAGAGACACATACAGTACAGTTATAGATACATTGTTACACATATAATAAGACACATACAGTACAGTTATAGATACATTGTTACATAAAATAAGAGACACATACAGTACAGTTATAGATACATTGTTACACATATAATAAGAGACACATATAGTACAGTTATAGATACATTGTTACACATATAATAAGACACATACAGTACAGTTATAGATACATTGTTACATATAATAAGAGACACATACCGTACAGTTATAGATACATTGTTACATATAATAAGAGACACATACCGTACAGTTATAGATACATTGTTACACATATAATAGACACATACAGTACAGTTATAGATACATTGTTACACATATAATAAGAGACACATATAGTACAGTTATAGATACATTGTTACATATAATAAGAGACACATACCGTACAGTTATAGATACATTGTTACACATATAATAAGAGACACATACCGTACAGTTATAGATACATTGTTACATATAATAAGAGACACATACCGTACAGTTATAGATACATTGTTACACATATAATAGACACATACAGTACAGTTATAGATACATTGTTACACATATAATAAGAGACACATACCGTACAGTTATAGATACATTGTTACATATAATAAGAGACACATACAGTACAGTTATAGATACATTGTTACACATATAATAAGAGACACATATAGTACAGTTATAGATACATTGTTACACATATAATAAGAGACACATACAGTACAGTTATAGATACATTGTTACACATATAATAGACACATACAGTACAGTTATAGATACATTGTTACATATAATAAGAGACACATACCGTACAGTTATAGATACATTGTTACATATAATAAGAGACACATACAGTACAGTTATAGATACATTGTTACATATAATAAGAGACACATACCGTACAGTTATAGATACATTGTTACATATAATAAGAGACACATACCGTACAGTTATAGATACATTGTTACATATATAATAAGAGACACATACAGTACAGTTATAGATACATTGTTACACATATAATAAGAGACACATACAGTACAGTTATAGATACATTGTTACACATATAATAGACACATACAGTACAGTTATAGGTACATTGTTACATATAATAAGAGACACATACAGTACAGTTATAGATACATTGTTACATATAATAAGAGACACATACCGTACAGTTATAGATACATTGTTACACATATAATAAGAGACACATACAGTACAGTTATAGATACATTGTTACACATATAATAAGAGACACATACAGTACAGTTATAGATACATTGTTACACATATAATAAGAGACACATGCCGTACAGTTATAGATACATTGTTACACATATAATAAGACACATACAGTACAGTTATAGATACATTGTTACATATAATAAGAGACACATACCGTACAGTTATAGATACATTGTTACATATATAATAAGAGACACATACCGTACAGTTATAGATACATTGTTACATATAATAAGAGACACATACCGTACAGTTATAGATACATTGTTACACATATAATAAGAGACACATACAGTACAGTTATAGATACATTGTTACACATATAAGGACACATACAGCACAAATCATAGTGGATACATTGTTACAAATTCAATAGGCAAATCCAATGCAGTTATAAATTGAACAATGATTGGAGCTGTTTTGGATTGAAGGTAGAGGGATACAGGAGTTCATCTGGTGGCAGGGATGGCTGGATGACGGTTGTGGGATTTGCAATGTAAAGCAGCTGGGTTGCAAGGAAGATGTGTTGTTTAAATTGTGTACATTATAGAGTGGGAGGCTCTCTCATTGGCCCCTAATCACACAGCCTTCCTCCTGCTGCTGATGTCAGACACAAGTAGGAACTGGGACTGCATTATCAGCCGGGAGATAAAGGCAGCAAGGCATCAGCAGTACAGCTCATCTCTGCAACTGTGGACATACACTGGGATTTACTGCAGAATAACTGGCCATACACTGGGACTTACTGCAGGATAACTGGCCATATACTGGGACTTACTGCAGGGTAACTGGCCATACACTGGGACTTACTGCAGGATAACTGGCCATACACTGGGACTTACTGCAGGGTAACTGGCCATACACTGGGACTTACTGCAGGATAACTGGCCATACACTGGGACTTACTGCAGGATAACTGGCCATACACTGGGACTTACTGCAGGATAACTGGCCATACACTGGGACTTACTGCAGGGTAACTGGCCATACACTGGGACTTACTGCAGGATAACTGGCCATACACTGGGACTTACTGCAGGATAACTGGCCATACACTGGGACTTACTGCAGGGTTACTGGCAATACACTGGGACTTACTGCAGGATAACTGGCCATACACTGGGACTTACTGCAGGGTTACTGGCCATACACTGGGACTTACTGCAGGATAACTGGCCATACACTGGGACTTACTGCAGGGTTACTGGCCATACACTGGGACTTACTGCAGGATAACTGGCCATACACTGGGACTTACTGCAGGATAACTGGCCATACACTGGGACTTACTGCAGGGTTACTGGCCATACACTGGGACTTACTGCAGGGTTACTGGCCATACACTGGGACTTACTGCAAGATACCAGCTGGGCAGATACAGAAATCTGCAGTGTAGGGCACCAGGTGAGGAAAGTACAGAAGCATCCTGCATAATAGTAGCCTGGGGCATTTAAGGGGGTGGGGTTCTTGTACAATACCAGCTAGGGGCATTTAAGGGGGTGGGGTTCTTGTACAATACCAGCTAGGGGCATTTAAGGGGGTGGGGTTCTTGTAGAATACCAGCTAGGGGCATTTAAGGGGGTGGGGTTCTTGTAGAATACCAGCTAGGGGCATTTAAGGGGGTGGGGTTCTTGTAGAATACCAGCTTGGGGTATTTAAGGGGGGTAGTTCTTGTAGAATACCAGCTTGGGGTAAATACAAGGGGTTCATTGCAATACCAGCTTTGGGGTATTTAAAGGGGGTTCTTGTAGAATACCAACTTGGGGTACTTACAGGAGGCTTCCTGTCTGGAGTAAGCCTACCATATACCAGCCTTGGGTAATTACAAAGGGGGGGCATTCTACCATATACCAGCCTGGGGTAATTACAAAGGGGGGCATTCTACCATATACCAGCCTGGGGTAATTACAGGGGTTTTCCTGCAGAATAGCATTTTGGGGGTAATTCCAGGAGGGGCTTCCTGTTTGGGGCAGTTCCTGCAGGCTCTCAGTTGGGGCAGATCCAGGGGGCTGGGAGAGGCAGGCATTGCTGAGTCCTGGGCTGGCCATTGTCTGGATGCTGTGATATTACCCACAGGGATGGCTGCAGAGCTCTGATCCTCCTCCATTCCCACGCGTGGATCCTGACCCTGCTGCAGGTGTGAATTACGGTGTGAATTACTGGAGACACGGGATGATCGCAGCCTGGACATCCTCACCCTGCTCTCCCTGAACGATTCGGTTTAATGACCGGAGAGGCACCTTCTACAAACCTCTTTTTTTCCGGGGTCCTTTGGGGGCCCCTACAGACCGACACAGCACCCCCAATCTTGGGCTGGTTTCTGGGATCCCCTCACTGTGCCCCCCACATACCATGCTGCTAAAGGAGTACAGGATATGTATGCCTCTGACTGTAGAGGAGGTAAGTGACCCTGCTCTCTGGACTACAAAGGGTTAATGCTGTATTAGTGTGTATGTGTGTGTGTGTGTGTGTGTGGGGGAGGGGGGGGGGGTAAAGAATTCACTGCTGGGTTGGAGTCTGGTGGCCCATGCAGTGGTGCTGGTGTGGGGAAGCTGAGGATTGTATATGATATTCTGGCTAGTATAATGTTTCTCCTGGTGCTATTAACCCATTCATTGCTGGGAAAGCTGACTTGTTCCCAGTCCCAATCCTATTCTCTGCACTAGTAGTGTTAACCCATTCATTGCTGGGATGTTTTAAGTGGCCACAATACACTCTGCATAATTTTCACTACTGCACTAATGTGGGATCTTCTATTGTCTGTAACCCATTCAGGCATGACATTAACCCATTCAGGCATGGCTGTTATTCTCTGATGACATTAACTCATTCAGGCATGGCTGGTATCCTCTGACATTAACCCATTCAGGCATGGCTGGTATCCTCTTATGACATTAACCCATTCAGGCATGGCTGGTATCCTCTGACATTAACCCATTCAGGCATGGCTGGTATCCTCTTATGACATTAACCCATTCAGGCATGGCTGTTATCCTCTGATGACATTAACCCATTCAGCTCAGTGCTGCATAATCTGACATATCTTACTGCCTGCAACCCATTCTGTGCTAGATAACATTTTCCCCTGTAAGGATTAACACATTCATTGCTGCATTATGTGACACCCTCTCTTAGCAGTAACCCATTCAGTGATGAATAGTGTGACAACCCCTGGGTCCATTAACCCATCCACTGCTGGATCATCTAATGTCTGGTAATTCTATTAATTAATTCATCTGGTGCTGGATAAGCTGACTTCCTTTAATGCCAGCACCCAATTCTGTGCTGAATCAGAAGTTCCTCTGCTGCCAGTAATTAACCTATTCAATGCTGGATAACATGTATTACTCTTTTAGCAGTAACCCATTCAATTCTGGATAGATAACATGACTGTTTTTAGTGCCAATAACCCATGCATTGCTGGGAGGTCATCTAACCTCCAATATCCAGTAAAATCTGGTTTACTACACCAAGCTGTATACATCCTACCCTTACCTCTTGTGTCACGTTACCACACTCCTTCTAGAATGTAAGCTCCTTTGATCAGAGCCCTCAACACCCTCTGCCCCTGTGCTCGTATTGTTTTTTGTTCCAAATACTTGTCTGATAGTCCACCTTTTGTACAGCGCTGCAGAATTTGTTGGCGCTTTATAAATAATATTATTAGTGATAATAATTTGACAAATTATATTAACCCATGCAGTGCTGCTAAAACTTCAGCTAACCCATTGACTTATGTAATGTACAGTATTGGGTTTTCTGCCCTGCTTGAGTGCCATAATTAAACCGTTCATGAATTGTCTATCAAACTTCACAAACCTGTGTTCTGATTAAGGAAACAGACCAGGCTGGCATTCCATGCCCTCTGTTCCAATATCACATTCATTGCATTGGACATTTACATTAACCCCCGCATAGCAGCGGCCTATGATGCATTTAGCCCTCCAGGTACCTCTTGTGTAGACTTTCTTACTGTACTGGCACAGCCTTAGGCGCATCCTGCAGTTAACCCTTCCTCTCTCAGGACACACAATCAGGGTTACTATAGGCCCCTGGTCACTGTCTGGAGGGTTATAGTCCTCATATTGTATAGCAAGTGGAATAAACCCAAACACACACGGTTTGTATTAGTAAATATTATATATATTGCAACTTCCCACTGTCTTATTCATTTTCTTGCATAAATAACCATATTTGACTATTTCGATCTGTTTCGTCTTGCAAAACGCCGCCTTAATTACATTTACGCCGTCTCTGTGCATATTTACATTAATCATACTTCCCAAGTGTCCTTATTTAGCAAGGACAGTCCTTATTTTATGTCCAAATTCTTCTGTGCCTCTTTTCTATCCTAATGTTCCTTTTTTCTAGGAGCTCCATATTGTTTGTGTGCCTGAGTGTATCACAGAGCTCCACAACAATAATACTCCCAGTAATGGGTCTGAGTGTATAACAGAGCTCCACAGCAATAATACTCCCAGTAATGGGTCTGAGTGTATGACAGAGCTCCACAGCAATACTACTCCAAGTAATGTGTCTGAGTGTATAACAGAGCTCCACAGCAATAATACTCCCAGTAATGTGTCTGAGTGTATGACAGAGCTCCACAGCAATACTACTCCCAGTAATGTGTCTGAGTGTATAACAGAGCTCCACAGCAATAATACTCCCAGTACTGTGTCTGAGTGTATAACAGAGCTCCACAGCAATAATACTCCCAGTAATGTGTCTGAGTGTATAACAGAGCTCCACAGCAATAATACTCCCAGTAATGTGTCTGAGTGTATAACAGAGCTCCACACCAATAATACTCCCAGTAATGTGTGTTTAAACTACAATAAATGTGTTAAGAAATCAGTCTGTGTAAACAGGATACATTGTTCTTGTTATAATTTACATTTTAGTTGTATAGATTGTTATTTGTAAGTCACCTAAAATTTCTTAGTACAGCCCGCCCCTGCTGTGTCTGGAGTTTGGATTTTGGTGTATTATGTTTCTGAATTTCTTTGGTGCAGAGCAAGTTCACCATTAAATCTATTCCGGAATGCTTGAGGCCTTTGCATGGCATTTCCCCCATGCAATTTGAACAAGCCCTGTTGGCTAACAATTTTAAGTGATGGCCCAATGCACATATTCCCTTTAGCCTCATCTCCCCCATCCTGGTGGAAAGACTTTGCAATGTTTAGAAGTATGGTACAGATTATGTTTCAAGATTCCACGTGTTCCTGCGTCTGCTTTTTGTTATCTCCAGCCTATGACCAGTCACATTGCAATCAGTCATAGTATGGCTACGTTTGGTGCTGTTGACTACAAGCAGATAGTCCTCACAGTTCCATGACCGGTTCACGGATCGGTTTCATCGTATGGTCTTTATCTCCATTTCTCAGTGGCTGTATATAGCTGCCCTTTTTTCTGTAGGCCAGATATATAGCGATCGATTTTCCGAGGAAAGATTTAGTTTCACGTGTTTTGGGTCACTGTGTCCGTGATCTTAAGGTGTACAATAACAATACGTTACTTCCTTTCCAGTGAGTTTCTTCTGTTGATCTAATTAGCAGTTCCATCATCTACCGTGCTGCAGACTTACTGATCGTGGACGAGGTATGAATGGAGGTATCAATTTGTGCTGCTTACACAGATCACTCTTTATAAGCAAAGTGTGTGCAGATTATTACCCAGAAGCCCTTGTTCTCCGAGAGGATTTATGCATTGCTTATCCTTTCCCCAGCTCTGGAACGCATAATTGAGAACATTAAAAAAATTCTAAAGTTACTCCGTGAAAAAATTGCGGATGGCGAGAGGGCTAGCAGCTGAACGAAGATAGATCTGGCGTTATTTTGCGTAGCAGTGTTCTCTTTATTGATATGGCGTAACAAAGACCGAGAGTGGGAATTTAACTATTTGAGGGCAAGGAGAGCGTATAGCATGAACACTCAAAATGTTAGCCCCTCCAATGGTTTAGGATTTTGTTGGGTTGAAGACTTGTTTTTACATTTTGGGTATTTTTCCTAAAATTTGCTATTTAACCCCTTAAGGACACATGACATGTGTGACATGACATGATTCCCTTTTATTCCAGAAGTTTGGTCCTTAAGGGGTTAAATTAAATGCATCCTGTTTGAAGTAGGTGCTAGATCTGGATCTCATCATTTTCCCATTTTTGGGGGGGACAAGGCAGACCTGTTTGGAAAGAATAAGTAACAAGTACTATTTTAAATACTCCAAAATCAGAAGATAGTTGAAAGATATTTAGGAAATGTTGTTAAATGAGATAAAGACATTGCACACTTTATATCTATAATCTATATATTTATCTACAATTTACTGGAAGCACAGTTCTGCAGAGTCTTGTTAACATGGAGCAATTGCCACGGAAACCATTGTAATGTTGATTTCTTTGGTTTAAATAGTGATTGCTCTATTTTAAGCCTTACCTTTGATCACATTTTGTTCGTTAGCAATAATTGTAGAAATCGTCCACATAGTGCCATGACATCATATATTAACAGTACACGACGCGGTGACTTAATAATAATGATGTGATCATAAAATGTCACAAAAAAAGGGTACTTGGAGTTATGGAATACATGATGTTCCATTTTCTTTTAATTGGGGGTCTTTGTAAATTGAATCTACAGGTTGTGTAGTTATCTGGGACATTATTCATCCCAATTCATATATGCCAATTCTTTAACATTTTTTGTATGGGGAGTTATTTACTAATCTACTGGTGACCTGAGTTTTATTATCCTGTAATTTAGGCCACAAATTGTCAGATTTTCTCCTGAATTTTGCTTTTTGTCAACTCACCATTTTAGTGACGAAACCACGAACTCTAATAAACAACAGCCAATCCGTTTGAACAAATGATTCATCGCCGGGACAATTGTCATTTGTGACCTCTGGTGACAAGTGACAAAGGTGCATGTTTGGAAAACGCATCCTGAAACACGAGGCCCCGAGTGTCTTGTCCTCACGCTGCATAAGTGAGTCCTGCGGCGATGAGTGATTGCATTGTGTGGTTATTGCTCTTTCAACTATAGATAGGATTGCAACGACAGTAACAAGAGCGGTAACTAGAAAACACACAATAATGGGGGGTGTTAATAACATCGAGAGGGGTACAAGATAAGCCTGAGCAGGAGGATAATGCCCACTGTTACCAGATACCTGAATTTATTACAAAAATAAACTTTAGAAGAATTCTACAAAGAGATTATTATTATTTCTATCTAATCAAGCTACCATTATTTTATCTGTAATTGCCACTTGACGTTCTGTCTGTGTTTTAGTTTTGAAGTGACAATAATCACAAAGTGTAACCATACAATGATAGATATTCTGTGCCATAAGGAGTCCGGATTAGCTATAAATCATTTATTCCATTTAAAAAAGAAAACAAAAATATTGCTGAACATATCTTTAAATGGACACTCCAAGTACCATAACCACTGCAGCCCTAGTGTCACAGACAATTTTTTTACTTCTTACCTAGGGTCAGCCGGGCTCAGTTCTCTGCTTCCACTACTAAGGCAGGAGAACAGGAATCGGAAAATATCAGCTAGAAGTAGGTTCTTTGAAAAGACTTTATTCAGACTTTTTACTGAATTGAAAACCGAGCTATTTTGTCCTTAATTTTGTGATTCAGTTTTCAGTTGAACACTTTTCGCAGTTTGTTGAATAAATTCTAAAGACTAGAGGCCACGGGTTATCTTCTGCAGAGTAACCTAGAGGGGTCATTTGTGGAGCCCCTCTGTGGGTATAGTGCCGTACACACTGAAGGTAGCATCTCTTGTGAATTCATTGTCTATGCAGAGATATTTCACATCCTGAGCTACAGAAAATTTACTTCCCTGCGTTAAGGTTTTGTGTTCGTATTGAGTACCAATATAATGAAAATTGCAGTTTTGGGGAAATTATAACATTTATACAAGATCAATTCCACTACCGATAAAATGTAATATAATGACATTAAACGGTTTCTATAAGAAAATTGTTGCAATGATATATTAAATATTAAGGTAAGCGCAAGGAAGTATCCTTTTTTTAGTTCACTTTATTGCACTAAATCTCCAAGCTGTGCTGTACCTGACGGTATCAAAAAACACTTTTCTACAATATTAGGGCTATTTGCGCTCAAATGTAAGGCTAAAACATCTGAACTGCAAAATTCTCCAAGTCTGTTATGCTTCAGATTCGGGTAGTTTGAAATTCAGTTTTAATTTACTTTAACCCTGTATGCGGCAACAATGTAAGCAGTATGAGGTAGGTCGATAAACTGTCTACTAAACGTGGATATGGAAATCTACTTCCAAGGCCACATGCAAAGCTAAGGCCCACCAATGCCTCGGCACTGGGTCTGGCTTCGCCTCAGCTCCTCCTATGTCATCATCAGCCGGGAGAGGGGGGGGAACCTAATGCACATGTGCAGAGATGCACATCTGCGCTCATATTCTTTCCTGTGGGGTTTCAGGTGACGCTGGATGTCCTAATGCATAGCGTGAGGACGTCCAGTATCAGTTAGGCGACCATAAGTTGCCTAACGATTCGGAAGTCCCTCTAGTGGCTGTCTGGTAGAGGTGGAGTTAACCCTCAAAGGTAATTACTGTCGTTTATTAAAACCTGCATTAATTACCTTTGCAGAGTTAAGGGATCTAGGACAGTACACTCAGACCACTTCAATGAGCTGAAGTGGCCTGGGTGCCTATAGTGTCCCTTTAATGAATTCAAGATCAGCTTTAATTTATATATATATTTTTTAAGATCAGATGTGGGACAGTTTATGTGTCTTAAATCAGCCGGGATGCCAAGAGTGCAGAGCGGGCTCCCTTTAATTAAGATCAAGGTGACCCTACGTATTTTGAGTGTTTTGAATCTTTGGTTCTTCACAAAAGTTTTCTGTTATGGAACTGACTGAGAGGCACTGAGCGACTTATGCTCCTCACCTTGAAGTAGTAATAGATGTGACTGTCATTTCTGGATAATGTCTACACATTGAGTCCACGATTATCTGTCCTATCTGCCTCTCTCACTTTATTTAACTTATATTAATGTCTGCTTATATTTTGTTTTCACGAAGTAGAGGTCACCGTACAGGGAAGGACACAGTTAATGGCAGCAGCTGGTGTTATAATCATTTGTGTACCAAAAAAGATCAAAGTTGTGGAAAATGTACCAATTTTACCCGGGACAGCTGTCTATAGCCCGCTTATTGGAGAGCAAGCGAGGAGGCTCTTTATCCCCTTGTATGGGATTTCTGGGCAAGGCAAACAAGTAGCTAGACACGATTAGAATTTTTTTGTTTGTTTTTTACTAAAAATTGGAATTGTGGAAAATTGTTAACTAAATTAAAATTTTAAGATAAAATTTGCAAAACTGGCAAAAACATTCTCCACATCTTGTCAGTTCTCCAAATTCATGGTTTATTAATGAATGAACCCCTGAGTGATAATATCAAACCGTGAACATTTCAAGACAAATGATCATTGCTCATGCCATTTACATAATAAGCAATTCAACATAGAAATTGTATAAATGTCAGAGGCAAGTGCTTGTTATAATAATAAGTGGATATCACATAAAATTCACATGTACCTGCATCCATTTAAACACAGAAGAGTCTAGATCAGTTTATGATGATCGATTTAGTATTTAATGGGTTATTCCAACCAAAGACCAGTGTTTTCATGAAAAACGCAGTTTATGGTTAAAGTAACACCTTCTGAGATGGTCTGCCCTATCCCCCCCCCCCCCCCCCCCAAAACAAAAAATACTATAACTCACCTCCGTTAAAATATTAAAATATTATTTATATTATTTATATAGTAAACTAATCATTTCATGAAGTTTTCAAAGGATACATATTCTTTTTTTTAAATCAATATATATGTACAAAAAAATAAATATATATATATAGAAAAAAAAAATCACCTCTACATTAAGTATATGATCCCTGAAGACTCCTGTCATATACTAAATGTAGAGAGTTTTTCTCGTTGGAGGCAATCTTACCTTCAGAGGTTAAACCGCTCTAAAATGGTTTAACCCCAAATTTGCGTCCAGCGTCAGCCTCCATTCTTCCCCTAGCTGCTTCCGGCTTCTGTAATTTCACTTACTGGAGGTGAAGAGAGCCACCGGTCATTCAGCTGGTGCTCTCAGACAGTCATCAATTCCCCATCCACCAAAAAATATTGGAAAATATTCATCTCTTTCGAGTACGGATTATTTTAGATTAAGTTGTTTTGGTGCCTGGAGTGTTCCTTTAAGAATGGAGTTTAGAAAACATGGAATGTTTAAGAAACACGAAATCTAGCCCAGTAGAGCAATATCGCTCTATTTAATATTTAAGGGTTTGTCGTAGAGAAGGAGACTGGAAGCTGTCTTATTCGAACGAAAATAATCCT
The DNA here is from genome assembly GCF_036172605.1 of Pelobates fuscus. Classification (NCBI taxonomy): domain Eukaryota; kingdom Metazoa; phylum Chordata; class Amphibia; order Anura; family Pelobatidae; genus Pelobates; species Pelobates fuscus. The sequence goes on from NC_086321.1 coordinate 369,643,722, forward strand.
TTTATTCATCCATTAACACGCAATCATAAATAACTTAATTCAACTACATAAAGCCCTTTTCATTAAGGCACGAAACTGAGACTAAGCAGACCGCGTTGATAACATCTAAACCTCACGACCAAATATTTTAGCGCAATTTCAAAATAATGCATTTAATAATAGGTCATTAAAAAAACACTACGTGAATGTGTATTTAAAACGATGATAACTGATTGTCATTCTTCTTGTGTTTTGGTTTTAAATGCTTAAACCGGGAAGGCAATTACAGCGATATAATGGGTGCCGTTTCCCCCTCTCTAATGTTTCAGAGATGAGCCAGGTTAATTGTTGATTCTCAGTTCAGCGATGATCTGCCATGATTGAGATATTATTGACCATTTTGCCTAATCCTGATTGCTTCCTATACTTTACCCTTCTGTGATCAGAGCCCCAGGGATACGTACATTTCACTTCTAACTAAACAAAATACATGGCTGCAACCTCTTGTGTAAATCATAAATGTTTGTTTTATTAAACGTACGGAGAGGCGTAGATACTAATAGTCTCGCGATTACTCAACGTAGATGTACTGCTTCCAGTTATATTAATCCTAATATTTAATATTAATTTCAAATAAATCATAATTTGAAATATAATATTTCACCCTATATTGTCCCATTATTTTTGTGTCTCACACTTTATAGGTCTCGTGACTTTCTTTCTAGAAGGATTGAAGCTGTTTGCGTAGGGTTAAAGCGAAATGGTCAGAAATCCGATATAATCAGATCTTTAAAGATTAGTTATTGGTTGCGACATTTGTTTAAAAATAATTCCAGACTGTTATTATTTATTAATGTGCATTATATGACGGGCCGTCCAAACACAGACAGAGCACACAGTATAAATTAATTTAACCCCCCCCCCCCCCGTTTGCCATGCATTACACAGAACTATAAGGAATGTCCGAGCATGCATATACGTGTACAGCAGATCTCTGCAAATGCCTGATTGCAGACAAGCCTGCACATGTATAATGGGGCAATTACTTTGCCCCAACCATGGAAATACAGTAGAAATGGCATTTTATGCTTACCTCTACAGCCCTATTTATCCCAGAAATAATCACTTCAAGGTATGTGACCGTTCCACAAACATGTATTCCTGACACTCTAGTCCTGATGTGGCATTTTACGAGGCTGACCCCGCTCCGATCTCGCTAAAAAGGTCATTACACCTTTTCTCCCACGTCGCGCCGGAGTTGCTGAGGCTGGCCCTGCGTCCATGGCTGAGATTATCCATCTTGATGAATCTCGGTCAAACCAATGTATTGTGCAGCTATTGCGCATGCGCGGCAAAAAGGACGCCATGCTGCGTCAATCAGCATCTCCGCATAGAGATGCATAGAATCAATGAATCCATGAGGAACGTTCAGCGACTCCCTGACTGCCACTAGAAGTGTTATTAGGCAGCAATGTTAACATTGTAAAAAGCCTGCAGGGACTGACTATACGCACTAGAACCACTACATTAAGCTGCAGTGGTTCTGGTAACTATACTATCCCTTTAACCCATTAAGGACACATGACGTGTGACATGTCATGATTCCCTTTTATTCCAGAAGTTTGGTCCTTAAGGGGTTAAGACTGGAAAGCATTGTGAGAGTTATATATCTCTAACCGTTTGGGATCTACAATTTGGCCAACATAATCTAAATTAAACGTGTAGGCTAAAGGTCCGGGCCCCCAAACTGTAACTATATGATGCATGGCAGACCATATGATATCATAATCGCTGCATGTAGCCATGTCCTCGGATTTCATAGAGAATATCCTCTATGTTAGAAATTGCACCAGAGTCCTAATTCAACACATTTCACTAGTTAGTGAATACATTCTAGAGGTTAAAGATATAACTAAAATATTTTAAAAAAATCAGTGCGATATGTTTTTGTGAGTATTTAAACATCTCCGAGACTCCTAACACACAGCAAGAGTTTTAAAATCCAACCGGTCTCCATTGCTGGCAATGTTACCCGTGATTATACATTGCTTGTAGAGGGGTAGAATATGTGGCATTGCTTACTTCAACCCCTTAAAGGGCACTCCATGCTGTCCTCGGGTACTACCATACAATGCACCTGCTCTCTGCGGGACTGGTTTCACTGAGGGCATTGAGTGTTGTTCCTTAATGGGTTAACAAAGAAGATAAACTAGAGTTAAAGTGCGGAGAAGACGACAGACTGGGCATCAGCCTCACATCACCTCCCACTGGCACACAGCCTGTACATATTCCCTTTTTGTCCGCTCCAAATGGACAGACATTGTTAATCAATGATGCTCTTGGCAGCAGGAGTGAGAAGCGATTTGGCACAATCAGGATTTAAAAACCAAAAAAGGAAAAAAACTAAATTTCATGAAGAACTGCAGAGATGATGAATCTTCCAGTAAAATTAATTAAATCCTTACCTTTATTCTAATATACGGCGACCCCCTTCATCCATCCTAGGCCTCCAGTGGAAATGCATGAATCTCTGGCGACATGAAACACCAAAACCACTTCATCTTAGTGAAGTGGTTTTGCTGCAGAGATGCTGTTCCTTTTTTATCTGACAACGTAAACCATTGCTATTTTGTTTAGAAAATCGAAGGTGATTACGTTCGGCATTATCACCTACAGCCCAAATAGTCGGTGTTAAAAAATTCTAGTATTTGGATATGTTTCCAACATTTTGGCCCACAATTTGCAGTTAGTCTGAACTTCCGTGATTTGAAGTGATCATGGTGCATCTATGTGCAGTGTCTCGCTTTCAAAAGCTGCACACGTGAAATCTAACCCCTTAGGTGCCAGAGGTTTAACGCCACCTCGGCAGTGTCATATGGGGGGTCATTATCAAGAGTTTCCAGGCTGGCTGATACAACCCCGTATACATGCTGTGGGCGATTGAATCGACAAGTTAAATTTATATCAAGCCAACTTTCCATTACAATACAGTATGTATGATACACATGGCTTGACAGCGTATATTTCTAGCAAAAACAGGCGAGTAAATGTTATATTGAGACTTGAGTTTAAACACGTTGAGAATTTGCGTCAGGCTAAATAACAAGTATTTCTCGAGGGTCAACAGTAGGATAGCTGCCCGAGCCCAAGATTATTACAGTACAGTGTGACCTGCATGGAGATAACGTTAATGGTAGTACCATAAGCACTTATTAGGGAGTAGCCGATTTAGTTAGTCTAGCTAATATAGTATGGGGATCAGTTAAGGCATCATGCTGTGTGTGTTACTAAGATTATAAAGGTTACCAATAGGCTAAACCAGCTTGTCTACCCCAGCGTCGGCTGAGTGGGGATATTTAGGCTGATAGGGTTAGGTTGGGGTACATATACTAAGCTAGGCAAGGGGAGATCTGTTGGAAGCATGGAGAGGGGCAAATACCACCAGTGGTCTGCTACTCAGGTTAGTCCTTAAGTTGTCCAGCGACAGGGGGCCAAATCTGGGCCCAGAGTCCCGCTTGCATCCGCTGCTTTTAGGCCGCTGACCAGGGTCTCTGTAGTGGCTGTGCTGCTTCCGAGGGTCGCTCGTCTTCTGCCTGAGGCCTTGGTGGGCACTCGTGCCCTTGTGCCATTGGACCCATCATCAGGACCGTGGGCCCAGGGTTCCGCCGGGCCCCTAGCTTCTCCCTGGGTGTATGGCAGGCTGTGGGGGGGGGGATTCCTCCCGGTGAGCACCCAGCCCAGATGAAGCGTGAGCGTTTTTCTCGGTCATGCAATATCTGTGAGCGGTGTTTGTTGAGCTCCGTGTGACAGGAGTATCTTCGGGTGTCTGGGCCTGTACCTGGTAGTGCCCTGTGTGCCAGAGCGGATGGTGGCTGCTGGTTGTCCTGCGTCCGAGAGTGCAGGTCGTGTGCACGTGGTCTCCGCCATCTTGTGTGAGGGTCTCGGGCTGCATGTCGATGCATGTATAAAAAGCTGGTAAGCGTGGCTTGAATTGGACCGGGATCACCCCCCCGGCCCAGAGGGGGGGGAACAGGGCCGGGTCCGCAGGTTTTCCACGCTGGTAGGGCTCCGTCAGGCAGGATAGCGCTGCGGCGGCCGTCCGCTTCACTCACCGACAGTATAGGTCCCGCCTGTTGCAGCGTGTCCCATCCTCCGAGGGACTAGAACTGTCAAAAGCAAGCCTCTCCTCGGCTCAGGCAGCCCGTTGTCACCGGGGGTCGCAGATTTCGCTGGTAACTCTCCCAAAATTACGATTAGTAGGCTATTTGTGCCTCCATGTGCAGGAGCCGAGCTGGCCTGCGACCGCTCAGCTTGGCGGCCCGGCCCCGCCCCCGCTGATGTCAATATTGTGTGTTTTCTTATGCACCACATTTCATTCATTGGTTGACAGCGACTGCAGTAGTTATGATGATCGGAATCACCCTTTAACTCAATGTAACACTCTCAGGACTACAGTTTGATAACCACTCCCCGTACGTATTCTCCCTGAGAGCAGTGTATATACTGCTAAATATTTGGGCCGCATTGTATGAGCTTCTTTTGGGAAGATTGCCAGATTTTGCAACACTTCATGTTGAACCATGCACATGGAATGTTCATTTGTGTAAAATTACAGAGATTTGAACAAACAGGATTCTTCGTTGAGCGGGGGAGAGTTTTTCTGGGATACTAAAAGGAAGCACAGATCCGCTGCTCTCCAATGAAGCATGGAGGACAGGAACACCTGGGGGACATTTCGCCGTTGGCTGTAAAACTTGTGCTGATTTAATTTATTTATTTGTTTCCCCGGCTCTTTCTTATTCGTTTTTTGCCATGGAACTTGACTCCCACGCTAATGGTAAGATCATCAAGGCAGGTGTTAAAATGCACAATAAAACATTTAACGGTGTTTTCTGCTGATGGCGGTGGTACCGACTCTGTGAAATAAAAACAAACAAAAGAAAACAACAACAAGTAAAGATTGGCAGAATCAGAGTGGGCTAGTGAAAAGTCAGCTCCATATTCAGCAGGAGTTTTCCGCCGACACTTCGTAACCATTGAATTCCATCCAAACTCTAAAACATTCATATTGCTAATGTAACTTAACAAAACGGGAACTTCATTTTTAGCAATATCTGTGGAGCTCAGGGGACCCAGGCCGATATCGAACCATTCAAAAGTGGTTTGACTCTTAAGAGCATGATGGCGCCAAGGGACGGCTGGTACCATAAACACTACAGTGGACGGTAATGTTATGGTATGTATAGGGAAGTGGTTAATCGTTTGTACTCTCTAAGGCAGGTTTATGATCGACAGCCACCCAGACTACAACTTCTGTAATTCTCTGCCTGTTGTGGAATATATTGTCAACGTGATATTAATTCTAATGGAGCCTCAGTCAGTCATCCCTGCTGTAAAGGAGTCTTATCCTTCTTAGATCTGCCCCCAAAATTACTTTAACTCCTTTAACCGCTTTAACCCCCTCTGCCAATAGGGCAAAGGAAAAATAAGTTGCCTTAATACTTTATTGTGGATCTGTCGTCTGAGCAGCCCCCCCTCTAATTTAAATCCTATGAGACAGATGAGGAACATCCTGCATGTAATGATTTGCGGTGTGGGGAAGATCGGTCAGACTATTTAACCATAAGTATTTTATCTCCTTAGTCGCCATCTGTCGCTGCTGGGTCATGGGAGATTTCAGGATGCTCAACAAAAAGGATGTCGAAATTATGGATTGTGCTGAGATTCGAAGCCAATGGCTAAGTGTTTCTAGTGCACCTGTCATGCCGGATACAATAAATGCAGTTTTTACCATCGCTAGCAATATTATCGGCGCACAAATCAGTAAGACATGTGGATATAATCTGTCCTATTGTCACACGTGGCAAATGGCTATAAGTCTTATTGCTGGCCACGGGTTATGGATAAATATCAGGATATCGGTGATTCTCGTGTTTGTTCTGTCTGTGTACTCGCTGTCTCTGTCTGTGTTCTGCTTTTTCTGTGGTTAAGCTGAGAATTGTGGATAATTGACAAGGTAACTGCCCAACTTCAAAAATTTATCCAGCCCATTTGTATTTATTTTTTAGCTACGTTATTTATTTATTTATTATTGCAATTTATATAGCGCCAACAGATTCCGTAGCGCTTTACAATATTATGAGAGGGGATTTAACTATAAATAGGACAATTACAAATAAACTTACAGGAACAATAGGTTGAAGAGGACCCTGCTCGATCGAGCTTACATTCTATAGGAGGTGGGGTGTAAAACACATTAGGACAGGAATTTGCAATCAAATAAGGTGGACTGCCCTTTAGGAGAGGGCAAGAGACAGGTATGTGAGGTATTGGTTAGTCTTGGAGGCCATAAGCTTTCCTAAAGAGATGGGTTTTAAGGCTTCTTAAACGATGCAAGACTAGGGGAGAGTCTGATGGTGGTAGGTAGGCTATTCCATAGGAAGGGAGCCGCCCGCGAGAAGTCCTGCAAGCGCGAGTTGGCCGTACGAGTGCGGACAACGGACAGGAGGTGGTCACGGGCAGAGCGGAGAGACCGAGAAGGGACATACCTATGGATCTGTGAGGAGATATAAGAGGGGCTAGAGTTGTTCAGTACTTTATAGGTGTGAGTTAGTACCTTGAATTGACTCCTATAGCATACAGGAAGACAATGTAAGGACTGGCAGAGGGGTGAGGTGTGAGAGAAACGACTAGAGAGGAAAATCAATCTAGCAGCAGCATTCATTACGGACTGTAGGGGTGCAGTACGGCTTTTGGGAAGACCAATCGGGAGAGGGTTACAGTAATCCATGCGGGAAATTACTAGAGCATGGACAAGCTCCTTGGTAGTATCTGGTGCAAGAAAGGGGCGGATGCGGGCTATGTTTTTAAGATGGAATCTACAGGATTTGGCAACATGCTGGATGTGAGGCTCAAAGGTGAGAACGTTGAGTTGTCTTAAAATTTGCAATTCCCTTATCAACGCTTCACAGTTCCCGGTTCAGTGAATACTTTCCTATACAATGTGTGTAACGCAGACGCACTCACACGCGGCTTGTTTATTTAAATGTTCACAGTTATTATTTGGTAGTCAGTTGTTACTCTCACAATAGATCTGGCCTTTCCCCCCTTATAATTGGATGTTTTTATTCCAAGATTAAATCATCTGGGCAACGTTCAGGAAATACTATGCGTCATGACCCCTTGTGACCCGTGTGAGTGATTGAAACTGCAGATGACTTCCTAACAGCCTTAGAAGACGTGGAGGACCCCATGACTGACCTGTACCTCCAGCCGCACCGTCAGCTGCATACGACGAATTTCAACCGTACTTAAGTGTGTGTGTTTCCACGGCTTGTGCCAAGCGGGTCATATAAACTATCCGCAGCTTCTGATATATTTTTAGCCATATTAACTTGATTTAATCTTCTGCAAGATGATAAACCGTTCTCTCTCTGTAGCTCCGTAGTCTTACACATTAATTTATCAATAGGTAATTCGCAATCAATCCTCCTCCTATTGCCAAACAGCTGTTTGCTGTATTTATGATTCTGAAAACCATTAAAATAGGACTTGAGGTTAATGAAAGGGTTAATTCATCCATGGAACATTCCTGAGCAGATACTGCTGCAGTATTGGTATTCCCAGAAAATATTCTGAGAAGGGGGGCAAAGCCACTCTTAAAGGAACACTATAGCGTTAGGAATACAAAAGTATATTGCTAATGCTAAAGTGCCCTAGTCACGTTGACTCCTTGAGAGTTAAAGGGACACTATAGTCACATTAAACAACTTTAGCTTTATGAAGCAGTTTCACTGATCAATTATCTGCCATTTAGGAGTTAAATCACTTGTTTCTGTTTATGCAGCCCTAGCCACACGTCCCCTGGCTGTGACTGACACAGCCTGCATGAAAACAAAATGCTTTCATTTTCAATCAGTTGTAATTTACCTTAAAACTTTTTATCTCCTGGTCTGTAAACTGAAATTTAATCGCATACAGGAAGCTCCTGTAGTGTCTAGCAAGTTATTAACAGAGTAGGAGATAAGAAATTCTAAATTAAGCAGAATGTGCAGTAAAGGAAGTATAAACATTAGATTACTCTTTACAGGAAGTGTTTAGGAAGGGTGTGTGAGTCACAGGGAGGTGTGACTGGGGTACATAAACAAAGTGATTAACTCCTAAAAGACAGAGAATTGAGCAGTGAGACTGCATGGGGCATGATTTATAAACAAAAAATACTTCATTGAGCTACAGTTTTTTTTGGTGACTATAGTGTCCCTTTAACTTACCTGGTTTCCCACGTCGCATTTCTGCGGACCCTATTGTTTCACGGGAGAAAAGCACAGAAACCACTGAGTTTATTATAGGTTGTGATTTAAAAACAAAGACACAGGTTCTTCAGCTGCATATAACTTGTGATGTTTTGTGAAATGGCTTCTCGTGTGTTGTCTGTTCATTCCGGAACCCCAGCTGTATATAACGTGACTCAGAACAACCTCTTGATCTGCATTGAAATAACAATGCTCATATAGCTTGTCGTGTTTTGGGAACCACTTGTCTTGTTTAGATGAACCTTCAGACCACTGACAGGATTCATAATGTCTAAATTATGCCTTACTGCCACGGGGGTCTGCAAAATGGCTTCCTGGATACCGGTCCAATGCCAGATATGCCCTGGAAACACAAATCGCTGACTTCATCCCTTACTTCCCTCAAACTCCGATTACTTTTTTTTTTTGTTTTTATGCGGGTGAGTAACAAAGCACAACTATGCAATGTTGTCAGGCAGCAAACGTTTAATTTGCCTATTTTTGTTGTAAAGATATAAAAGAAGTATATAGACTTTATTAAACCATAGAAGAAATGTAAACATCAGTGAGCTAGATTACTTAGTAATGAAGTGGTCAAAGAGGAATTAGCCATGAATTAATTCTCCGTAACCCTGGAGTGGGGGGTACATTGCCCGCTAGTAATAGCATAGCTATGAGCGACAAACTATGCAAGTGGGGTTCCATTAGGAACTATTATATAGGAATAACAATCTACTCAGCAGAAAATTATTAACAATGCACAGTAACCAAGAAAAAATATATATAAATGTGTGCGAACATCATGTCTTTGTAAAGGGAAAAATAGGCATTTATAGAATTTCCTTAGTCAGGAAAACAGTGGTACCACTCGGGACGAAGAGTGGAGTTGCCAACGGTTTAGACATTAATGGCTGTGTGTTGTGTTATTTTGAGGGGACAGCACATTTACACTGTTATACAGGCTGTACACTTACTACTTTACATTGTAGCAGAGTGTAATTTCTTCAGTGTTGCCACATGAAAAGATATAATAAAATATTTACAAAAAATGTGAGGGGTGTACTCACTTTTGTGAGATACTGTATATCCTAAATGTATGACTACTGTCTAAGAACGTTTGGCACATGGATTTATGTCACCTTAGGTGGCACAAAAGGTTTAATGTTGGGGATCACTGAGACAGTATCGTAGTATAAAATACCTGCGGATTAGTCTCTCTATTTACGGATCGATACAGCTATTAATACCTTTCCCCTCATTGTGTATGTGTCTCCATGACAACGTCTTATTGCCAGTGTCGGGTCAGGAGCACCTAATGAAAGGGGATACGATACAACCAAAATAACAGTTTAACAGGTGCTGTAAATTCCCTCTCCGGTTCCACGTTACAAGAGTCGCTATGTGTACTTTCCTTCTGGAACAAAACGGGACAGGATTTATCACTTGTAAAATTACACTTAGATGCATCCAAGAGGATTACTTGTGGCATTTAATGTATCATGGTGGAGAAGGATTTAAACTAGTTAGGGTGATAGTAAAAGTAACAGAGATTTCGTGATTGTTGTTGTGGGGTTTGGGGGTGAAGGGGTTAGCCGAGTAGATTCTCAGCTGTGGGATAAGATGGGTGCAATTACAGCTTCCTCAATAAATGTATTAATGAGCATGGGTCAACATAAAATGTATGTATTGATCGTATACTTGTACACATCCATTCCACAAAATGTTATTAGATGTGGGTACCCACCCTGTCAGACTGTCTCCGACCCATGGCTCTCCCTACCCATCCTGTCAGACTCTCTCTGACCCATGGCTCTCCCTACCGATCCTGTCAGACTCTCCAGGACCCATGGCTCTCCCTACCCTTCCTGTCAAACTTTCCCTGTTTCAATGTTTTCCTTACCGGTCCTGTCAGACTCTCTCTGACCTATGGTTTTAGTTACCCGTACTGTCACACTGTTCCTTTCTCATGACTTTCCCTACCCGCCCTGAAAGAGTGTCCTCGTCTTATGGCATACCCTCAGATGGGTAACATTGCTGAGTCAGGCAAGTTGTTTTAATGTCTCCACCGCCGCTCACAGTGATTAGCACTTTTTAACTGCGGCAGGATCTAGATGTTAGGTAGACTTTGCTGGGGACCGGCAGCTCAGAAAAAAACTGAAAGGACAATAAAATAGGACTCGGTACACTGCATATTGGCACTGTCAGGGTACGAGTTAATCTCACATGTCAGTCCTGGCGTTGTGTGTCCCTGTGGTGACAATTCTGATGCAAGTCGCTCCACCTCCAACCAGTGTGATGCCGTGCATCATTCCAGTGTCAAGAAGGATGTAGACTGCTACATTTGCATTCATTTTATATGCAAAATGACGCAAGCATGGCGTCATTCCAACGCCGTTCAATCATGTTTTGGAGTCATTAAAATGATGCAGGCATCTAGCGTGTATATAGTCTCAATCCACCATGAGACATGTGCCATGTTGTTGTCTCCAGTAGCCAATGAGTGTGTTGTACTGTATGTGCTTAGCGTAATATTTTGACCTTGGTTTACCATCCCACCAATCTGATCTCTCGAATCCCAACCTGAGCTTGTCTCACAGTCTATCTGTCTTTATATATCCATTGATCTGGGCCATCGTTTGATCAATTATTACTCTTGTCTATAAGCTTTTTGAGATTTGTGGGTTGGGACTACCAAAACAAGAGACGATTTATCCGTTTTATCAAATAAAAATAATAAGGCATGAATAAGGTTCGAGAGAGATTTAGGGTTGGATCAATATTGTGGGATTTAGAGAGGTTAAAGGTGTGGAACACAGAGCAGAGATAGATATTAGTAGACCTGGGGTTATAGATTCAACTCCTCTGGCCTCTACCTGAGGCAATAATACAATTAAGAGAATTAATTTGCAATTTTACAGTTTATAAATAGCCAGATAAGTATACTGATGGTTTTCACAGGTAACTGAATGGCAGCTGCGTGGTAGTGGAAATTTGCCAGAAATAACTAAACTTGCCATTTTGTGACTAGTAGGCTAATTAAATGCAGTGGAAACCGTCACATTGTGACACTAGAACAGCATTCGGCTATTGGACTAGATTTTTTTAACATAGCTCAACACAGCTCTATGTTCAATCACTTTTCACAGACCAACCTTTATTTTTCTGCCTAAATTGTCCCAGTGGAAGTAGTTTCTACACAAATTTCTCTAGTACCTTAAATATAGGGAAAATCGTCCCTCATTACGGACACCGTGATCCAACACATTTTTACGTATCGTGTTGGGTACAGAGACCATCATAATATAAATTATATTAATAAATCTAGTTTTAATAGAGTTTCCGTAGTGGCATTCAAGCTTCTCCGCTTGGGAGACTAATAAGCGGTCTTTGTCCTTGGCAGGAATACAGGGCAGGCCATTGTATAACAAAGAACAAAGTCTCTCTGGGACAGTTTGTTCTGTATTTAGAACAAGGATGTGCCCCCTTCACTTTGCGGAGTTAATTATTCTGGAGGACTTTGTGGAGGATAGAACGTTGGCTGCCAATTTCGTATCTCAGGACATCGAATAAGAAAACAGCATGTGAAAAACAGATCTTTAAAAATGAACCAAATGAGTTATGGGCTCCCAGACAAGCACTTTGACTGCCAGGGGATGTTTGTCTAGAAAATATAAAATAAGGTTTGCTGTAGGTTTATTGATTAACATTTTCCAGGAATAGGCTCTTCATTTCTTCAATAGTAACACTCGTTGAGTTATAGAAATGGACGGGTAAACATGAGGTGGGAAGATGAAGTAGGATACAAGCACTTTACTACAACTCCCATGATTCTCCGCCTATCTATTTAATTCATAGAATCATGGGAGTTGTAGTTCAGCAACATCTGGAGGGCCGGAGTTTGGGGGGAAGCCTGCTCTAGTGGTTCTCAGGAAGACAGACACTGGAGGTATGTTTAAACCTGGGTACATTTAGTGGTACTTTAAGGTAATAAATTATTTTTCCTGATTGATGCTAATTATTAAGACCCTAAAAAAAAATGCAGTTTTTTTTAGCATCCAATCAAAATGAGTAATCTTAACCACAACCTAAGACCAACAAAGTGACTGACACAGCCTTCATAAAAGAAGTTGGTTTCATTTTCAATCAGATGTTAACTTAATTTAGTAGTTTTTAATCTCCTGCTTTGTAAATTGAACTTTAATCACACACAGGAGGCTGCTGCAGAGTCTAGCACTCTATTAACAGAGCAAAAGATAGGAAATGTTAAATTAAACAGTATGTGCAATAAAGGAAGTGTAAACATTAGATGACTCTTTACAGGAAGTGTTTAGGAAAGACTGTGCACGTCACACGTGTGGCTATGGCTGTATAAACAAAGTGATATAACTCCTAAATGGCAGAGAATTGAGCAGTAAGACTGCAAGGGCACGATTTATATACCAAAACTGCATCATTAAGCTAAAGTTGGTTTGGTGGTTATCTCATCAATGAGAGTGGGAGATGTGGTTTTAGTTATCTTGGCAAACCTTAGATAATTGTGACCAGAATTGCCTGGTCTATGTGCATCATGATAGTATGATAAAATATGTATCTCGTATAGTCTGGTAATCCTACCATTGATATATAATATGCAGGATAGACTTTAAAAAAACGATGCAATATGGATTTAAAAAAAATAAAAAAAAATCTCAACTAAAAAATTAGACCTAGTCCCATTTGCCAAAACACCAGGGGCCGTATCTGAGGCACATCAAGTCCTAAAATTTCACATGTAAATTTATTTTTATGAAGTAGTTAAAAAATGAAGGGCTTTTACTAAGCTCTGGGTTAAATATGCAGACATGTCTTCTATTTTAGTTTATTGACCAGCTACGCAATGAAAATTCTGGCCTGCTGCATACTTTAATTCGATAACAAGATGGATTCTGTTAAAGTCCCGAATCCCTCTCTCCAACTGAAATTTGGCTAAGTAGAGCTCTTTACAAATGGATCAACAGCCTGCTAAGTGCGTATGCCAGGTAGTGCCCATCCAAGAGCATGTCAGCATGTGTCTCAATCTGTAGCATGTTCCGTCTGTGCCCACTTGGAATCTCATGGTACACCCTTTACCACCCTGCCTGCCATGTAACAATCTATGGACTTGTTAGAAGCTGCCGGTAATTCATTTTCACGGCTCCTTTATCAGCGACCTTTAGAAATACGCTGCAAAATCTTCATGTAAAGAATACATACAAATATAACGATGTTCTCTTATTTAATTTCCCTAAATTAAAATGACTTGTTCAATTACGCTCTGTCATCTGCCTAAAACTGTACAGGAAGCCTCAGAGCTCGGGCATAACCTCCAACTTTTCAAATGGACAAAGAGGGACACTCTAATTTTAGGGGTGTGAGTTGGGATGTGTCCAAAGATGACTTACTAATAGCAATCAATGCAACTAAAATGTAATTTAGAAGAGCAATGTATCTTATTTACACAGACTGATTTCTAAACACATTTATTGTAAATTAAAGACACATTACTGGGAGTTTTATTGCCGGGGAGCTCTGTGATACACTCAGACACCAACAATATGGAGCTCCTAGAAAAGAGGGACATTAGGATAGAAAAGAGAGACAGAGGGATTTAGGTCCACACTAGAGACTGTCCCTTCTAAATAGGGACACGTGGGAGGTAGGCTGGGGGATGTCTCAGCTTCACAAGACAATTTTTTTTTCCCAAAAAGGGAACGTCTATATTGCGTCCCATATCAGCGGTACGCGTGGTGATATTTCTATATATATAGGTCTGTGCTTGTGTCTGATTTATCGCTACACAATAAAAATACATCTCAGGTCCTGCTCCATCAACAATTAAAAGCTTGGCATAATTATAGAAGGTGAGGAGAGTGAGAACGTCGGCTTCACGAAATAATGAGCTATCCTTCGCCAAGTGTTTGTGTCAACTGCGAGATCACATTGTGCGCGCCCGCAGGCGTTCCATATCCGACGACCGACTCTGGCGATGACAGAGAATCATTAGTAGCGAGCGTGAAGGCAATACAAGCTACTACGGGGAAGTTTTAACATGTCAGTGTCCGTCTTTTCTTCTGCTTTTTGTAACATGTCGGGGTCTATTCGCTAAAATGAGATTTGCGGAGAAAATAGATTATTCTGAAAAATTCCCCGACTCCACTGTTTTTGCAAGTTCGTCTAAATTGGTGTCAAATTTAAAATTCCCTTTCCCAATTCTCCACAATGTCCAGTTTAGTGAATAGACCCCTTTCTACTGCCGAGAAGATGTCTGCATCCGTAGCTTTAAACAGACACCTTTGTAAATAAGCCAGCACTGTTGTTTTGTGTTACTGTGCTGTTACTAAGCAACCTGTAGGTTGTTACGTCTAGAGTGACAGAGGGGGTGTGGCCGAGGAGTATGTATTTCCTTCCCTTTCGTGTGATCATGTGACAGAGTATGGAAAGCGCTGAGCAGACTTTACTGTGAATCTAGTGATTCTCAGAAGGTCAGAGCTGTTAGATTTCCGAATTGGAGGTAGTGGGGGTTGGATAGGGGGAATGCTCAGGGGAATAAAGAAAAAAACCAAAACATTTGGAAATCTGATTATTTATTTTTGAGGATCATCAGTCCAAGTAATGAAAATATTAAAACACAATTTGAGTTGTTAATATGTATATTTAAATGAATACATTTAAATTCATTAATAGCCTTATCATTGCTATCTTTGTGCCAATTTGCAAAGACTGTGAGGAAGTTTTCTCTTTTCAGCTATGTAACTATGTAACTATGTAACTATGTAACTGTGATGTATCTGAAAGTAAATGATGATCTATAAAGAGCCGTATGATAGCGGGCAGCGATCATTTGAAAATATAGTCTTGGATCCCTCCACATCTTATTTGGGATAATTCACTAAATAATTTACAAATTGCAGAAGGGAATTGCTAATTATTTTCCATGTCCGTTTTATTGAACAAACCCCAGAAGTTTTTAATTTTTTTTATTTGTAAGTCTCCAACATGTTCAGCGGCGCTGCACACTAGTCCCTGTTGTTACACGAACAGTTAGGTCTCCAAATGAGGCTACAAATTATGGCAGTAACACCTACCCACCCGTGCATGTTATAATAGGTTAGTACAGCAATATTCAGTGGAGCGCGACAGGCACTTAGCCATTGATATAATACAATGTACAGATCCTGCCACTTCAATAGGTGAACTAAGCAACCTCTCTACAACTCCGATTTATTTAAATGGCTTTGCAGAGACACTATTAACCCTAACACAGAGAGACTAGTGATGCTTGAAATCATTTTCTTTCCAATGGATCTATAAACACCTTTATCTCGCAGCCCTGCTAAGCATAATGGCGGAGGCTGTAGATAGGGGTCTTAAACCCACATGCTATTACTTGGATGACTTGAGTCAGGGCCCCTGACATTTATTTTACCATTAAACGGTTCAAGATGAGATTTAGAGCTGAGCAAAATCATACTTTTTTTCTGATTTATTTTTTAAACTGAATTCTAGTAAACTGATTGAGGAAGGGAAGAAATATTTCCTTTACCAAAAAAAGAAGTCTCAACCAACGGTATTCAGCTTTGGCGTCACTATCATTATTATTCTTTATTAAGGTCATTTATTTATTTGACATTTAATAAAAAATGATATGAAGTCAGATGGTTTGGTAGAGAGTGCTAAATACATACTTTATGAACACAGCTGTTTTAATATGATGGCATGTTTTGCACAAATAAATAGTAGGAAAAAATAGAAATTAAAAAAACTTTTTAGTTGTTTTTTAGTAAAAATAGAAATAATTAAAAAAATGCTCTTTTCTGTCTATTGTTATTTATAAATTAAAGTTTAGTCTTATATAGAAATATAACATGAGACGCAACAATCACAACTCATGCACGAAAAATGTGGGAATAAGAAGGGAACGCAAGTGGACGGGGTCTCTAAAGCATTCATTGGCATTGGTGATGTGATGGGAGACTAGGCTTGCCGAAAAAGGGGGATTGACTATCTGGTCTGCGTATGCTGCAAGATGATTAGCAGCCGTGCACAATGCACTATTGAACCAATCTGGGCAAAAAAGTCTTCAGCTCATATCCCTTGTACAAAGACACCAGAGAACAAACAGTGATGGCATGACAGGGGCCCAAAATCAGGCCTGCCCTGCAGATTCTAGGACATTAGGGCAACAAGAATGTTAAAGAATGGGAATACAATGAAGAACAATGTATTCACACAAAAAGTGGCAGTCTGTGATAAAGTAATTTGGACAAAACATTATAAGAACCTAGGCAAGATTGTGTCAAAGAAAGAAGCCCAGGCGCTTGGTGTAACTTTAATTACTGTACGTGGTCTATGTGCCCACTTACACATATATTTTATGTTGAACTTTTTAGGGAGCTGCAAATCCCACAAGACTCATAAGAAACACATATACAATGGATGAGCCAAAAGTAGTTAACTCTAAATATCTACGTGCATTTCTTTTTGAATACAAGAAAAGGGATGCCATATAGTGTCCCGCCGTCTTCTGGGAAGGATGGAAAAATAAATGTAAAATTAAAATTGTGTACATTTACATAGTTACATTTGATATATTCCAATACACAACATGTCTCTTATCTAATGCTTAGATGCAAGGTGCATCGGATGTTTCACACAGAATGAATGGATTAGATGGAGAGCTAGTAGTGGTATTTCATTTTGGAGAAGAAGCCGTTCGTGTGGTATTCCGAATACCTTAAAACATCCAAGAACTTTTAAGAATGCTAACATAGAATATAAACAATTTTACATTCTCCAGTGAGCTTTAAAATTATTCTCCGCTGCCGAATGGAATTTTACTTATCAAATTTTAGGTTGAAACAGTCAGATTTGGACAACTCAGTGCCATTCGACTGACATTCGGTGCTTCGTAAATAAACTCCACATAGTCTCTTCTGTCCTCAGAAGAGATTAGCAAAAAATTATTTTCAGAACATTGACATTCCTCTCGATCTATGCCTCACTCATCTAAAATGCTTCAAATTACATTTAGCTAGCTGAACAACTTGTCGTCTTCCCAAAATAGCTGATTTTCTAAATGAGGTTGATGAATTCTTTATGCAGGAAAATGACACACAGATGTTCCAGGACTTTTATTTCCCAAACCTGCAATTTCTGAACTTGCGAGTTTGCGATATTAATTTATAACGTGGATTTATAAGTGGACATCCTTCTTCAAGAATGTATTTACTTTGGCTGCTGGTAGATGAGAATGTGCACATTCAGAATTTCAAATTATCAGTTTACTTTGTGCGTAAAAATATGTATTTTATTTTTTAAACATCTTTGTCATTCTAACTCAGCTGAGAAAGGAATTTGATATTTATCTGTGATGAACGCCCCTGATTAAAATAATAATTTGGCACAGGGACATGGTGAACGAAATCCTCTACATTTTTTTTTTTTTTTAATTATTAACTGTTTAAAAGGTATGTCTCCTAATTTATACATTTGCTAGCAAAACTGCTAGCACAATGTATAAATGGAATTTGCTTTAAAAAGAGCAAAAATACTGTTGCGTGTGACAGGCTCCCTTTAAATAACAATTTGAATTTTTATTTACATGATATAGTTGGCTGTCCTGGCACAGCAAGGGCATGCTATGTAAATTAAATGAACCCCCTAAGTGCTCAATCTTCAGATGAATGTGTGTATATGATACCACTCAATGAATGAGCATGTGTGGTGTGGTGTGGTGCTGAGCCCACCCTAAATATAAAGAGGTAAGTGCACTTTACTTACTTTTGCTACTCACTGAGAGTGAAAACTTCAACAACATTTACTTCACTTTCCGAGGAATGACAGACCTGATTTAAAGACACATTACGAGACGTGTCAGACTAGAAATCATTCAATCATCATTTATAAAAAAAAATTGTTTGAAACATTTTATTAAAAGATACAATTACGGAAGACGCACGCCACACATGTAGCTACACGTCACTATTACTGCGGCCACACCAGCTCACCAAAGGCTTTTCTTAAACGCCTAGAATACACACTTATTACTGCATTAAGACAGTTGACTGATGGGATACTCCAGCCGCATATGATTACTGTAACACATGTTTAAGCGGATGTGAGCTCATGTACCATGCATACAGTTTTTGCACTATTAGTTTTCTTAACACAAGACAACTGCGCAAACCAACTAACACAAAACAACTACGCAAACCAATTAAAACAGGACAACCACACAGACAAATATTACTTTGGGTTATACCCACCTAGTTAATGTATCTTGAAGTACGCACCTACTTAATCAAACTAAATACGCATGTTCAATATTCTTGTTTCAAGTTACCGCCTCTGCGTAGGCGACCGTATGCTTTTACAATACTGCGTTTGAATTCCACAAACAGAATGTGATGACAATCAAACCGATTTAAAACAAAGCCACGTACCGTGAACGAAAATGTTAAGCTAAACTGTCCTCTGCGCAGGCAACCAAATGTCTACACTGTTGTAAACCAATGCTTAAGCCCCTGCATGGGCAATCACTTGCTTTTCTATTTTAAAAGTCAGTTTGATACATGCATTTATATTGTGAAAACAATAAAAATATTTAAAACAAAAAAAAAAAACAAAAACAAAAAAAAAAAAAAGATACAATTACAGAAATAGAATGCATCGTACAAATAGCTGAAAATATAGCCGCATTGACAATATACATACATTATACATATTAATGTCTTCTTTTATTTAATTCTTTGCAAAGCGGATTGATGAAATTACTAAAGAAGAGTGCACAGTGATGGATTATTCTAAAATGAAACAAATAATAATAATATTATTTTATATAAATACTTTAAAAACATACATTGTGTGTTTAGTGAACAGTGATATCCTTTTCCTTAATTTGAATGCTATTGCTTCCAACCACGAGGTGAGCTTGTGTTATTTGATTGTCTCATTTCTTTAACTATAACATTTAGCTCAGTAAGAGCTAAACTGAGCTAATTATATACGAGGGTGCATGTGGAGAAGATAAATAGAAAAATAAAATAGGTAAAGCAAAGTATGGTAATGCAAACTCCGTCAGTGAACTGTGCAAAGATACAGAAAATAAAAAATGTCACAATTGAATTTTACTTTGAATTGTCAGTTTAGTGAATAAACCCTGGAAATTGAGAATGGGACTGTGAAAACGGGTCTAAAATAGCTGGAATTAGAGAATATGTTCATTCTTTGCAAACTCACCTATTAGGGCCTACATGGTAAAATTCAGCTGTTCATTCAAGATAATTTACTTTATAGAGAAAAAAACAACCTCATTTATCAAGCTCATCTCCCCGTACAGAGAAATCGTGTGCGTGTTTGGTCTTGCTAAACATTGCGGTATCCTGACGTACACACAGCTGCTCGGAGTAGATGTTTTGGAATTTTGCAATACTACCTCCTCTCTCTTCTAGGAAGGAATTTCATTGTTATTTCTGCACATTTTACTTGTTTTCATTTTGCTTTTACCGGTAGGTTGGAGATACTATATTTAACCCCTTAAAGGGGCAGTGGCGACAACATCCCATCCAATCTATCCTTTAAAGATTTGATTCCAAAACGGAATGTGCCGCTCATTTACCGACAGCACGCCGACAGAAAGCTACCGATGTTGAATAAGTAGGACAGGCATAGGCAACCTTCGGCACTCCAGATGTTTTGGATTACACCTCCCATGATGCTTTGCCAACATTATGGGTATAAGAGCATTATGGGGGATGTAGTCCACAACATCTAGAGTGCCGAAGGTTGCCTATCCCTGAAGTAGGACATCCCATATTGGCTCGGGCCTTTGGGAACCACATTTTGCTAACTACTTGAAATGTCATTGGTGTTTAAGGGGTTAAAACGGGACAGTTCGACATCTTACCTTTCGTGTAACAAGTTAAGAATGATACTCAGAGAACCTATCCTCGCCGTCGTTTACTGTGATCTGCCAATCAACGGTCAACATCCTGAGAGCTTAAAGAGACATATGGCAGCCGTAGGAAGGTCTCAGCAATGCCTATTTCTGTTGTAACCATTAGAAAGGCTGAAAGCTTCTTAAAGACAGATTAAGTGCTTCGGGGCCAGTTACGTAGGCTGAATGATATAATATAGGATCATCCATCTGACAGATTTTTTAAAAGCCTCAATATAGCGATCTCAGGTTTGCTGTCCAGAGATGGAAAATCTGAGCTAGAAAACACACAGATACAGTCACGCAATGATCGCCCCTCTGAGCCTGGAAACTCACTTTTAATCTCTGCTGTATATTGGGCTGTTACATTCTGAAGGGTTTACAGTCAATATGGCCAGTTTATTGGTTTCCATGGAAACTGCTCCACAGTTACAATGTTGTCCCAGAATGATAAATTAATGGTAAGGATAGGATGAGGTATTTCTTGCTAATCTCCTATAAAATTACTTAGGTCTATTTTGGGTCAGGGTGCCGTAATTCAATGAATTGTAGTGAATAAATCCATTCGCTTTCTGAAGCTCAATCTCTCTAAAACGGAGTTTCTTATTTTTCCTCCGCATAACACGGATCCTCCCCCTTCGCTCACCCCATCCTTTCAAGCTCGCTGTCTTGGTGTCACGTTTGATCCTGGCCTCACCTTTGCGCCTCATGTCCAGTCTGTTGCTATAACCTGTCGATTCCAACTTAAAAACATTGCCCGCATACGCTTTCTTACGCAAGATGCTGTCAAAGGTGTATTGGAAATCCTGGGTAACTCTGCTTTGTTTTTTCTCGATATTTATAACAATGTACACATGCGCGACTCCACAGAAAGAGACAAAGCATTATTAAGAGGGCAGATCATGAATGTGGAAGGAGGGCGATTTAAATCCAACAACAAAGTTTTCTTTTTTCCAGAAAGTGTTGTAGATACATAGAATTGCCTTCCAGCACAGTCAATAGAGACTAATACAGTGGGACCGTCAGGAAAGTTGGCCAAACTGGAAACATAGTTGACTGAGAGAATTTTTCCAATTAAACTATTTTAGCCATAAATTTTAAATTCACTTTGAATTTACTTTAAATTCTCATTTTAGGGAATCACACTGTCAATTTATAAAATGCATTTTTGGCAGTGTTCATTTGGTGTGAAATGGTGCATTAAAAGGTAACTCCAATGCACCATAACCACTTCACTGATTTGAAGTGGTGATGGTTCAGTGAGTCTGTATGTGCAGAGATTAACCCCATGACCTCCTGAGGTGTTACCCCCATCTCCGTCTGTGTCATTAGCCAGCCCAGACCAAAGTTCTGGGCTGGCTAATGTCAATTCTGTGCAAAAATGGTGTCTGACACAAGCAGCTGGCGCCAGACAACCAATGGTGGCACACCTCTCCCTGCCCCTTTGCCGCCCATGTCCTCCCTCTAATTCACACTCCATGCCCTCCAACTCCTGTGAGTGATGTCAGGCAAAGAGGACCATACGGGAAGGAGATGGAATGGGGGGGAGGGGGTGTTTGAGTCTTTTTTTTTTTTTAATATATATATTGGGGGGCAGACCACCTCAGAAAGGGTTACTCTAACAAAGACCAGTGTTTTATGAAAACCATTTTTTTGTTTGATTCAAGATAACCTTTAAATCAAAAATGTAGATCCCCAGATGTTGTAGAACTACAACTCCCATGATGCTTTGCATGCCTTTAAAATGACATAGCATCATGGAAGCTGCCGTTTCAAAACATCTGGGGATCTTCCTTTTGGGCACCCCTGCTTTAAATTGTTTATTAGTTCAGCTCAGAAAACAAAGCACATTGGTATACATTTAGATGCTATAGGGGAGTTGAATCATACAAAACAGGTGCTATCCTGGGTGTTAAATGTTGTTAGTTTCCATGGTGACTGCTGCTTATATAGCTCTTGACCCAAGAATAGCAGCTATTTTTGCCTTGATAAATCTCCCCCTACACATTTTACATGTATGCCTTTTTACATGTCTTGTATATAATCCAGGGCAAATATTAAGACATTGTTGCTTTTCCCCAGATTCCTCATTGTAAAGTTCTGTGTTTTTTCATGTCAAACAGACAGCATGTTCGATACAGACCTCCTCAAAGCACACACCGGCTGGATTTTCCATGACCAACACAATGAAACCTTCCTTATATGTTCATAATCTTTTTTTTTTTTTTTTAAATATTTATGAAACCTCATTTAAGGAGAGTGAATTATTCTGGTAACCGTGTGCCTCTGTTATAGAAACAGCAGAAAAAGGGCCAGTCCTTCCCTATCTATCTAGTGGGTAAAAATCTCCGGCTTAGGAATAAGCTGGCCGACAGGTGCGTCAAAAACAAACGGAATGTTTATATACATGAAGGCATTCCTAGAGACATGTAGAGGCACAGTTTAGGGATTGGTGGGGTATAGTTGTGGATGCATGGTGCAATATCTCAGAACACGGTGTAATGAGTAGCATGCTTTATGAATTAGGACATTAGAATATACATATTATAAAAGACTTTTGAAAAATGCAATTAGGAGCAAACTTTGACTTGCAAGAATGCAAGTCAAAGTTTGCTCCTAATTGCATTTTTTTTAAAAGTATTTTATAATATGTGCGACTGTCCTGGCACAGCCTGGCATACAATGCAAATTAAGTACTATTATCCTATGCATGAAATTCCTGAGCACGCACGCCTGCACACAGCATCATGGGAAAATATGTCCAGCACAAGTTACTTCAATGTGCACAGATCACCTTAGAGAGACAGTGTGTGTAATATGAATATATTAAATATCTCCTCTCAGCGTTGGAAAGTGGACCCTGGTAATGGGGTCCTAAAAAAATACATTTGTATTTGTAAAATGCATCGATTTACCTAATAATGCACCCATTTTGAATTGTGTTTCTACTCTGCCATGGATGGAGTCTGCTCTCTTCTTGTGGACCCAACCTTTGTCAAAATCAAAATTATCTGCAGCATCTAGTCTATATATAGTCTGACAATGGAACAATCTAAATGCTGTTATAGAACATACGTCTGCTTTGTGATCTTAGAAAAAAGTTTAAGATGACATTTCAGTCTTGCGATGGGATTTACATTAGAATCATATGTCGCCATGGAAATCTTTTGCCATTCCATAAAAGGAGGAATTGCTACTGTGTCGATAACTATGTTTGTCTAATAGCAGGTCTGCATTTAACCGTTATATTTTATATATTGTATTATATTTACTGTTTGTAGACAAGTCTTTACTGGTGTCCTGTCCTCTTGCCTCTAGCATCAAAAACATGCAAAATCTAGCATCTGGCCTTTCAGTTCTCATTCTCTATCTCTGTCCTACAACTCTGTACCAAAAACTTCCCCCGTTTACACGTATATAATATTACTGCCCCCCCCCCCCCCCATCTCTGTATTACAAAGTCCATTGTGTATTAGATAATCATGAAACTAACAGGCTGATAAACATTGCTTATATGATATAACATGCTAAGGTAATTAAGCATAGTAAAATGTATTTTACAGATTCATGGAAGTGATTTAACTTTATCGTGTAAAAATAGTTTTATAATATGCTAAACAGCGCTTAACTTTTAAGTGGGGGATCCACTGGGTACTTATTGTATGGCTATATAGAGATAATTCATTTTCATACAGTAACAATTGCTAGGCATGGTTTTAACCGGTTGTGTTTAACCGGGTAACATGCTAAATTAGTGCGACAGTTTTTTTTCACATATTATAGCAAATATAAAAGTGAGGTAAAAATAAAAGCATAATGTCCACTGAGATTAAGTGCAGCCCTGGACTGGCTGTATTACTTGCGTGGCTGCTAAGGGCTGAAGGTTAAGCAAAAAGACTCACAAGTCGGGCAACAAGACCCTGGGGTAGCACTTTATCAGGGAGCATACAGAGTAAGAGTGAAGGGTGAGCCATTAAGATTATTTTTGCTCGTCCCCTAGTAGCAGGTGGGAGTATGATCTGCATTGGGGATTGTCTCTGCTTGGGGTTATTTAACCTATGCCTGCTGATGGCAGGCTGTCACCTCCTGAGAACAAGGGTTCGCCACTCTGCAGGTGAGGGCCGCTTCGGTGCAGGGCGCCCTTTGTGTTCTTGATCCGTGGCAGCTGAGATGCTATCCAATCTCGTCAGATACTGTTTTCTGGGTCTCCGCTGTGCTCTGGGTCTGCAATGCCAAGCGTAAGCTCTCTGCTGGAGTGGTGTACGGGTGTGTGTGTTGCTCCCACCTGAGTGACATGCGGAGAGGCTGCAGCGAGGTCGTGGGGTGGGTGATTGATGTTGGTGCTTTTGTGCAGCACGGCATTGGGAGATTCCGTCGGCGGGCCCGTAGGCAAAATGGGCGCGACTTCACGTGAGTGCTGGACCGGTAAGTTACCAGCGCACTCTCCTTCCCCTTCACCATGGGTAAAGCAGGGTGGGTGGCTTTGAGCTCCATACACTCCCAGAATTCTTGGCATAGTTGATCATATCGAGCCTCAAAGTGCTCTCTCCAGGTCTGGACCGTGGGGCATTCTTGATACTGCAGAAGTTGCTCGGCGGCCATTTTGGGCCTGGACTGCGACCTCTGCTCCGGCGGACCAGCCTCTTGTGGTGAGTTAGTAAGATTCCCCAGTGGGGACCGGGATGACCCCTACCGGTCCAGAGGGGGGGGGATGCGGGACTCCAGGAGAGCTGCTGCTTATAACGGTTCCCAGGGCGGGAGATCGGCCGCCTCTCCCAACCACTAGGTCGCTTTCCTTGCTAGGCCGCATAAGTGAAATGTGTTTTTTCTCAGCAGAAGTACACAATATAAATGTCCACGAGTCCCCACGCGATCCGGCTATCAGTTATCAGCGAGCAGGATAGCTATAATCGAAATTTTGGCCAATATTAGCCAATATTAGGTCTGTTTATGTCAGAGCTCTCTGTGCACACGTCTTGCCAGCTCGGCTGTCAGCTCCCACCCCCCGATCTGTTTATTTTCATCCCCTATGTTTATATTACAGATTTTAAAACCCACCTTGTCTGTTTACACTAATCCCCTATCACTGCCCCCCTGTCTCTGTATAGCAGATTTTTGGAATCCAGCTGTCTGACCTTTTCCCTCTTATCTCCCACCAGGGCCATGACCTTTTAGCTTTTACTTTTTGTCTTCAGAGAATATTTAGAGACATTCCATGCTATACAGCCTGCCTAATGCTAAATGAATAGGACATTCCATTATATACAGCCTGCCTAATGCTAAATGAATAGGACATTCCATTATATACAGCCTGCCTAATGCTAAATGAATAGGACATTCCATTATATACAGCCTGCCTAATGCTAAATGAATAGGACATTCCATTATATACAGCCTGCCTAATGCTAAATGAATAGGACATTACATTATATACAGCTTGCCTAATGCTAAATGAATAGGACATTCCATTCTATACAGCCTGCCTAATGCTAAATGAATAGGACATTCCATTCTATACAGCCTGCCTAATGCTAAATGAATAGGACATTACATTCTATACAGCTTGCTTAATGCTAAATGAATAGGACATTCCATTCTATAGAGCCTGCCTAATGCTAAATGAATAGGACATTACATTCTATACAGCCTGCCTAATGCTAAATGAATAGGACATTAAATTCTATACAGCCTGCCTAATGCTAAATGAATAGGACATTACATTCTATACAGCTTGCTTAATGCTAAATGAATAGGACATTACATTCTATACAGCTTGCTTAATGCTAAATGAATAGGACATTACATTCTATACAGCCTGCCTAATGCTAAATGAATAGGGCATTACATTCTATACAGCCTGCCTAATGCTAAATGAATAGGACATTACATTCTATACAGCTTGCCTAATGCTAAATGAATAGGACATTACATTCTATACAGCCTGCCTAATGCTAAATGAATAGGGCATTACATTATAAACAGCTTGCTTAATGCTAAATGAATAGGACATTCCATACAGCCTGCCTAATGCTAAATGAATAGGACATTACATTCAATACAGCTTGCTTAATGCTAAATGAATAGGACATTACATTCTATACAGCTTGCTTAATGCTAAATGAATAGGACATTACATTCTATACAGCCTGCCTAATGCTAAATGAATAGGGCATTACATTCTATACAGCATGCCTAATGCTAAATAAATAGGACATTACATTCTATACAGCTTGCTTGATGCTAAATGAATAGGACATTACATTCTATACAGCTTGCCTAATGCTAAATGAATAGGAGATTACATTATATACAGCTTGCTTAATGCTAAATGAATAGGGCATTACATTCTATACAGCTTGCCTAATGCTAAATGAATAGGACATTACATTCTATACAGCTTGCTTAATGCTAAATGAATAGGACATTACATTCTATACAGCTTGCTTAATGCTAAATGAATAGGGCATTACATTCTATACAGCTTGCCTAATGCTAAATGAATAGGACATTACATTCTATACAGCTTGCTTAATGCTAAATGAATAGGGCATTACATTCTATACAGCTTGCTTAATGCTAAATGAATAGGACATTACATTCTATACAGCTTGCTTAATGCTAAATGAATAGGGCATTACATTCTATACAGCTTGCTTAATGCTAAATGAATAGGACATTACATTCTATACAGCTTGCTTAATGCTAAATGAATAGGACATTACATTCTATACAGCCTGCCTAATGCTAAATGAATAGGGCATTACATTCTATACAGCCTGCCTAATGCTAAATAAATAGGACATTCCATTCTATACAGCTTGCTTAATGCTAAATGAATAGGACATTACATTCTATACAGCCTGCCTAATGCTAAATGAATAGGACATTACATTCTATACAGCTTGCTTGATGCTAAATGAATAGGACATTACATTCTATACAGCTTGCCTAATGCTAAATGAATAGGACATTACATTCTATACAGCTTGCCTAATGCTAAATGAATAGGACATTACATTCTATACAGCTTGCCTAATGCTAAATGAATAGGACATTACATTCTATACAGCCTGCCTAATGCTAAATGAATAGGAGATTACATTCTATACAGCTTGCTTAATGCTAAATGAATAGGACATTACATTCTATACAGCTTGCCTAATGCTAAATGAATAGGACATTACATTCTATACAGCTTGCTTAATGCTAAATGAATAGGGCATTACATTCTATACAGCTTGCCTAATGCTAAATGAATAGGACATTACATTCTATACAGCTTGCCTAATGCTAAATGAATAGGACATTACATTCTATACAGCTTGCCTAATGCTAAATGAATAGGACATTACATTCTATACAGCCTGCCTAATGCTAAATGAATAGGAGATTACATTATATACAGCTTGCTTAATGCTAAATGAATAGGACATTACATTCTATACAGCTTGCCTAATGCTAAATGAATAGGACATTACATTCTATACAGCTTGCTTAATGCTAAATGAATAGGGCATTACATTCTATACAGCTTGCTTAATGCTAAATGAATAGGACATTACATTCTATACAGCTTGCTTAATGCTAAATGAATAGGACATTACATTCTATACAGCTTGCTTAATGCTAAATGAATAGGACATTACATTCTATACAGCTTGCTTAATGCTAAATGAATAGGACATTACATTATATACAGCTTGCCTAATGCTAAATGAATAGGAGATTACATTATATACAGCTTGCTTAATGCTAAATGAATAGGACATTCTATTACATAAAACATGTCTAATGCGAAATGAATAGGACATTACATTCTATACAGCTTGCTTAATGCTAAATGAATAGGACATTACATTCTATACAGCTTGCTTAATGCTAAATGAATATGACATTACATTATATACAGCTTGCCTAATGCGAAATGAATAGGACATTACATTCTATACAGCTTGCCTAATGCGAAATGAATAGGACATTACATTCTATACAGCTTGCTTAATGCGAAATGAATAGGACATTACATTCTATACAGCTTGCTTAATGCTAAATGAATAGGACATTACATTCTATACAGCTTGCCTAATGCTAAATGAATAGGGCATTACATTCTATACAGCCTGCCTAATGCTAAATGAATAGGACATTACATTCTATACAGCTTGCCTAATGCTAAATGAATAGGACATTACATTCTATACAGCTTGCCTAATGCTAAATGAATAGGACATTACATTCTATACAGCTTGCCTAATGCTAAATGAATAGGACATTACATTCTATACAGCCTGCCTAATGCTAAATGAATAGGAGATTACATTCTATACAGCTTGCTTAATGCTAAATGAATAGGACATTACATTCTATACAGCTTGCCTAATGCTAAATGAATAGGACATTACATTCTATACAGCTTGCTTAATGCTAAATGAATAGGGCATTACATTCTATACAGCTTGCCTAATGCTAAATGAATAGGACATTACATTCTATACAGCTTGCTTAATGCTAAATGAATAGGGCATTACATTCTATACAGCTTGCCTAATGCTAAATGAATAGGACATTACATTCTATACAGCTTGCCTAATGCTAAATGAATAGGACATTACATTCTATACAGCCTGCCTAATGCTAAATGAATAGGAGATTACATTCTATACAGCTTGCTTAATGCTAAATGAATAGGACATTACATTCTATACAGCTTGCCTAATGCTAAATGAATAGGACATTACATTCTATACAGCTTGCTTAATGCTAAATGAATAGGGCATTACATTCTATACAGCTTGCTTAATGCTAAATGAATAGGACATTACATTCTATACAGCTTGCTTAATGCTAAATGAATAGGACATTACATTCTATACAGCTTGCTTAATGCTAAATGAATAGGACATTACATTCTATACAGCTTGCTTAATGCTAAATGAATAGGACATTACATTATATACAGCTTGCCTAATGCTAAATGAATAGGAGATTACATTATATACAGCTTGCTTAATGCTAAATGAATAGGACATTCTATTACATAAAACATGCCTAATGCTAAATGAATAGGACATTACATTCTATACAGCTTGCTTAATGCTAAATGAATAGGACATTACATTCTATACAGCTTGCTTAATGCTAAATGAATATGACATTACATTATATACAGCTTGCCTAATGCGAAATGAATAGGACATTACATTCTATACAGCTTGCCTAATGCGAAATGAATAGGACATTACATTCTATACAGCTTGCTTAATGCGAAATGAATAGGACATTACATTCTATACAGCTTGCTTACTGCTAAATGAATAGGACATTACATTCTATACAGCTTGCCTAATGCTAAATGAATAGGGCATTACGTTCTATACAGCCTGCCTAATGCTAAATGAATAGGACATTACATTCTATACAGCTTGCTTAATGCTAAATGAATAGGGCATTACATTCTATACAGCTTGCTTAATGCTAAATGAATAGGACATTACATTCTATACAGCTTGCTTAATGCTAAATGAATAGGACATTACATTCTATACAGCTTGCTTAATGCTAAATGAATAGGACATTACATTCTATACAGCTTGCTTAATGCTAAATGAATAGGACATTACATTATATACAGCTTGCCTAATGCTAAATGAATAGGAGATTACATTATATACAGCTTGCTTAATGCTAAATGAATAGGACATTACATTATATACAGCTTGCCTAATGCGAAATGAATAGGACATTACATTATATACAGCTTGCCTAATGCTAAATGAATAGGAGATTACATTATATACAGCTTGCTTAATGCTAAATGAATAGGACATTACATTATATATAGCTTGCCTAATGCTAAATGAATAGGACATTACATTCTATACAGCTTGCTTAATGCTAAATGAATAGGACATTACATTATATACAGCTTGCCTAATGCTAAATGAATAGGAGATTACATTCTATACAGCTTGCTTAATGCTAAATGAATATGACATTACATTATATACAGCTTGCCTAATGCGAAATGAATAGGACATTACATTCTATACAGCTTGCCTAATGCGAAATGAATAGGACATTACATTCTATACAGCTTGCTTAATGCGAAATGAATAGGACATTACATTCTATACAGCTTGCTTAATGCTAAATGAATAGGACATTACATTCTATACAGCTTGCCTAATGCTAAATGAATAGGGCATTACATTCTATACAGCCTGCCTAATGCTAAATGAATAGGACATTACATTCTATACAGCTTGCCTAATGCTAAATGAATAGGACATTACATTCTATACAGCTTGCCTAATGCGAAATGAATAGGACATTACATTCTATACAGCTTGCCTAATGCGAAATGAATAGGACATTACATTCTATACAGCTTTCTTAATGCGAAATGAATAGGACATTACATTCTATACAGCTTGCTTAATGCTAAATGAATAGGACATTACATTCTATACAGCTTGCCTAATGCTAAATGAATAGGGCATGACATTCTATACAGCCTGCCTAATGCTAAATGAATAGGACATTACATTCTATACAGCTTGCCTAATGCTAAATGAATAGGACATTACATTCTATACAGCTTGCCTAATGCGAAATGAATAGGACATTACATTCTATACAGCTTGCCTAATGCTAAATGAATAGGGCATTACATTCTATACAGCTTGCTTAATGCTAAATGAATAGGACATTACATTCTATACAGCTTGCCTAATGCTAAATGAATAGGGCATTACATTCTATACAGCCTGCCTAATGCTAAATGAATAGGGCATTACATTATAAACAGCTTGCTTAATGCTAAATGAATAGGACATTACATTCTATACAGCCTGCCTAATGCTAAATGAATAGGGCATTACATTATATACAGCCTGCCTAATGCTAAATGAATAGGGCATTACATTCTATACAGCCTGCCTAATGCTAAATGAATAGGACATTACATTCTATACAGCCTGCCTAATGCTAAATGAATAGGACATTACATTATAAACAGCTTGCCTAATGCTAAATGAATAGGACATTACATTCTATACAGCTTGCCTAATGCTAAATGAATAGGACATTCCATTCTATACAGCCTGCCTAATGCTAAATGAATAGGACATTCCATTCTATACAGCCTGCCTAATGCTAAATGAATAGGACATTACATTCTATACAGCCTGCCTAATGCTAAATGAATAGGACATTACATTATATACAGCTTGCTTAATGCTAAATGAATAGGACATTACATTCTATACAGCTTGCCTAATGCTAAATGAATAGGGCATTACATTATAAACAGCTTGCTTAATGCTAAATGAATAGGACATTACATTCTATACAGCTTGCCTAATGCTAAATGAATAGGGCATTACATTCTATACAGCCTGCCTAATGCTAAATGAATAGGGCATTCCATTCTATACAGCTTGCCTAATGCTAAATGAATAGGACATTACATTCTATACAGCCTGCCTAATGCTAAATGAATAGGGCATTACATTATAAACAGCTTGCTTAATGCTAAATGAATAGGACATTACATTCTATACAGCTTGCCTAATGCTAAATGAATAGGGCATTACATTCTATACAGCCTGCCTAATGCTAAATGAATAGGGCATTACATTATAAACAGCTTGCTTAATGCTAAATGAATAGGATATCCCATTCACATTAGACTGTATAATGCTGAATGAATAGGACATTACATTTGCTATAGCCTGTCTAATGCTAAATGAATAGGGCATTCCATGCCATACAGTATGCTAAATGAATAGGACATTCTATTACATAAAACATGTCTAATGCTAAATGAATAGGACATTATAGAGCCTGCCTAACGTTAAATGAGCAAGTTATTCTATTATATAGGTGCTGTTTAATGTGAAATGAGTAAGATAGTCCATTCTACAGATCCTTATTGATGGTAAGGATAAGTAGGATTTAAGTTTTTAAGCAAACTTTTCATGTCAATATAGGCTGTCATAAATTACTTACAAATGTAAAATCCCTGTATACCACAGCAACCTATGCTAGTCAATTTCTCCAGAGACACAGTATCCACATGGCTAATTGTAATCGAAAGATTAATATGAAATGAAGGATTTCTCAGAGGTCCGAGAAGGTCAGTCTGTTAGGTCACATTAGCAGTTTGGATGTGTTTGTGTCAGATGCACAGCATGGGACGTGCCTCATGGATTACATACATGATATGTAGCCAGATATGAACAAAATAGGTGTTCAGATGCAAGATGGTGCCATCTCTTCATTTACCTGCCTGAGGACTTGGTCTGTGAAATAATGTGATGGGCAAGACACACGAGCTAGCGCCTAGGACATAAGACACGAAGCCCGTATGGAACGTCAGATACACACACGTGTCAAAAATAAGGAGACACTTACATGGATATAATGGGGGGACTCTCGTGGGTGGTATGGCTGTATTAATCAGATATTGAAAGAGAATCGTACAATGGACGGCAATAAATGAAGACTTGCACTTCAATTAGAAAGAAGTTTCAAACCTTGCATTTTCTGCACTGCATTCCCCTAATGAAAAGCTCTTCTGTTTTCTCATATATCACTCAGTCAAGTAAATATAAATCTGAAGTACTTGTCGAGTTATTTAGCGTTGATAAACGTGCTTACAGAGTGACAAATTAAAGAGTAAATTCCATTTTGCCAGTTTATCTTTCCATACATAGCAAAGAGGAGTCCAAATTTCGACTTTAACGTTCTGATACATATCGAACGTCTCCAAGCAACGAAGCGTAAACCGCCCCAGAAATAGTTGATTCGTTAGGTTGAGAAACACTATAAGCGTTAATCACATTTTGATTAGTTACGGATCTGTACAGAATGGATGTTAGTAGCCGAAAATATCATAGAATCGTCATTCTGTGTGGACAAATCGGTGTGTTACCTCGAGAGGTAATCGTGGTCTTAAGTTGGTGCCTATTGGTGATAAAAATGTTTACATACCTATTGTATTGACCGATTGAACGTGTATCTTCTAGGGACATAAAGCCATGGTTACCTTCCTACTGTACCTTCGAGGGACATGGACCTCTAATTTACCTACTGTAATATACATAACTGTACCGATTCTCCGTGGAGGCCAAGAGTGAGGCCTGATTGTCCTCACTGGAGACTCCGTACTCGCAACTGTTTTTAAAGAGAATCACTTGATGCATAGTTAGCAGTGTGTTGATTTCAAACCACACATGCAAAAAGAATGCGTGCGTTGACGATGTGATAACAGGGACACGCCACACTTCTGGGCAGCGGAACAATTCTTGGTGTGTGTTGCCTAATGGAGACCAGCTGCTTGCGATGTCCCCTTGATTTGCCGATTAGCTACAAATGGGTTAATCTTTGTTTTTTTTTCGTTTTTTTCTTTTAATTCACCCCTGGAAAAACAAATCCTTTTCTCTTTTGATAGCCCACCCTGGGAGAGTCCCCTTCTCTTCCAGGGATTCCAGGCACGTTGCCACTTGTATTCTCCTTCCCTTACTCCAAAATACAAGCAAACAGACGCCCCCCTCCCTTTCTTTAGCAAAATGTTTTCCACTTAGAACATAGAGGTGCACTTTAAAAGGAATAGTTTCCAGTCTCCTGACCTTTAGCATATAGGACATCTGGAATGACGGCTATTGTGTCGGTTTATTTATGAGAACACTAACTCTTGTCACAGTACTATTACTGATCTCTAGCAAACAGTGAAATCATGCCAGGGATATCCAGCTCCGTCAACAGTACTGTTTTTTGCTTTAAGGCAGCCATGGCTTATGATAGCACCTTAGACGTTTCTTAAATTGTAAATGTAGTTTAGTTCCTTGAGTCGGCATCTGGCATCCTTTTCTATAGGTAGTACTGGCTCTCTGTGGACGGTTTAATTCCTAGTTGTTATGTACAGAAAAAAAAAACGATATAATTTTATTGAACGAATCCTTTTTGTTACACTGAGACATAACACGTTGCTGGGCAAGAGAATAGACGATAACGATTACTGCTGGGGAAAATAAAAATTTAAATGCAATTACTAGATGCTAGTATACAGACTCACACTGCCATGGATGAAGGATCTGAGAGCTCCACATTCCCAGGACATACTTGAAAACAAGAGAAATCTCAATGTATCCTTCCTGGTAAAATATTTTATAAATAAATAAAATTAGAATGGTATCAGACGGTTCCAGATCTGGAGGCTCGGAGGATAGCAGTTACCAAGGATTCCATGCTCCGTTACCACCAATAGTGCTGGTACCATAAATTCTCCTCCAGTATAGGAGAGACTATGGGATTTTTTTATTCTTCGTTGGAAAGAGTAGAGGAAGGTTTTAGTCTTCTGGAGTAAGAGAGTACATGAATGTAGACAAGAACCAGAACCAAAAAATTTCCCCAAATAGAATAAAAAAGATGACACTTTTTTTTAAAGGAATGACCATGATGTTCCCCTCCTGCTGGGGTTATTTTCATCCGATGCTCAGTAAATACAGATAATTTGTTCTCCCCTGGAGTTTAGGCATGTGTAGTTTGGCACAAGGAAAGGTCTTGTTTCATGGAAACATTATCAGCGATAGTCTTATGTCACATGATATATGTAGGGAGCTGTCATGTGACCCCCCGTGTTATTTAATACATAGCACTTGAGACCCCGTCCAGTCTGCTCACACACATTTTTGGCCTTAATTCAGTTTTAGTCATTAAGAATTTAAACAAGAAAATTCACATCGGAATGGCGATTACCAGAGACTTATCCCAATCAAAATAAGCAAATGAATAAAATGTATAAAATATGTGTAGTTTTCTATCCCAAAGAATCTGAGACAGTGTAGCGGCTATGGGGCTAGAAATAAAATCTACAGTTTAACATCATTGTTTATTAAATAAGTTATCAGCAGCAGACGTCCCCCCAAATACTATCCGACCAGTGTAATCTGGTTTTATTCTGTCTAATTATACAATGTCGAGTTCTCCTGTCATTTTCTAAAGGGTTAATAACACCCACATGTACTGACTTTCTATACAGTAAATCTGCCTTCCTATGGTCTGTTTTAAATACCATCTGTGTTCATTCTTCTTGTACGTTAACCCATAGACTGCCTGGGCAGAGGGATGAACGTTAATGAATTCATGATGCACAAATTGTTTCGCTCTCTGAATTATGTATGAGCGAGAGTGAAACTGGTTTCTGTGCAGTGTATCTCACCTTGTGACATCCATTCATTAAGTTTGAAATAAAGAAGTAACACCATACGTGGCTGTCATATCTGATAATTCTGTGAGGTTTCGATTTATGCGCGGCTACTCCCAGGACAGGAGAGAGGCTTGCAATGTAAAAAGAAGCTACAATCAGAGAATAGATCTGTGCATGCAGCATTCATACACGCCACTACTGGTTCACTGACAGCAAAGTTATACAAGTTTAGTTTTTTTTTTAATAAATGTATACAACCCTGAATGAAAATGGATTTTTATACCAACATACCTCTCAACTTCGGTGTTCTCTCAACCTGTTTCAGTGCTCTCTGCAGAATCATAATGCCCTGAGCCTACCACACGCGCGTCTAACGTGGTGTTCTCAATATACCTGTTGGGGATAGCTCCCTGGTGTCCCGCTTTTTGGGACTAAGTCAGGACAGCCTGGAGGCCTGCATCATGTAGTGATGACAATATAGCTGAGATGGAGTTTTGTTTTTATGTTATTGGTGCAGCACTAGCCACACCTCCCCTGGCTGGGACTCATACAGCCTCCATGAAAAAAAATCTAATGTTTTAATTTCGATCTTACAGCACAGTGTGTTTACTTTAGAAGTTTGTATCTCATGCTCTATCACACAGAAGGCAGCTGCAGGCTATTAGCGGAACAGGAATCAGAAATTCCAAATTAAACACAATGTGCAATTAAGGAAGTGTGAGTCTGTGTGAGTACCGGACAGTGGAAGTGTGGCTAGGGCTGCCTAAACTAAGGTGATTTAACCAGTGGTGTATCCTGATTTTGTGCTGCCCTAGGCAATAAAGGAGTATGGGCAATTAACATGACTGGCTTTGTACCTGCCTGTAAAGAGGGGTAACGCTATCAAGGTAGGTGGACTGGTAGGCTATACGCAGAACTCTGCTGAAGTGCTTAGACGTGGGCTGAAATAGCCATGTTATGCATCACAAGTGTAGAAACTACATGTCTAAAAATGCACGCACACCGCACTTTGCCTTAGTCCACCTGACACCTTGTGACATAAATGCTCTGTCAGGTGAAAAATAGGAAGGTTTTCTTGTCGTGTGTCAACTGATAAAATCACAGCTGGATCGTCTGCACATTAGAGTTCAACTGAGACCCCTCAAAATAACACATTTTCTGAGTTATTTTTTAAAGAGTAAATTTGAGTCAAAGTTCTAAATGAGGCTCACTTACCATGGAACCCCAGAGTAGCTGTGTAGGAATGTCCGTGTCAATGTTATGTTGCCACTGTTTTTTTTCATCGTATATACTCCCAGTAAAAACAAAAAGTATAATTTTTGCTTTGATTTGGTTCTACAAATACACAAACAGTGCGCCAGATCGCAGAAGAAGGGGGCTACAAACTGGAGCCTAGAAGCGCCATCTAGTGGCTTCGGTCAATTTTCATACGGGGCATACAAATCACAAATGGAGCTAACATTCAGACCAATGGCAAATGTGTGGATTTTACAAACCTGCTAGCACGA
The DNA here is from genome assembly GCF_036172605.1 of Pelobates fuscus. Lineage (NCBI taxonomy): Eukaryota > Metazoa > Chordata > Amphibia > Anura > Pelobatidae > Pelobates > Pelobates fuscus. The sequence goes on from NC_086321.1 coordinate 369,680,664, forward strand.
TCAGGGTTAATGAATTATCATGCAACCCCCACTACCCATTACATTCCGGGATCTAAAAATCAATGCAAAGGAAGGCTTTTTGGCAAGATGCATTGTAATTATTTTTAGTGTCGGTGTCAGATGTAGATCGCATTCTGTGTTTACTGTACAGACGGCTTTACAGCCTGTTACAGAAAACTAGGTATTTTTTTCTAGCGTGATCATTAAAAATAATCATAACACAAGCGGATTTCAAAGTGTGTTGTTATAGTATCCACATCTCTTCCCTGACTTCAGATATCAAACTTTACAATTTGATTAATCCGAGCTGGGCAGTACCTCCCAAGTGTCCCTATTCAGAACAAACCGTTTTTTTTGGGACCCAAATACCTCTATCCCTACCTCCTATTCTAAAGTCCTCTTTTGTAGGAGTTCACATCAGTTGTGTCACTGCACACTGTCCTTAAACTAATGTGTTGGTATTGTTAGCTGTGAAAATAAATAAAAAAAAAATTTTTAAACAATTACTTAAACACCCCAGGGGATCATGAAGTTTCCCAAAATCGTCTTGGAACAGCCCCACCTCCAGTTACAACCTCTAAAATGAATGTGTCCGTATTTACAATACAGATTTATTCACTACAGTGAATTTCAAATTAAAGGTCAAAATAGCTGAAACAAATCAAATCCTCGAAGCCAGCTGTGCGTTCATTAACTCTGGCCTAAAATTTGGAATTCACTCTGAATTCTCACGTTAGGAAATAGTCCTGAGTACATGTAGGAGCAAGAAATATGGGTTTGGTTTAAAAAGGGAGGATTCGAGCTTCATTCATTCAGTTTGATAGTTTTCCACTTGCTAAATATGTTACAGTGAAGTTCTATCTCTAATCCACTTAGTTTAATACATTAGGCAATATTTGTTTTTGTTAGTTATGGTGTGTCCCCATTTATTAATTACATGTGCGGGCATTTCCGATTCTGCTGTCTGAGCGGATTCAGATAAGAATACTTCTGTTAAGAATCATTATCTACAGGTGCCGAAATTATGTGAGCCTACTCTCCTCCACCAATCATTTCATTCATTCTGCTCATAATGACAGCTGAGACACATTTTTACAGGTTTTTTTAAGGGTGATTGCCTTATACAGTATGTACCCTATGCGTCCATCAAGCTCAGCCTTTCTCACATCTGTTATTGCTGTTGATCCAAAAGATGGCAAAACCCTCAGTTTAAAGCGCTTACCAATTTTGCAACAAACTAAGGAGATATTCCTTCTTGACCCCAGAATGATAGTCAGATCTCTCCTTGGACAAAGACGCTTCTCCAATCCTTTGTTACAACTCCTACGTCCACAATTTTGCAGTTCTCCATGGAAATTCCAGTTTTTCAACTCCTATTTAAAAAAAGCCTACTTAGAAAATACTTATTTTAAGCAATTCCACGTGTGTTCTTTGTTTTTGTTTTTTACTGTGTTAGTCTTTATTGCTACTACTGAAAGGTTCTTCCATATTGTGGCAAACCTAGCCACTTGGGACTGTAAAAGACTGTCTTGTTCTAAATTGTGTTCGGGACTTTAACCCCTTAAGGACACAACTTCTGGAATAAAAGGGAATCATGACGGAATATATCCGTCATCTGTCCTTAAGGGGTTAAAATAGCCGTATCCCCTATTGTTAAGCTATGGGGATAAAGCATCCGTTTCCCGAACAGTAATCTGCAACACTGTTCGGGAAGTTCCCCTTACTACCGAATGAGAGACCACAACGATGAGGTCGTGTGTCTCTCATTAACGTAATGCAAAAATTTTTCAAATTGATGTTAATGGTTTTTCGTGTGTGGCCGCCATTCGTATACCGAACACGTGGCGGCGGCCATCTTTGTTCGCTAAAAGTTCAGCGGTGTTTGGTCGTCGAGTGCCTGGAACTAAAATCGGTCACTTGATTTCCAAACGCCGCTGGACTTCCAGGCCGTTCGGGAGATCCGCTCTTTCGCCAAACAGCTTCATTTCGTGTAATCCCTCCATTGAGACCTGGTTCAATGAAAACAGTATTCTGTATGGCGTTCGGCTATTTCTGCAGGGATCTGAGCGGTACTTCGTGAGATTGTACATTCAGATCCCTGCAATCCAATGAGGGGATCATTCGGTCAAATCTGTGGGAAATTGTACAAGTTGTGGATTTTAATGTAAAATACTATATTTTTCTGTACCAACTGTTAATATAATTATCATCTGTGCCTGCTGATGTCATCACTGTCCCTGTACAGCAGGGGATGATGGGAAATGACCTTGCATGGTCAGTTTCCCACACAGTCCACCTGATTAAAACCCCTGCTGAATCAGTCTGGAAACCCTGTGCAGGGAAAAACCGTATAAATTTGGGGACTTTTCAATAAAGCCCTCAGTTGACTCCCAGACTATGTGTCGTCTAGTCATTTGGAAAGGGATTGTACTACGCTACCTGTGTTCTGTATGCTGATTCCTTTCTTACCAGCAGCGGAGAGAGATCGTGGATTAACCCTTGCTGCTCCGCTACACATATATCCACAAATCTTTCCATATCATTATTGGTTTCTATTACTGCTTCCTCTGGAAGTGGAATGCCCATAGATGTACCTACTACACCTCCTACATAGATCAGACATCCCCAGTCTCCATACATCTCCATTCATATACATTTTATTAACTAAACCACAAAGTACGTGTGTCGATAAATGAATTTCAAAATTCAGAAAAAAATATCTGATCTGGGTTGTTTTTTTTTTCCATCTCTGGTAGTTTTTCTCACAATGCTGAGAGATATTTCACACAATTTAGCAAAGGCCATCCATTTTTATTATTATTAAAATGTATAGAGTACCAACGCATTCCGCGGAGCCTTACTGTTCTAGAAAAGGGATATTGGAGGTAAAAAAGGCTCTGCTCAAATGAGCCTACAATCTATGAGGATCGAAAGTAGGCAGATATATATTGTTAGGTCTGGGACACTTACTGGTGATGGAGATGGTCTGCCTGGGATCCGAACCTGGGTTTCCCAGCTGTATTTACAGTTGTTTAAATAAACTATTAGCAACCTATCATTAGTAGGACTTCTTAATTTTCTACAATCTAGATGAAGAACCTTTAATCATTTTTTCTCAAAGCCGAAACTCATTAATCTGAAGCCCTCATTCATGCGTCTGATCTCTTCGTAATGGCTGTAGAATCAGTGAGTCGCTTTTGTAAGCTGCTTTTCTTGGAGACGTCCCATACAGATTACAAGAAGCAATACTCTGAAGCTCTTGAAACAGATAAAGAGCCTTTTTTTAATTTATTTTTTTGGGGCAATCGTTAGCGCTTCACTGTTAATGTCTGTCTGAAAAGGAGAATGAATTCTGTTTAATTTTTTTGCGCTAAAACATCAGATTGTTGTGAATTCACAACTAAATTGCAAAATTTGGGGGGAAAAACTACAGATTTGAAAAAATGTAGCAGTTTGGCTATTTTAGCATACATTTTAGAATTCCGTTTTCTATTCACTGTAATTCACAGTTAAGTCTTGCGTCTAAATCCCCTGGTTCTGTCGAAGCATTATAGGAAGTATAGTCCTGCCAGGTGGAGTATTTTTTGTCCATCCATCAATCCACAAATGTCTAAAACAGGACCTTCCCCCGTCCTCTCATATGCCACATTTTGGGAATAAAGAAGCTGTCCTCACACTGAAGTACATTTTCTAAGTTGTGACATATTATAGGATATCATAACGCATGGTAACATGTAATAACTTGCCAAGCCAATCCCCTTTGTCTTTTGATATCTTTGCATTCCGTTGGGATCTTGGTGAACTTCCAACGCAGTCTTCATCAACATTTCATAAATAATCTTATCTTTATATAACCAAAAAGTGGAAGATCCACTTTAACGTCCGGTATATTAATACTCGATCCGTGTAGTTTACATGCAAGCATTGCAAACATTTGCTCCTCAAAATATTCTCACCCCAATCCTTTTTAAATGTCAAACCCGTAAGCATTAGGAAGATAATTAACCACAGTCCCCTATGTCTCATTTCTGCATTGTGCTCTGTTGTGTTCTGTAATTAGGTTTGTAAGAGGACATCGTACATATGAACCTAAAAAAGTCACTCTTGCATTATTTTCATTCTCACATTCCGATTTTTTTTTTTTTTCTTACCGTACAGGTAATGCAAGAACATTGTCGCTGAATAATTTAACGCAATCAAGCCATCCAAAAAATAAATTTTCACTGTATGTCATCTTCATGAATTTACTAATTTTGCGTGGCTGTTGAACTTTAATTTTTTTTCTGGCAGCAATTATTTTATTCAGCGTAGGTGCTAATTGTCGCATTACTGTTACATTTCTCACGACAGAATATCTTCACACCTTCCCTATTGATTTGGACATATATACGCAGAGATTTAAAGTAGAAATGTTTTCTCGTCTGTTCACTCTGAGCATGGTCTATTCATTTTTCAGTCATTATTCACGCATTTGTGTAGGTGTAAGCGGCACCTAGTGGATGCACCCTAGGAATTTTATCTCAATAAAAAAATCACTTATTTTTTGTAAATCTAAAACTGAAATATAATTGAACTATCTTTATTTTTTTTCTTACTCACTAAACATTACGTAAAAATGAAAGCTTGCAAAAATGAGAAGACAAAAAAAACCAAACAAACCAGTCCTATACAAAGATTAGGTAAAAGTTCATGATTTTTATATTTAAGTAGATAATGAGCCAGCCAAGTTAATGTAAGAGGGCAGGTAAAATCTGAATAAGGGACAGGGAGGGGTTCGTACACTTGTGAACATTTGTTTAAAACGCATTAATTATTTACATTTTAATTGAAAATCCAATAGAGATTTGCGGGGTTATTAACTGCCGTGAGAATTATAAGTGGATTTCAAACTTTAGCGGCATGGATGACTTAGACAACTTTTCCCATTTTTACGATGTGGCGTATCACTGGGTGGCGGATAGAGTTTCAGCGTACAGTACACAGCGTGTGGTGACTGGGAGAGGTGACTATGTTATCGGTGATATCGGTGATTTACCGGTAAAATGCTGAATATTGGCTCTAATAATTGGCTGAACCGATAATTGGTCTATCCATAATTTGAATACCTATGATACAGTTATCTTATAATAATAACCTTTTGATTATATTTTTGTAGCCATTTTGTATACTTTCTTTCTCTCTTTGCATCAAGCTATGTATTTGAAGAGGTGCTCCAAGCACCATGACCAGTTCAGTGAATTGAAGTGGTCATGGTGTCTGGAGTCTCTACGTGCAGCTTTTATTAAAGTGAAACGCAGCACATACAGAGATTAACCCCACTCACTGCCAAAAGTGTAACTCCAACTCTGCAGCGTCATTGGCCAGCCCAGAACAAAATTCCAGTATGGCTAATGTCAATTCTGTGCAAAATTGGCATCTGACGTCAGCACACACCGTATGCTGACGCCAGACAGCCAATGGCAGCATGTCCACCCCCTCCGTGCCGCTCTAGTCCTCCCCTCAGTCTGTCCTTCCTGACATCCCTCACCTTCTAGTGAGAAGGAGTGACAACAGCCAAGGAGGATCAGAATGAGGGAGAACTTGGCCTTTGCGAAGAAAAACTATTTTAAGCTTTCTTTACAATTTCTTGAGGGATCAGCACAGAATGGATTTCTACAACCAAAACCATAGTTTCGGTTGGAGTAGCCTTTAGCATTAGATTTATTTAGTGCGCAGACTGTGCAAGACAGAAAATACTATTTCAATAGCCTCATTGGTGTGTTAGAAGAAACTCGTGACTTAAATTAGATTTGCACAATGAATATATAAATCTTCTGATTGTTTCAGGAAATATTGTAAGTGTTAACTGCTGCGAGTATCAAGCTATCCTGTTTTTCTTTCTTCTTATTTCCCTTGGCTAAAATTCAAAATAGCCTTTTAATGGTCCTGGGGTCCGCACTTTTTGTTAACAACGAAACACCCTCCACCTCACAGTGAAAAAAACAGGTTGCCTACCCCCTGCATGTAGCTACTCAAGTGCTACCTACCACCTGCATGTACTCAAGTGCTATCACCACGGTGCCACCATCTTCTTTTCTATTTACTGGCATGCCAGGAGCCCTGTCACCTTTGCACTCTCTTGCATGAATGACAATATAATAAAGATGGGATTGTGTAAGATTCCGCAAGACCACAAGTTCCTTTGCATATCCTCCCAGAGCTTCTATTGCTCCTATCATGTGACAAGATGCATATTTCTGTTAACACAAGCGATGGTTGGTATGAAAAGTCAATGCAAAGCACGAGCAGACAGATAATAATAAAATAGCTTTGCCATTTCAATCTCTATTACTATGGGAGTATCTACTTTGAGCATGAATTTCAAGGAAGTTAATTCACTAAAATTAAATCACAATATATGGGCAGATTTTTCATGAAGATTCTTTATATTTATAAAAAAAACAAAAAAAATGACAATCTTGCTTTTAAGATAACGAACGTAACACGGCAGGATAACAGCAGATTTTGGAGTGAACGAGTGTATGTTAATTTCTGCGTGATTTTTATTATTCTAATTCCATTTGCAGATAAACAATAGATAGAAACCAGAGATGATTTGACCAATAATACATAGAGAGAGAAAATGTTAAAGCAAACACAGTATTTCTACGCACATAAGAACAGCCCAGACGAATATTGTTTCTCCAGAATGATTATCTAGAATTAGAAGAGCAGAGGAGATAATTATAGAGGAACCACACTAGGAAATTGCAGCTTTTCTCAACAGCTCTGGCAGAATGTAGATTGGTTGTTTTTTTCTTTTAATTCTATAAAAATGGCTGAGATGGATTGTATGGTGATGAGGGCTCGGCAGTCCATACGAACATCTGGTGGGAAGATGTGCCACCTACGCAATCGTGTTTTGACAAAATATACCCAGCTGCAAAAAAACATGCATTGCCAGTGCAGCTACAGCCAGATACGCAGCAAACGTGCACAGTGCCAGTCCAGCTACCCCGGATTACCTAGTGGCGGGCTGCCCCTACCGACTGCCCAGTGCCAAACCATCTCCTAGCAACAATGCATAAGCTCTGTGAGACAGCATAAAGCACCTCTAGTGGCTTTCAGGTAGATTAAGACTAGCTGAACAAAGTATTTTTGTATAGATCATACCCAGCAGTCTCACTGTTCAGTAATCTGCAATTTAGGAATTAAAAATGTTTTTTTTTTTGTTTTTTTTTATGCAGGCCTAACCACACCTCCCCCGGCTGAGACTCACACAGTCTCTCTATATATTTCCTGAAAAGAAGTGTTCATTTTGGAAACTGTCTTAGAAGAGTGTGTACTTTAGAAGTTCTTATATCCTGCTTTAATTGACTGTTAATGCACAGCCGGCTTCTGTGTGATATTAAATAATGATTGATAAAGAATAAAAACAATAATTCTAATAATTCTAATTTTAATACCTATTACAGTGCATTTTGAGTCATTTATATTATTTATATAATTTGTAAAACATCCGGTATTTAATTATTTACGTCATTTGTTGAGAGTATCAGCTGATTGCTCTCAGCCAATAAATGAGCGTCTACGCCTAAAATATGGACAGAATTGACATTATCCAATTCAGAACAGATGTTCTGTACTGGCTAATGACAGCCCACTGATGCTGCTGGAAGTGGAGTTACACCTTTGGCAGCAAACTCTGTATATGCAGCGCTTCATAGCCTAAAGTTGCACAGACTCCAGGCACCATAACCACTTCAAATCACTGGAATGACACTTTCACTATTTTGTTCAAGCACATTAATGAATGGATTTCCCTTTCAGCCTAATGTTCTTTTTAAGCCATAGATTTTTATTCACTTGTTTGACACCCGCAGCCCTGTGAAGGTGTAGCTTACATGGCTTGTGACAAAGGAGTTAGGTTGACCTATATACGTTCAATTCTTCATCCTTCATAACTAATCTGCAGCTCCGACGTTGGTCGAGAAGCCTGGCCTGGGGTATTAATGCCCTCAGAGTGCTGTGTACTAACACCACTGCTCTGCATTAGTTCAATGCCAAAGCTGCCAGTCAGCGTATCACCAGCGAGCGATGCCTTCGGGGTGACATGGGCACAGAACGTCAGACAGCATTTGTCTAAGTTGGGGGTAAGCAGGAGCAGTGGTGATTTAATGAGCTAGTAATCAGCTTGGGCACATCTGGGCATAACATTTTTTTTTTTTATAAAATAGGTTGCAGCCCCAGTGTGGGGTATAGCAGCTGATCTGACTCTTATATACTACCTAATCAGGTTGTATTTTGAGCATCAGAAAACTCACTCAGCCCTTAAGATCTTTTATATAAAACAGAAAATGAGATAGTAATACATATAACCAGTCTTCAGAGTCGTTGGTTGAGAAACTGGCAAAAGGTAGCCCAAAACACTAGCCCAGGTCAGGGCACCAGGGCACCAGGGCAAAACAAAAAAGATAAAATAAGTGTGGGTTAACAAATTCGGAACAGATAGAAATCTGGCCAGTAAATCCCAATTAGAATGATGCAGGAACTCTACTTAGGTGGCGAACTATGGCACTTTTTACAGTGCCCATCGTTTGTGCCACTAATGATAGAATTATGCTTTTAGGTAGGGCATAAAAGAGGCAGTGTCCATATTGCAATAGTTATGGTGCATGGAGTCTTTGGGTGATGTTCTGTCAGTTTTTGTCATATAATTTTCAGCTGCGGTCATAGGTATTGCTAGGGTGAGGTTTCGGGGGCTGAAGCCATTGATGTGGGGCTCCATAGCCCCAGATCTCTACAGTTGATTGAGGGGGCAGTGGGAATTGTTTTTTTTTTTTTTTTATCAGTAGTATAGTTCTCCATCAGGCAAATTAGGGGTAAGGGTTGGAACCCCTCAAATTACTGTTAGGTAGTGTGCTCATGGATAAAGAGAAGGGGACATAACAGAGATTCTGGGGTATTTTCTGGCCAATATGGATTTAATTTTCTGATCCAGCAGTTAACGTAGCAATCAAAGCACTATAACCACTATTCGTCATTTTAGTGGTTTTGGTGCTGTGCATACTGTCCCTGGTTTTCTGTGTATCCAATGTGCTGCAGTTTGACAAAAATGTGATTCTCCTTGTTGAACATGGTTCTCATTACCTAAACAACGTCTCCACCTTTTGTAAAAGTCATGGCCTCTTTAAAAGGATACCTCTGTTTCGTCTTCACAGGGAATCCTAGAAGTCTTGATTTGTAAGTTTCTCCAGATAAAAGACCTATAATGACAAACTAACAGAGTTATAAAAAACATGTAACTCCTGGTCATATCCGCTCACTAATTTTCCTAGCTTCAGTTACACCTTTTCATTCATGGTTTCGTCTGGATAGCGATATCCTCATCTAAAGAGTATAGAACCCCCTTCCTGTTGTCATAGAGCCACGTGTGGCCAGATAATGATGGGTGCCCTGACCTTCTCCCTTCCAGGAATAGTGGTTAATTTAGCCTGTACGTTTACGGTACTATATTGTGCAGCTGTCATCAATCTATCATTCTGATTGTTTCCCGCTGTTTGTCATTAGCTATAAAGAGGACACGTGTGCTATTCTCACACTCTGTCACACTGACATATTCTCCGTTACATCCCCAAACATTTGTTAAACACGAACAAAGATCACAGGACTTCTCTACTTCGTACTTCACATTTGGAATATTACAGCAAAACCGTCCAAAATAAAAGCTGCCCATAGCTTCTAACTGTGTCTCGTATCCCTCCTCCTACAAACCTGCGCACGCTTTGATATGACCTACAACTGCATACCTCATTATTACCCTGACTCGGCCTCGCTGAAACCACTGGAAGATCCTCTCCTCACAAACAATTTTGTTGCCATTTTACTTTTAACAAATCCCTGAACAAAACACGTATTTACGAAATCCTACCTTGACCCTCCATCAATCAATCCTGTAGCCAGTCCCTCTCACTTGACCTAATTACATCTTCCCATAATTCCCTACTTCCCACCAGCATACCGTCAGCCCTGACCCCCCCAAGCTGTATTACAACCGTGTTTAATTATACCGGGTTCTAGCATTGTATTCGGCTTGTTAACTTCATAATGTTCCAATGTTTTATATACAAAACATTCCGGGCTTATTGCAGCAGTAACATGAAAACCGTCACAGCTCTCCGTGTTTACATATATGTGAACTACTCTAGTGTGATATTACATGAAAGATATACCCCTATTAATATATTAATATCCTCCCTCTACAAGCAATGTAACAGCTTACACCAATTGCATTAATTATGGCGCAGTCTAAAACCGGGCTTAATGTCAGTCATCGTTATTAATCACATGATCTCGAGTTCAATACTCTACAATTGTGTGATTGGCATGAAACACAATGTATTCACCTGGAAAGATGTGACCTGTCTGTTATATTACAGTGATGATGATGATAATACATAACGTCTATCATTAATCGTTTGTGTTCCAAACCGACATTGGCTTGTGCGTACGTTTCTTTATGCATCTTCATTTGAACTTTTGGATATAATGTACCCATGTTCCGATCACTGATATTAATAACTGGTCATCAGTAGCTATTAACGTGTTGATAATTACCAAATGTTAGATTGTAAAGTACCTCATTGTGTGTTATATCTGCAGTATTACGCAAGCTGTAAGCCCATCTTCCCACTCAGAAACAAGGTGGCTAATGTTTGCCCCTGCCTATCCAAATACTGGTATGCACACACTATACAAGTTGATACTTCCTTCAACAAGCTTATTCAAAACTTTGTGTCTATAACGCAATTCACAACAAACAAATTAGACTATTGGTAAAATATAACTGAATATCTGTCTATTAAAAGTTTTCCATAGGTATGGGTAGGGGATATCATTAGGGAAACACAGGTCCAAACGGTTTGAATTTATTGAGACACACAGGTCCTCCAACATTTGCTAGAGATTGTTAGTGACATTGCAATTATAGTGAAACACTTTGTAAATGAGAGAGAATATGCAGTTAAATACCATGCAAGGTCGATGTAAATATCACAGATCACATCAGTGTCTGGATAACAATATTCAGGGAATGACAAGAGGGGGGGGGGGGATAAAGTCCTACTTGGAGAAGATGTTGCAACTAGTGGATCTGGGATTACAATGTCAGTGTGGGGAAAACAGATGTTCCATGTTTAAAATGGAATGAGGAAAAAAAATGAATTCTTTGTTGAACTAATTTGCATATGCCTACCCAGAATCCCTTGCGGCAGTAACATCACTGCAAATTTGTGTTTTCTGTGGAAAAAAGCAAGTCTTATGGCTTGACTGGTGTGCAGATTTTTGTTTAACATTGTATTGACTATCCACAGACTTCAGGTGGAAGGGGTTTTCAATCACAATTTTTCCCCACCATAACTTTTTTGGTTTTTGCTTTGCAAGTACTGCCAGGCCTCAATAGCAAGAGAGATTACTAAACAACCTCATGCTGATGAGTGTCATGCCTTAATTACGGTATTCCCTTACTTCCTGGTTCCACGGAGCCTAGCCACACCTCTTTATGACACGGTCTGCCTATTTAGTCTGACCGCACCAGCTGATCGACGCTGGATTATTAAACTACGTTCCGTACCTACCAACCGGTACAACTTCGCTGTGAAAGCCTCTGCTACCAGACCGGACTGAAAGACTCTGCAAAGTTCCCTTCACCTCTCCTCATCCACGACTAAATCTTAAACACTCTTCATCCGCCTCTGAGGAGATCTCGGGAACCAGTGTTCTATGTGCCGGAAGCTAAGAAAAACAATGTGATAAGCGTTGCATCTAAAAGCTGTTATTACCTGTCTCCAAAGTCCTTCGGTAAAACCAACCCCGTTACAGCTAACTTCAACTCATACTGCATATCAGTTATCTGCATCAGTCTTGCTTCAGTTAAAGTTATGGAACAGCTATTGTAACTATTTATCACCTAAACCGTTAATTCTACTAAAAGACTTTATTTGATTCAGTATCTGCAATTTACTATCGTTTACTCCTTAAAGCTACAGTGCCTATAATTGTGGACTTCAGTTATCGTTTACTCCTTAAAGCTACAGTGCCTATAATTGTGGACTTCAGTTATCGTTTACTACTTAAAGCTACAGTGCCTATAATTGTGGACTTCAGTTATCGTTTACTACTTAAAGCTACAGTGCCTATAATTGTGGACTTTAGTTATCGTTTATTACTTAAAGCTACAGTACCTGTAAATTGGAATTAAAGTCAATACCTTTTACTTTTTATAATAAATATTCAAACTATAAGAAATCTGCAGTTGTGTTCCTTCATAACAAATGTTTAGACGTGACAATGAGTTGCATTAACAATAAAACGGTTGTCCACGAGTAGTTCACTGGCTTTGCATCTTTTCCTAAGTTGTGTTTCAAAGCTGTTGTATACAGCAAACACAGACTCAAAGGAATCCATGTTTAAAGGAATGAGGCAAAATTGTGATTCTTTGTTAAACTAATTTGCATATGCCCACCCAGAATCCTTTGCACTATCAACATTACTGCAAATTTGTGATTTTTGTGGGAAAAGCTAACATTGTATTGACTATATATATATATATATATATATATATATATATATATATATATATATATATATATATGTATATATAGTTTTTTTTTTCTTGCATATTTTTAATGCATTAACTTTATTAAGGAATTAAATTGGGATGTACCACAGCCTGGAGTGTTCCTTCAATCACACGTTGTTTGGTGCCATAACATTGCTTAGAAAGTGTTGTATAAACAATGTTCTTAGGACATTAAGTATCTCAGTGTACTGTTAATAGTTCTAATAATTCCATGAAATATCCCCTGCAGTTCTTTATTTATCCCATGCCTGCCAATTATTATATAATGGAATAATACATTGGAACATTATGCCATGCTCCTGTAATGTGTGGTCAAATGTTTCTGGCGTGTGCTGTAATCTCTGTTTTGCGTTTATATTTCTTGCAGTACAGAATCGGACAACTCTACATGATCAGTAAACACAGCCATGAACAGAGCGACAGGGGAGAGGGCGTGGAGGTCGTGCAAAACGAGCCCTATGATGACCCAGTTCACGGTCAGGGTCAGCTGACTGAGAAACGTGTCTACCTGAACAGGTGAGCGCCATCTTGCTTTATTAAACTGGGGTAAAATCCTGGAAAATAGGGACATTTATAATCAAACCAGGCGTCAATTCATGTTCTCTTAATTAATTAATAAAGTCAATGCAGGCCCCCTGTTAGAATATCTCCCTATATATGGAGATATGAATGCAGGACAGGGGGTGGAGTAGACCACAATTGGCGATGGATGGGCTTACCCAAAAAGGGGTCGTCGCCCCAGGGGTACAGGAATTCCAGGCTGACATACGGTTGCACTGTCCAGTCCCACTCCCAGACCTAGAGCACTGCTGAATTGTTCTTATATTGGCCAATGGCCTGAGTTAAGTTTGTGCAGCATTACTTCACCTAATGATGGAAAGAAACCGATAAAGCCAGGACAGGAAATAAAATGTGTGCTGTCACACTGAACCACGGACTGTTGTGAGGCATGTGGTAGTAAGTATATATAGACCAGTACTCAGTGGAGTATTTTGGATTTGTGTTGCCCTAGGACTATACTCGGACACCCTCTAATCTAAATTTGCCCCACCCCTTCCTTTTTAAGACCAACATGCACTTTGACTGACAGACATACGTCCCTAGGAATACATTATTATTATTATTATTATTTTAGTATTTATATTGCGCCAGCAAATTCCGTAGCGCTGTACAATACATGCACTGACAGACACACACTGACAGATACAGTCATTGGCACATAGTGTTTATCCAACACACACTCTCACTGACAGACACACACTGACACACCCACTCCCTGACAGGCACACACTCTCAGATACACATACAGTGACATACACACACTGACACACACTCACAGACACATATATCCTTACTGATTTGATACACTCTGACAGACACACTCACTGACAGACACACACACTTACTGACAGACACACTCCCTGACAGGCACACACTTGACCAGAAAGCAATAAAATCATATACTTTATTCCCCACTTATGGGAGTTAAGAGAAAAATATACAAACACAGTAGTAATTGAGAAATATATGAAAAACGCGCCAACCTGCAAATCTATGCATTTAGTATAACTCTAATAGGTCATCAAGACCATTGATAGCTTGTTATAGTTTTAATTTTAAGTAAAAATAATCAGGGACTCGTTATGCCCTTAGAATGTAAGCTCATTTGAGCAAGACCCTCAGCGCACATTTTGTTCCTGTACGGCCAACTTGTCTTGTTTCGACTACTTGTTTGTTAATCCACCTCCTGTACAGCGCCGCGGAATTTGTTGGCGCTTTATAAATAATAATAAAAATGATGGAAGAATATCAGAAATGGCTAATTTTTGCTTTATTTATATCTGCAATCAAAGCATTTGGGAAGTGCCCTTCACATACCGGCTCTTCCACAGACCGGTACACACCTGTTTTAATCTGCGTCTATGAGCGCAATATCTGCAGGCCAGATGGCCCCTGAAATTCAGCGTAGAATGAATGATCTGTTTCAGATTAGGCAGTAAGATGGATTCCAGGAGAGGGTCATTTGGGGGGGAGCCATGCATATTTTTCAGAGACCACGTCACTGAGTGATTCCCTTTGCTGATCTCACACAGAATGATTGGACTGTGATGTGCGGTGACTGCTATGAGAAGCTATTAGAGGGGGATACTTAGCTGCAGTAACATTGCAGTCTGTGTCTGGTGACAGCACTGCAGTAAAATCGCTGGGAGTCCTGGGGTGCTGACAAAGCAAGGCTGCGAAAGGCTCGTGGCCACGGGCTGTGAGTGGTACAGAGAACCACTCCCGGCGGGCAATCCGACATTTGTTTATTGATGACCTCATGCAACAAAGTGACAAGTTCAAGGACATCGGCTACAGAGAGAGTACACAGTCACATATCTTCCAAAGCAGAAAAAGACACTAAAGATGCCCCCCCACCCTGGCCCTCTGCCTTCTGTGCACAGGGTCCTAAAATCAGTATCCTCAATACTTGTTATTTTTGGAACACTGAGCGAATTTAAAAATTAAAGGCAGCAATTTTATATCAAATGTCCACTTGCATGTAAGAAACCGAAGCTGTAAAGGTACAGTGAGAATGCAGGCAGTGTTTTGAGCCCATCTATGGCAGAGTTTTATATATCTGTAGATGCAGCTATATATATCTATGTATACCAGTACCGTTATATCATCACTGGTTTCACCATAATTTGCCATTTTTAGTGTGGTATCAAAATCACTGGACTAAAAGTCTCAGGGCCAGCCCAGAGCCTGAGGCAGGATGCCAGATTTGGGGCTAGCTCTTAGAGCACTAAACTCTTTTCTATTGGTATTGTTGAGGAGACAGAATTTTGTGTGTGAGAGTGCAGTGGCTGAATGTTGTGTGTGTATGAGAGAGTGTAGTGGCTGTATGTTGTGTGTGAGAGAGTGTAGTGGCTGAGTGTTGTGTGTGTGTGTGTGTGTGTGTGTGTGTGTGTGTCCGTAGGAGGCTGAGAGCTGTAAGGGGGGAAGGCTGAGGGTGCCTGTGTGTGATGATTGAGTTTTGTGTGTGGTGACTGAATTTTTGTGTGTAAAGTTCAAGGTAGTTTGAGTGTGGCTGAGAGTTGTATGTGTGGGGGAGACTGTGCTGTGTGGTACTTGAGTTCTGGGCGATAGGTTGGAGGAGTTTTTTTTAATTTGCACCCCTCCTGTTTACCTTTACATAGGAGGGGATTATTCCTGGAGGTCTAGGGAGCGCTATTCTTTGCTGGACCCCAAGTGGTCCGGTGGGGGAGCATTGTGGTCAGCACCTCTATTAAGTGAAGATCACTTTAATAGCTAGGAGATAACTGTATCATTAATTCTGGAAACACCTGGATCAATGAGCAGCAAGGTCAGTATGGGTGGTACCAGATCCTATGTGGATCTGGTACCACTCACTTTAATAGCTCCCTCACAGTCTCTGTGCTCAGTCAATAACTCAGAGTATTGGTTGCAATGCTCCGAGTAACTGAGACCTGCAAGGGGAACGTAAGGGGGCTCTTATAAGAACACTTCAAGTGTGCTGTAGTGGTTATGGCGTCAGGAGAGCCCTAACATTCCCTATTGTAAGGGTCAAACAGTTGTAGAATGGTTCCACCGGGTGCCACTCCCCATCACCACAACTTCAGACAGAGAGCCAGGAACTTTCTTTCTGAGCTAGGCTTAGCAGTGCAGGGCATAGCTCATTGGCTGACATTGATCAGCTGAAGCTCGTAGCTAATGAGCTAAGCCCCTAAGCAGGTGAAATGGAGGCCAATGAGCTAAGCCCCTAAGCAGGTGAAATGGAGGCCAATGAGCTAAGCCCCTAAGCAGGTGAAATGGAGGCATGGAAAGGGTGCCCAGTGGGCCACAGGTAAGAAGTCAAACCATTGTAAAACAATTTGACTACTTACAATGGGGGGTACAAGGGTACTGCTTGCACCATAACCACTACAGCTTACTGAAGTGGTTAGGGTGCTTGGAGTGTATCTTGACAGATGGTAATCGGTGGCAAACCTAAAGTGACTATATATATATATAGTTAGGACTTGAAACCATTGTATAAAACCTTTGACTCAAGCTTGTCGTGATCTGGCAGAATGATTTATCAGGTATGAGAGCAGATAATATATCAGAATTGAGAATTATCAGATGTCACAAAAATGGGTTTTGATCACAGATTTGAGTTAGCGGTGAAACATTTTGGGCAAATGAATAATATTCTAGATGTGGGATATATGGTGATGTTAGAAATGTGTAACATTCCCTCAATCTTTTACTCCAAAAACCTGCCCCCCTTCACCAACAATATGAGTTGCTGGAAACCAAGCAGATTAGAGAAAGCACGTTTTTCCTTTTCTAAACGGCTCCCACAGGGCTCATGTTGCGTATTGTACGTATTTAAGTAGCCGTTTCTATTTCTTTCTACTTTGTGGCTCGTACAAGTCCCCCTTGCACTCAATCAGCAAGTACAAAAGATGTATTCACGGAAATTCTGCTATCCAGACAGATTTATAAATAACCCCCCCCCCCCCGGGTCTTATCAAGCACGGACGCCAACGGCACAGTGTCTGCTAATGCACTCAATAATTCTACTTTATTGGAAAATTGGAATTTTCCAATTCAGTTTAACTTTAAAAGCTTTTCAAATATCTGAAAAGAGAAATCAATGGAAACCATTAAGGGGGAAAGTGACTTTCCGTGGTAAATTAAGGTCATGCGGTTCATTCTTATTAAAAGTAGCAAAGTATTTAAGTGACCAATTATGTCTCCGAAATATTAATTTGCAGAGAAAGTAATGGCGGTGGAAAAACCCCTCTGCTACTAATGACGCCGTAATGAATGTCGCTACTATGCTTATTTTCCATATACCGGGCCTTGTCCCACCTCTGCCCTTCGTCAATCTCTGCTTTTGCCTCTTGTGTCTTGCAGGATTAGATGTAAAAATGTATAAAGCGCTTAATAATAACTGTGTAACATTGTCACTAATTAGCAAGTAAACCCAATCTGCACCGCCACTGGTGACCTTCGCCTGTCCTCAGATGTTCAAACCTACACCACCAGGGCTTGTGTATGTTTGGGTGTAAAAACCCAAGGGCAGAGCATAGAATAGAGAAGCAGAATGCTTGGTTGTATAGGGAGAGGTATTAGCAGTAGAAAGAGGGAAGTGCTCATGCCATTGTACAGAACGCTGGTAAGACCTCACGTGTAGTATTGTACGCACTCGCAGTACTGGAGACCATATCCTCAGAAGGATATTGATACCTTAGAGAGAGTTCAGAGAAGGGCTACTAAACTGGTTCATGGATTGTAGGATAAAACTTACCAGGAAAGGTTAAAGGATCTTAACATGTATAGCTTGGAGGAAAGACGAGACAGGGGGGATATGATAGAAACATTTAAATACATAAAGGGAATCAAGACAGTAAAGGAGGAGACTATATTTAAAAGAAGAAAAACTACCACAACAAGAGGACATAGTCTTAAATTAGAGGGGCAAAGGTTTAAAAATAATATCAGGAAGTATTACTTTACTGAGAGGGTAGTGGATACATGGAATAGCCTTCCAGCTGAAGTGGTAGAGGTTAACACAGTGAAGGAGGAGACTGTGTTTAAAAGAAGAAAAACTACCACAACAAGAGGACATAGTCTTGACTTAGAGGTGCAATGATTTAAAGGGAAACTATAGTGCCAGAAAAACAACCTTTTATTCCTGGCACTATAGCTACCCCCTCCCTCACTCCTGTAAATAATTCCCCCTGTTTTTTCAAGGAAAGCAGATACATTTTCTGAGTAATTCCTGCTACTGCCTACTGTTGTATAGACGCTCAATATGGCCGTACTTGTCTTGTACATACTTTTCAATATTTCTTTTAAACACCTGATATATTTCGAGGTAGATACTTTTTTGCATCCGTAGTTAATTCGATATTTAGCTGCAGATTATGGATTCGGCAATCCATCCTAAACTGGTTTATCCCTTCCTACCCAGTGTTATCCTCACTAACCAGGTTTATCCTCTGTGTTACGACTAGCAAACGGGGCCATAAATTGAACAAATTCCATCAGGTGTAATGGGTATTATCTGTGATACTCTGTACTGTGTGCTAGTCGTTGCACTACGCACGCACAGTTATTTCATCTGTCAGAGCGAAATAAATCATTCTGAAAAATTAGTCTGGAAAAAAAAAACTTGATGTCTTGGTGGGCGTCTTTTTTTTTTTTTCCGTTTTGAAGGTACAACAGAAAATATGTCAGTAAAAGAGAGCAACAGACGTCACTAGATTATTTTAAGATATGATAAATATCTGTTCTGAGTGCAAGTGTGATGGATGGGGCTGGATACTGTATATAAATTATATATAGTCCCAATGAGAATAGATTTAAATAGGAAAGTGAGTGCAGAGTGCCTTCAAAACAGGAGGCACATAAATCACTTGGTGTTAAAACCTCTTCATTAGAGAGCCTTAGAAACATGATGTATTCTCTCTTGTCAACTTTGCTATCTTCCAATTTACCCCAACACTGCACACAAGGTGACACATGAACAGGGAAGATGTTAGCCATTTCCTTGTCAATTTACCAAGTTTCCCAGTTTATAGAATAAAACATCTCCATCATTAATGTTAACATTGTTGTTAATTTAAAAGTGAAATTCAAGATTTGGACCACAACTGACAAAAGTCAGCTAGGTTTTTATTTTGGCTATTGTGGCTTAAAAACTTCCTTTGAATGAAAAACTTGTCATCCTTTAGTTAATAATCTGGCTTGTGCCAGGTCTTTAAATTGCTGTCCCTTTAAATGTCTGTTTGGGCACCAATTATGAAAGGCTCGTGTTCGATCATTTGGCTGTGTGTGTTTTTTTTGTTTTTTTTTGTGTGTGTGTGTGTGTGTTTTTTTTGCTGCATTATAAAGGTTTTGGCATAACTGGATCTGAGCATCCTCTGCCAATTTGTGCACCCTTTTTCTGGTTTATATAACGTGGTATTTAATCCAGGACATGGTGTCATACTTATGTTTGCTGCACTACACATGCAGCTTCCAGGGGGAGCTGAGTGCCAGCCATGATGTCTCTGGTCCCACCCCACTCCCGACAGATAGAAAGCCCCGTGCCTGTACACCTCCAAGTCGGAGGCCACGTGGCATTCCAATGCTTCTTGTGCAGAACGTGATCGGTACTCCCTCACATCACTATGGCAATCTCGCACCACCTACAGGAGTCTGTGAGAATAAAATTACCCTGTAGGCTTAGGGTTATATAAAAAAAAAAATTAAAAAAATAAGAGTGACAGGTCATAATGGTGAGACACATCATCTGCCCTTAACAGGTCACACCCCTTTGTGTAAATTGGTGCAGTGTGATAATGCTGTCCAATAGTATTTTGGTTGTCCTTATACATACTCCCCTCTTTCTGAGGATCATAGCCCTGTCGTGGTTTATTCTAGCCCAAGATTGTGTACCGAGCAGTTGTTGTTGTTTTCTTGTTTCTAACCCGACTTCTTATTGACTATCCTGATTTTCTATATCCTTGACCCCGGCTTGTTATATTGTATTTTGATTACCTCTGGCATCCTCAACCATGTCTCTTTATTGACTCTGTATTATGGCCTCTCTAGGGCACACATTAAACCTGGACACTCTAAGGTCTGTACACGAATCTCCCTCTGTCTATTGCTTAAAGGAAAACTAGAGGGTCAGGAACACAAACCTGTATTCCTGACCCTATAGTGTTAAAACCACCATCTAGCCATCCTGGCGCACCTAAATATAGCACAATCTTGCCTTTATTGCACTCTGCTGCTGCTGACTCTGTCTGCTTGGCTGACATCATCAGAAGTGATTGTCTCAGCCAATGACATTTTGAAGCATTGGATTGGCTGAGCTTGTCAGGGAGGCAGATCAGGGGCAGAGCCAGCACAAGCCAAACACAGCTCTGGCCAATCTTCTCATAGAATGCATTGAATCAATCTATCTCTATGGGGAATGTTCAGTGTCTCCATGCAGAGGGTGGAGACACTGAATGTCATTCACATTGTGCAGCACTGCCCCAGAATGAACCACTAGCAGTCATCTGAGGAGTGGCCAATGGAGGTATCCCTAGGCTGTAATGTAAACACTGCATTTTTGCTGAGAAGACAGTGTTAACTGCAAAAAGCCTTAATGGAATGATTTTATTCACCAGAACAGATACAATAAGCTGTAGTTGTTCTGGTGACTATAGTGTCCCTTTAATTCCAGCTACTGTTTCTCTATATTCTGTGTAAAGGGGTTACTTTATCTTGACACATGGAGTTAGATAGGGACTATGATAATTTGGTACTTGATAATAAAATCATGATATGGTGGGATCAGATAGACATTAACATTATGGAGCACTAAACATATATTATTGTGTGAACTGAAACTTTAAACCCGATTTATGTTTTTTCATATACTGTATTCATCTGTATGTTTTTGCTGCCCACATTTGTAATCAATATTCCCTCATCGTGAGAAATGACTCCACAAAGATTACTTGTTTTAGGAACATTAAATTGTTTACCATTAAACCTTCCAAATGAAATATTTTTCTGGTCACATAAAAGAAACAGAGAAATATCCCAGTCTGGCAGGCTGCGTGATTTAAAGCGCAATTAACCATGCAAACTACACGCGGTTGCATGTAAAGCAGGTGAAACTTTCATCTCTACGACAGGCAAATGCTCTAAGGTTTTAATAAGAAAGATGAAATGTTAACTCATTTTCTTTCATGAGAAAAAGAAAACGCTATTTTTCACAAATCCGTGTCCAACCATAGAATTATTCTTTAATCAAACAGAGATAGAAATACCCAACGCTGGGGATACGGAAATTGAAACGTTGAAACAATAAATATTAAGTAGAATCTTTGGCTGGAATAATCCCAGGAAATGTTTACTGTTCTCACAGGTGCAGACAATAAAACTAATCTCTATACAACGTACTAGCAGGAAAAAAAGCAAATGTGTAGGTCAACAGAATGCACAGCGGTTGAAGATTCTGCCTTCGCCATGACTGTGCAGCGATACATGTATAATAATCACTTTCCGCTAATTAGGAGCTCATTTGCATATAGCGGTAAAAGAATCCAAGGATAGAATATTCAAAGCCCTATTGATCCATACATTGTCTTACCTTGATCCTCTAGATCAGGGGTGCCCAAAGGGTAGATCCACAGATGGGTTAAAACTACAGCATCCATGATGCTTCGTTATTCTAAAGGCATGAAAGGCATTGTGGGATTTGTAGTTTTACAACATCTGGAGATCTAACTATTGGACACCCCTGATCTAGATCAGTACTTCCCAAACCACCTCCACCCCCCACCAGTCCAGGATTTAGGGAGTGAATTAATTTCTTGTTTGTGAAACTTACCCCCAAATCATGTAGGACTGAATTTTGATTTTATTGGTTACTAAAGGGACAATATAGTCACAAAAATAACTTTAGCTTAATGAAGCAATTTTGGTGTATAGATCTTCTCCATCCAGTTTCACTGCTCAATTCTTTGCCATTTCAGAGTTAAAACACCTCCCTACATGTGACTTGCACAGTCTAGTTAAATACTTCCTGTAAAATGTCATCTCATGTTTACACTTCCTTTATGGCAAATTCTCTTTAATTAGAATTTCTCCTGCTCTGTTAATAGCTTGCTAGACCCCGCAGGAGCCTTCTGTATGTAATTAAAGTTCAACTTACAGAGTTGGAGATATAAACTTTTAAAGTAAGTTACATCTGATTGAAAATGAATTGAGCAGTGGAACTTCAGAGGCATGCTCTATATACCCAAAGTGCTTCATTAAGCTAAAGTTGTTTTTGTAAATATAGTGTCCCTTTAATTATATAACTCTGTAATGCTTACAGATCCCTTGACCCAAGCTATAGCCTTACTGGAGTATCTGAAACACCTGATGTGAATGTGAAAAAAAGAATTGCAAAACAAAGGAATATCCACTATTCAAGGACAAATGTGCATTTCAAACCCAAACGGGTTCGCCAGCTTATTTTTACCATACAGATCGAATAGAACTGATAATATTAATCATGCACAGGGCACTAATGGAAAAGACAATCGTCTGATCAGTTTTAAGACAGTATATATGTTTTGTAACTATTGTAAAGTTTTGACTTGACCTGAGATCAACCTACCTCCAGTATTCATTACTAAACACGAGGTACAGACTGGGACAAGCCCATACAGCCAGCTCCAACGTGAATAAGTGACCCCGACGTGAATAGACGTTTCTAAATGGACCGAGCACAGAGGTTGTTGTGAGTTTTATCCTCATTAATCATGCAGACGGAGAGACGTTCAGTGCTACCATTTAATTGAGGAACTCTTTACTCAGCTTCATTAATTCCTGTGCCTTCCTCATAACATTGTTTGTATAAACTGTTCAAACATCATCAACAAACATCAGGGGTAGGCAATACGGCCTGCCTGCGTTTAAAGGCACAGACACCATATTGCTTCTCCAACCCTTTATGTTCCCACCAAAGCTGCACTGGGTTTTTTTAAAGTGGACGTGCCACTATGCCCATTTTGGAATCATTAAGTGCATTTTCCAAACTGTCTACTGCTTCAGCTGTTTTTTCTATTCACTGATATTTATTCATTTATTTGGACAGCAAACTTCCAAGTTGGGCACGGGCGGTGGTCCCGAAGATCTTCTACGTAACGGAGAAGGCATGGAACTATTACCCATATACAATCACAGGTGAGAGGGGTTGGGCGGATTCTGCTATCTGTGACACAGTGTCAGGGGACCTTGCCAGCTCCCTTTGGTTTATAGGTAGCATACAACAATCCTAGCACCTCGATGTTTAGTTTTATATATATATATATATATTGACTCTCCTAATACTCTGGACTCAAGCCAGATGCCTAACACTCAGCATTAAGATGTGGTGATGTACATAAAGAAGGCGCCGTGGGAGTTACAATGTAATAAAAATAATATTATAATACAGTACTTATTATAACCAATGCTCAATATACATGTTGAGTGGTGTAATAAGAGCATAAACTGACATACCTAAAGTTATTAAACGAACACTATAGGGTCAGGAACACAAACATGTATTCCTGACCTTAAAATATCAAAAACACTATCTAGCTTTTTTGGCCACCATAAATATACTAAAATCTAATCTTTATTCCAGTCTGCTGCTGCTGGCTCTGCCCCTGATCTGCCTCCTTGGCTGATATAATCAGAGGTGGTGATTTCAGCCAATCGCAATGCTTTCCCATAGGAAAGCATTTGATTGGCTGAGAGTGTCAAGGAAGCAGATCAGGGGCAGAGCCAGCACCAGCCAAACACTGCCTTAGCCAATCAGCATCTCCTCATAGAGATACATTGAATTAATGAATCTCTATGCGGAAAATTCAGTGTCTGCATGCAGAGGGTGGGGACACTGAATGTCAGTCACACTGTGCAGCACTGCCCCAGGAAGCACCTCTAGTAGCCATATGAGGAGTGGCCACTGGAGGTATCCCTAGGCTGTAATGTAAAAACTGCATTTTCTATGAAGAGACAGTGTTTAAAGCAAAAGCCTGAAGGGAATGATTATACTCACCAAAAAAAAATGCAATATGCTGTTGTTGTTCTAGTGATTACAGTGTCTCTTTAACACTTACAGGCACAGAGTAACAGGAATATTCATTACAGTGACCTGCAGTGGTTATGGTGTTCAGACTTCCCCTTTAATATGTACGAACCATCGAGTAACTAATTTGTCACATGTTTAATATTTAAAGGGATACGATATACAGGAAGCATGCCACACATTTTGTTTAGTGCGTTGTGCAGCTATTATATTTTGTATATAATTGTGTTTATGTATGTAGTGTGTAATCATTTACCTTAGAAATTATACTTTTTATTTTGTCTGTGTATTATAGGTTATCTCTGTGTATCCGTGTGTTGACATTTATATTTCAGGCTGTAGTACAGTTAATCTTTTTTTTTGTACTATAGTTTACCTTTGTGTTACTTTAAAAAAAAAAAAAAAATTAAATTATGTTAAGGTTCTCGATAACAGAACAAAACACTATTTAAAGAGACAGTGTTGGTTCAACATTCCTACAGCAATCCTTTAATTTGCAGTCAGGATTCTCAATATTCTTATGCTTTGATCCACCTTGTTCGAATTACCCCGGATTACTTTACAGAACCTTTTGGTTTTTATTTTGGATAACGTTTAAAAATGCAATTTTAATAAAGACAAACAATATTATGTTCTATCCCTTTCTCTGTCTGCTGCTGGTGAAGGGGGTCACATTCAGGGTCTCTATGAGTGTATCGTTAACAACCGCTAAAACACAATTATTACAATTTAATAATTTGCCATTTGTCATTTTCTTTTTCTTTTTGCTTTCCTTTTGGGGTGAATCTTGGAGCAGAATATACAGTAAGTTCCTTTATTTTATTTATTTGGGTGTTTTAAGGGAGAGAGCACAAGAGCTGTCTTGCTGTGAATTTTAGGAAGAGAATGTTGTAAACCAGTTAATAGATGTATATGGAATGAACAGGCTGAGTGCAGAGCGCTGGGAGAAGTCTGACGTCAAACCAGGTTAGACCTGCCTGCAGCTCTGAGGGGGAGGGAGTGAGACACAGGGGGCTGGGGATAGAATATGTGCTGTCGTAGATGGGGGGGGCTCCAAAGAGACAGGAGATTACATTGTACTGTAAAACCAAGTCAGAAAGACATTGCGTTACTGACAGATTGTGCTGTAAAGGATGGGGTAGAGACAGGGGCTGCATCTAGTAGGACATTATGCTGTAAAAGACTAACATTTGGGTTAAACCAGAGGGACACCCAGAGATAACCAATATGCTGTAAACAATTGGGGGGTCAACATAGACAGGGGGCTGTGGGTAGATGTCTGCATGGGAATACAGGGTACTACAGTCAAGGTATTTGGTACTGACAGTATGCTACAGAGGAGGGGCAGGGAATGGACAGTGGGCTAGGGCAGTTGGCCCGGAGAGGTAGAGAATGTGTGATTATATGGAGAGGTACTGAGGGAATCTAGGCTTTAATAGAAGGGAGAGGTAAGGGACTTAAATACTCTGGGGAGACTGTGAGTTATATTGGAGGTATTGGATCCAAGCACGTGGTATATGGAAAAAAAGGGAGGGGATGTGATCCAGAGAGATGGGGACTGTGGGGTTGTGTGCTAACAGTAAGGAAGGGGTAGAACCAGAAAAGCAGAAAATGCGCTCTAGAGTAGGGTGGGAATAGGATCTATAGTAACAGGAGACGGTGGAGGCTATGCGCTCTAGAGTAGGGTGGGAATAGGATCTATAGTAACAGGAGACGGTGGATGCTATGCGCTCTAGAGTAGGGTGGGAATAGGATCTATAGTAACAGGAGACGGTGGAGGCTATGCGCTCTAGAGTAGGGTGGGAATGGGATCTATAGTAACAGGAGACGGTGGATGCTATGAGCTCTAGAGTAGGGTGGGAATAGGATCTATAGTAACAGGAGACGGTGGAGGCTATGCGCTCTAGAGTAGGGTGGGAATAGGATCTATAGTAACAGGAGACGGTGGATGCTATGCGCTCTAGAGTAGGGTGGGAATAGGATCTATAGTAACAGGAGACGGTGGAGGCTATGCGCTCTAGAGTAGGGTGGGAATAGGATCTATAGTAACAGGAGACGGTGGAGGCTATGCGCTCTAGAGTAGGGTGGGAATAGGATCTATAGTAACAGGAGACGGTGGATGCTATGCGCACTAGAGTAGGGTGGGAATAGGATCTTTAGTTACAGGAGACGTGGAGGCTATGAGCTCTAGAGTAGGGTGGGAATAGGATCTATAGTAACAGGAGACGGTGGAGGCTATGCACTCTAGTGTAAGGTGGGAATAGGATCTATAGTAACAGGAGACGGTGGAGGCTATGCGCTCTAGAGTAAGGTGGAAATAGGATCTATAGTAACAGGAGACGGTGGATGCTATGCACTCTAGAGTAGGGTGGGAATAGGATCTATAGTAACAGGAGACGGTGGAGGCTATGCGCACTAGAGTAGGGTGGGAATAGGATCTATAGTAACAGGAGACGGTGGATGCTATGCGCTCTAGAGTAGGGTGGGAATAGGATCTATAGTAACAGGAGACGGTGGATGCTATGCACTCTAGAGTAGGGTGGGAATAGGATCTATAGTAACAGGAGACGGTGGAGGCTATGAGCTCTAGAGTAGGGTGGGAATAGGATCTATAGTAACAGGAGACGGTGGAGGCTATGCGCTCTAGAGTAGGGTGGGAATAGGATCTATAGTAACAGGAGACGGTGAAGGCTATGCGCACTAGAGTAGGGTGGGAATAGGATCTATAGTAACAGGAGACGGTGGATGCTATGCACTCTAGAGTAGGGTGGGAATAGGATCTATAGTAACAGGAGACGGTGGATGCTATGCACTCTAGAGTAGGGTGGGAATAGGATCTATAGTAACAGGAGACGGTGGAGGCTATGAGCTCTAGAGTAGGGTGGGAATAGGATCTATAGTAACAGGAGACGGTGGAGGCTATGCGCTCTAGAGTAGGGTGGGAATAGGATCTATAGTAACAGGAGACGGTGAAGGCTATGCGCACTAGAGTAGGGTGGGAATAGGATCTATAGTAACAGGAGACGGTGGATGCTATGCACTCTAGAGTAGGGTGGGAATAGGATCTATAGTAACAGGAGACGGTGGATGCTATGCACTCTAGAGTAGGGTGGGAATAGGATCTATAGTAACAGGAGACGGTGAAGGCTATGCGCACTAGAGTAGGGTGGGAATAGGATCTATAGTAACAGGAGACGGTGGATGCTATGCACTCTAGAGTAGGGTGGGAATAGGATCTATAGTAACAGGAGACGGTGGAGGCTATGCGCTCTAGAGTAGGGTGGGAATAGGATCTATAGTAACAGGAGACGGTGAAGGCTATGCGCACTAGAGTAGGGTGGGAATAGGATCTATAGTAACAGGAGACGGTGGATGCTATGCACTCTAGAGTAGGGTGGGAATAGGATCTATAGTAACAGGAGACGGTGGATGCTATGCGCTCTAGAGTAGGGTGGGAATAGGATCTATAGTAACAGGAGACGGTGGATGCTATGAGCTCTAGAGTAGGGTGGGAATAGGATCTATAGTAACAGGAGACGGTGGAGGCTATGAGCTCTAGAGTAGGGTGGGAATAGGATCTATAGTTACAGGAGACGGTGGAGGCTATGCGCACTAGAGTAGGGTGGGAATAGGATCTATAGTAACAGGAGACGGTGGAGGCTATGCGCTCTAGTGTAGGGTGGGAATAGGATCTATAGTAACAGGAGACGGTGGATGCTATGAGCTCTAGAGTAGGGTGGGAATAGGATCTATAGTTACAGGAGATGGTGGATGCTATGCGCTCTAGTGTAGGGTGGGAATAGGATCTATAGTAACAGGAGACGGTGGATGCTATGAGCTCTAGAGTAGGGTGGGAATAGGATCTATAGTAAGAGGAGACGGTGGAGGCTATGCGCTCTAGAGTAGGGTGGGAATAGGATCTATAGTTACAGGAGACGGTGGAGGATATGAGCTCTAGAGTAGGGTGGGAATAGGATCTATAGTAACAGGAGACGGTGGATGCTATGCGCTCTAGAGTAGGGTGGGAATAGGATCTATAGTAACAGGAAACGGTGGAGGCTATGCGCTCTAGAGTAGGGTGGGAATAGGATCTATAGTAACAGGAGACGGTGGATGCTATGCGCTCTAGAGTAGGGTGGGAATAGGATCTATAGTAACAGGAGACGGTGGAGGCTATGCGCTCTAGAGTAGGGTGGGAATAGGATCTATAGTAACAGGAAACGGTGGAGGCTATGCGCTCTAGAGTAGGGTGGGAATAGGATCTATAGTAACAGGAGACGGTGGATGCTATGCGCTCTAGAGTAGGGTGGGAATAGGATCTATAGTAACAGGAGACGGTGGAGGCTATGCGCTCTAGAGTAGGGTGGGAATAGGATCTATAGTAACAGGAGACGGTGGATGCTATGAGCTCTAGAGTAGGGTGGGAATAGGATCTATAGTTACAGGAGACGGTGGAGGCTATGCGCTCTAGAGTAGGGTGGGAATAGGATCTATAGTAACAGGAGACGGTGGAGGCTATGCGCTCTAGTGTAGGGTGGGAATAGGATCTATAGTAACAGGAGACGGTGGAGGCTATGCACTCTAGAGTAGGGTGGGAATAGGATCTATAGTAACAGGAGACGGTGGATGCTATGCGCTCTAGTGTAGGGTGGGAATAGGATCTATAGTAACAGGAGACGGTGGAGGCTATGCACTCTAGAGTAGGGTGGGAATAGGATCTATAGTAACAGGAGACGGTGGAGGCTATGCGCTCTAGAGTAGGGTGGGAATAGGATCTATAGTTACAGGAGATGGTGAAGGCTATGCGCTCTAGAGTAGGGTGGGAATAGGATCTATAGTTACAGGAGACGGTGGAGGCTATGAGCTCTAGAGTAGGGTGGGAATAGGATCTATAGTTACAGGAGACGGTGGAGGCTATGCGCTCTAGAGTAGGGTGGGAATAGGATCTATAGTAAGAGGAGACGGTGGAGGCTATGCGCTCTAGAGTAGGGTGGGAATAGGATCTATAGTTACAGGAGACGGTGGAGGCTATGAGCTCTAGAGTAGGGTGGGAATAGGATCTATAGTTACAGGAGACGGTGGAGGCTATGCGCTCTAGAGTAGGGTGGGAATAGGATCTATAGTAACAGGAGACGGTGGAGGCTATGCGCTCTAGAGTAGGGTGGGAATAGGATCTATAGTAACAGGAGACGGTGGATGCTATGCGCTCTAGAGTAGGGTGGGAATAGGATCTATAGTAACAGGAGACGGTGGAGGCTATGCGCTCTAGAGTAGGGTGGGAATAGGATCTATAGTAACAGGAGACGGTGGATGCTATGAGCTCTAGAGTAGGGTGGGAATAGGATCTATAGTTACAGGAGACGGTGGAGGCTATGCGCTCTAGAGTAGGGTGGGAATAGGATCTATAGTAACAGGAGACGGTGGAGGCTATGCGCTCTAGAGTAGGGTGGGAATAGGATCTATAGTAACAGGAGACGGTGGATGCTATGCGCTCTAGTGTAGGGTGGGAATAGGATCTATAGTAACAGGAGACGGTGGAGGCTATGCACTCTAGAGTAGGGTGGGAATAGGATCTATAGTAACAGGAGACGGTGGAGGCTATGCGCTCTAGAGTAGGGTGGGAATAGGATCTATAGTTACAGGAGATGGTGAAGGCTATGCGCTCTAGAGTAGGGTGGGAATAGGATCTATAGTTACAGGAGACGGTGGAGGCTATGAGCTCTAGAGTAGGGTGGGAATAGGATCTATAGTTACAGGAGACGGTGGAGGCTATGCGCTCTAGAGTAGGGTGGGAATAGGATCTATAGTAACAGGAGACGGTGGAGGCTATGCGCTCTAGAGTAGGGTGGGAATAGGATCTATAGTAACAGGAGACGGTGGATGCTATGCGCTCTAGAGTAGGGTGGGAATAGGATCTATAGTAACAGGAGACGGTGGAGGCTATGCGCTCTAGAGTAGGGTGGGAATAGGATCTATAGTAACAGGAGACGGTGGATGCTATGAGCTCTAGAGTAGGGTGGGAATAGGATCTATAGTTACAGGAGACGGTGGAGGCTATGCGCTCTAGAGTAGGGTGGGAATAGGATCTATAGTAACAGGAGACGGTGGAGGCTATGCGCTCTAGAGTAGGGTGGGAATAGGATCTATAGTAACAGGAGACGGTGGAGGCTATGCGCTCTAGAGTAGGGTGGGAATAGGATCTATAGTTACAGGAGACGGTGAAGGCTATGCGCTCTAGAGTAGGGTGGGAATAGGATCTATAGTAACAGGAGACGGTGGATGCTATGCGCTCTAGTGTAGGGTGGGAATAGGATCTATAGTAACAGGAGACGGTGGAGGCTATGCACTCTAGAGTAGGGTGGGAATAGGATCTATAGTAACAGGAGACGGTGGAGGCTATGCGCTCTAGAGTAGGGTGGGAATAGGATCTATAGTTACAGGAGATGGTGAAGGCTATGAGCTCTAGAGTAGGGTGGGAATAGGATCTATAGTAACAGGAGACGGTGGAGGCTATGCGCTCTAGAGTAGGGTGGGAATAGCATCTATAGTAACAGGAGACGATGGAGGCTATGAGCTCTAGAGTAGGGTGGGAATAGGATCTTTAGTAACAGGAGACGGTGGAGGCTATGCGCTCTAGGGTAGTGTGAGCGTAGGCTCCAGGGAGGCAGAGGACTGTGGTGGGCTGTGTGCTAAAAAGCAGGGTTGCATAGAATACAGAGATGCAGTGTGCTCTGGTGGGCTGTGTGCAGAATAGGACAGTGTCATCCAGAGGGCAGGGTGCTTTAGTGGGCTGTGTGTTGAACAGGATAGTTAGGGTGGTATCTAGAGGTACAGGAGAATGTGGCAGGCTGTGTGCTGAAGAGGATAGCGGGAGTGGGATCCAGAGAGATAGGAGAGTGTGTGCTCAGCATGTTCCAAAGAGGAAGAGCACTGTGTTAAATAAGAAGGGGTATTACTGTCATACTGTGTGCTGAGTAGGATAGTGGGAGTGAAGAGCATTGTGCTATATAGGAAGGGCTATTACTGTCATACTGTGTGCTGAATAGGATAGTGAGAGTGATGAGCATTGTTCTATATAAAGGGCTATTACTGTCATACTGTGTGCTGAATAGGATAGTGGGAGTGAAGAGCATTGTGCTATATAGGAAGGGCTATTACTGTCATACTGTGTGCTGAATAGGATAGTAAGAGTGAAGAGCACTGTGTTATATAGGAAGGGGTATTACTGTCATACTGTGTGCTGAATAGGATAGTGGGAGTGAAGAGCATTGTGCTATATAGGAAGGGGTATTACTGCGATACCGTGTGCTGAATAGGATAGTGGGAGTGAAGAGCACTGTGCTATATAGGAAGGGCTATTACTGGCATACTGTGTGCTGAATAGGATAGTGAGAGTGAAGAGCATTGTGCTATATAGGGAGGGGTATTACTGTGATACCGTGTGCTTTAGAACAAATGGAAACAAATTTTGAATAGATTATAGAGGAATTGAAAAGATGTTTTGAGAAAGATTCCGAGACATGGCGGGTGGGGAGACTGTGCATTGCAATGGAAGCAAGAAGAGGGGGTTCCAGAGAACCATTGGGGTCTGATGTGGTGAGATCTCGCTGAGGGGTGGGGGTGGAGGGGGGGGGGGGGGCGATGCAGCCCTTGTAACAGGTTTTTCGGTGAGGGCGTTGTAATTATTAACAGTAAAGGAATATTCCGCTCAGAGCTTCCATCTGCAGGCGAATCATTCATGCCTCATTCATAAACCCTGGAGCTTCATTCACCTGGCAGGCTGCAGTCTGAGCGGAAAACTGAATGAACAAGGCGATTATGCATGCAGAAGCTGTAGAGTGTCCTGGAAGGGTACTGCTAGCGTTTCCTAGGACTGTAACCCTTTGCAGCCCCAGTCCAAAACACACAGGGTATAGAAATACAATGTGGCCCAGGCTTTTCTGGAAATTACAGGGTTAACCTCACCATTGTATTATTATAAAACTGAAATGTACTAACCTGACCTACGTATGCAGAGTTATAGCACAGCCGAAACGTCTTCTTCTACATGAATGGGTAGCTGGCTGATATCTGGGAGGGGAAGAGACAAAGCAAACAAAAACAATTGTGAACAAAATACAAACACTCGAATTTGGTCGTTCATTTTCTTATATCTTCCAAGGTTTTACACCATACCGAAATGTTCCCCTCTCCATGACATCTGCTACATATTCGACAATAGCGTCAGCATTAGTAAGGTGCAACATAGTTTCAGTGATAAGAATTTCGCCATTTTCTACCCGAAACAAACTCTGAATTTATTCTTCTTTTCCAAATCTGGAATTTTAGCCTATATTGACTTTTCCTTAACCCCTTAAGGACACATGACATGTGTGACATGTCATGATTCCCTTTTATTCCAGAAGTTTGGTCCTTAAGGGGTTAAAGTATACCGGCCGCAAGTACACCGACACATGGTCAACCGAGCGTAAAAGCTCATCTCTGCATTTTAAAAACAGAATTGTCCCTCCGCTCACCTGTCAATCAATTCTTGGCATGCACAGGTAAAAGAGCAAGCCAATAGAAATGCTTGAAAGTCGAGGGTTGACGCACAGGAGAATAATACAGAGCACTTTTTACTTTAGTTGCTCTGCATAGTCCACTGGAAAGTGCATTGCGATTTGCCCGGCGGAATATAGAATTGGAGGACAAACATCAGCAAGCCTGTGTGTCCGCTATTTGCATGAAGAAATTTTATCACTTAAAGCAGGGATGTCAAATATGATGCCAGAATGACACAAAGTGTCAAAACGTGTGCCACGACAGTGTCCAGAGAAGGGTTTGTAACAGGGGGGCCAGGTGCACCCCTACCCCCACACACCATGTGTATATCCTGTGACCTGCCCTCACGCTTTGTCCGTCTCTCCTTACTCCTGTTCATCCCCTGAACCTCCTCTATTCTGATCTTTTGTGTCTCTCCAACTCCCCTACCCCTATGTACCTTCCTACAGTGGTCATCGACCTGGATTGTAACAAGGTTACAGTAAAGAGGATTTACATTCTAGATTCTCTGCCAGCCTCTCATCGAATATTGTAGCCTGCAGCACAGGGTGATAGACCAGGTAGAGAATCATGAATAGCCTCCGCCATAGTCCCACTCTGCCTCACTACAGTATGCAACATTTGGGAGCCAGCAAACACCCGGCCTTCCATCTGCTACTGGGACTACATTTCCCATAATGCCTGGTCAGCTACTGCTAACTGAGCTTCATGGGAAAAGTAACTCATGAACATCTGAGAACATTCTAGAAAATGAGTAATAACTGGGCAGAAGGAAAATCTCCCCGAAGACCCCTGTGGTGCGAGAAGCACATGTTGGGACAAATTTAGATTTCTTCAACACATTTGTAGAGGCAGATCGGAGGGTCCTGAACATAAACGAATACGAATATAACCATTAATTTTATATAACAGAACCAGTTTGTGTAAAAATGTGTTGTTCCATTTTGGAGGGCTTGTTGAAATGGTATTGGTTACAATAATCATTATAAGATTTACCTACAAGTCAACCTACGCAAATACAATACAAGCTTCACACAGTGAACCAGGTGTAAGGGGGCTAGAAAAAGGGAATCCTAATTTGGTATCTCCTTAGCATTCAGTGCTTTCTTAATCTGGCCTTGTATTGACATACTGAATGCACTTTTTAGTTTTAAACTTTTTTTTCATTATCGTGAGTCAATCAGAATTGGCAGATATAGGAGTCACAAATATCACACATTAAAGGGATGCTATAGGCACCGAAACTACTTTAGTTTCCTGAAGCATTTTTTTTGTGTATAGATTGTGCCCCTGAAGTTTCAATGCTCAATTCTCTGCCATTTGGGAGTTTATAATCAGATGTAAAGTTTAGCAGTTCTTATCTCCCACTCTGTTAATTGAACTTCAATCACACACAGGAGGCCCCTGCAAGGTCTAGCAATCTATCAACAGAGCAGGCGATAATAAATTCTAAATTAAACAGAATTTGCAATGATGGAAGTGTAAACATTAAATTACTATTTACAGGAAGTGTTTAGGAAGGCTGTGCAAGTCACATGCAGGGAGGTGTGACTAGGGTTCATAAACAAAGTGATTTAACTCCTAAATGGCAGAGAACTGAGCAGTAAGACAGCAGGAGCATGAAGTATACATCAAAACGGCTTCATTAACCTATATTTTGTTTTGGCGTCCACAATGTATCTTTAAGTTAGCCAAATAGGAAATGATGCCTAATTAGGGTACACAAAATTTTTTGGTTAAACGAGTATCACAACAAAAGTCAAAAGTAGAACAAAACCAAACATGCTCTCTTTCACCCATCATTCATAGTAAGGTAGACAAAAATGGTCGGCTATAACATATTTGTAATGGGAGCAGCATGGTCGATGGGGGGACTCAACCAGGTTCCGAATTCCATTTTTGCGATAGCATTGCAATGTGTTGCAGAGCCGAGCTGAATTGTATATTCCAAGGGCGAAATGACAAGCCCGTGTTTAGCCACGGAATTTATATGAAACTGTAATTTGATCTCAGCACAATGACCCTGAATCGAGGACTCCAGTGATTTCCCTCATTGCACCAGTCTAGCTCATTAAAACTCATCCCACCAGGGATTACGCAGAATAAAAAGACTTGTTTATTGCAAATCTAAATTGTATTACCCACGGATGCAAAAAAAACAACCTTTTCATTAATGTTTATTAGATTTAAAAATTCCTGCCCGTGCTGTGAAACCAACATCTTGTCTTGTATGGTAAAGCCGGATGGATTAAATAATGATTTTGCAAGTCTAATAGCCAGGATATAGAGACTTCTATCATGGAGTAAAGAAAATTTGATTGATGTATATTAAAGGTGTTATGGCCAATATATAAAATAAAATAATATATTGAACTTTTAAACCTAAATAAAACGTAAAGTGAAAATTTTCAATGACATACTTTGACCCATAAATAAGATAGTGCTTGTTGGACATGAGGCACCTGAGAAGGTAGAGTTCCCAAACCTCGAAGGTTGGTCATGCATTTAATATATTAGTAACTTTACCAGCACCATACTTAAAGTGCACTATTAGCCCCATAACTATTACAACGAGCTGAAGTAGTAATAGTGCTTTGACAATACAAAAAATTAAAGTGTATGCTCTAGAAACATCATAAAGCAGAAGTCTAGACTTTTTTACTATGTCTCCAGAACCCAGAGATGACATTGTTTTCCCCTAATACATATTCAATTGGTATGCCTCTTTTACATTACATTAATATTATTAATTTAATTTTGTAATGTTTTAAATATTTTTATTCTGTTTTGTTCCACACTATTTGCAATACCGGAAAATACCAGACAGTTTTTAAGGTATTTCAGCAACCCCAACAGATATAAGTAATGGCTGATATCAAAGTGACCTCAATGTCAGAATCAATAGATGGCTTGCTTGCTAATATAGATAAACTGACTGCAATTGGGTCCCTATTGAACTCAACTATGACAAATACATCCTCCCCCAACATTAGTGTCTTGTGAATCTGGATGCTGGTGGAAGGGGTAAAAGGAGGCAGGCCATTGAAGTGAATCGTGTCACCAGCACTGCCCAAAGGCGACAGACCAGAACGAAGAATTGGCAGGTCAACCTGGTGTAAATGCATTGCAGACTGAGGGTGGAGCATGCAGGGAGCACCTTTTTCAGTGCTCTTGGCTTGGTCCTAGTACTTTAAATGTAGCGCGAGCGAGTATGATGGATGCACTTGTGCTACGTTTTTGGGGCTAGTTGACTGGTGTTCCCAAAAGTGGGACACCAGGGAACAAACCCAGGATGGCAGGAGAGGACCCAAAAATCGAGACTGCCCCACCAAAGTAGGGACGAACAAGAGGCCTACAAATACGAGGAAATTAATAAACAGGGCTATAAAATCACAGAATTCCTAGTTAAGCAATAGACCCCCTCCCCATAAAATTGACCCTGTTCATCTGTCAAAGAAGAATCAATACAGTGAGTTAAAAAATAGCTGGGCTTAGGTTGAAAGAGGAGCAAGGATGGAGGGCTGGGGGAGGAAGACAGAAGGAGAAAGGAAGGGGTACGAAAACCAATGAGACAGGCAGTGTCATTTTCATCAGATCAATATCATTTGTAAAGAGGTGACAGCAAACATGTAAATGAATCAGGACAAACCATCAGTACTCTGCCGAGAGTCTGGGATGGCAAAGTGAGCAGGTGGACTCGGGAATACAACGTCATGAAGAACACAAGGTTTTTGTCTGAATTTTTGGCACATTTCTTAATGTAGAAAGACAAAATCTCCATTTAAGGCACGTTCTGTGATTTTACCCTTCTGTTACTGTGTTCCGTTTTGGGGCCAAAAAACTCTCTGGTGCTAATCTTGCCAATCGTACGTAATGATCAAGAAGACAATCAGTGGTTCTTATGAAATCACGTGAGGATGAGAAGTTAATTTTTCTGGTCCAGGCACAGTAAGCTGTTATCCAAAATTCACATGTACTATAGTTAAGTAAAGCTTTATGAATACACATTGCGTTGCTGCCTG
The DNA here is from genome assembly GCF_036172605.1 of Pelobates fuscus. NCBI lineage: Eukaryota > Metazoa > Chordata > Amphibia > Anura > Pelobatidae > Pelobates > Pelobates fuscus. The sequence goes on from NC_086321.1 coordinate 369,717,448, forward strand.
CATTGCTAATCAATGATCGTCTGTCTTCCTGGTGGGAATGAAGTTGACACCAGGAAATGTGATCTGAAGTGCAGCAGAGGAAGGAGAATTGACTGATCTTTGGGCAATTAAGCCCAGCAGACTATATATCTCAGAATGACGTTTGATTGATGGTGTGGGGCTAGATCTCAGTTTACTGCAGCCCCACCGCTAGACAGCCAGTAATATATACACCTAGTTACAAATGTAAGCATTAGCGGCCTGTCTGGAAATAGCATTATACCATTATAGCATTAAAAGTTGTATCCTGGTGTTTTGTATGGCTGGTCACATAACGATGACTAGAGACATGGAACTGATTACCAGCAGATGTGGTATTAACAAGCATAGTTAGTGAGTTCAGTATTCTCTAATATAGGAATAGAGCCGACGTGGCTAATACCAGCATTCAGGAATACCTCGGAGAGTAAGGATACACTAAGTAAGGAATATTGGAGGTTACGGGGTGAATAGGTAGATGGATCTGGCTTAAAAGTAAACTGGGTGTGAAATAAGGTGATATCTCCACGAACCCCTTTTTTTATAAGCACATACCGGTATATGCCAAATGTTTAGTGGAAGTGAATTTTGCCTGCTTAATTGCAGCCTTATTCGTAAAAGATTTCCTCTGTGCCCCCACTTAGCAGCCTCCTCTCAGCCCCTATTAGTATTCCTCCTGCTTCGACCTGACTTGCACGCAGGCACAACAGTGAGCACTTTACAAAACTAGGCTTTAACTCGTCCCTAGCAATGAATAGATGTTCCAGTGATCTGTTTCTGAAGTGCTCTTAGTGAAGAATTTAATTAACGTGCACGTGTTATGAAAGAAAGGACCTGGGCCCACTACATGGAGGATACAATTTGTTCTATACGTTGCGTAGCTAAACAAAATTCAAATGTACTGATTCCATTTTATTTTTTATTATTTTTTTCCACTGTTCTGACCGTACCTTTTGGCCAGTGGCATAAAGGTATCAAAGTGCAACAAATATAGGCGGCACAGTATGCTCGGAATTGTGGGGTGATCCTAGTGTTATTTTGGGGGTTAGATCAGTTGCACATATTTTAGGTATATCTAAATACATTAGCACAGTGTACAGATTTCATGTATACCTGCCTGCAGGTAAATGTGTTTTGAGAATCGTGTTTTGGGAGATGCAGAATTACACACTGAGGTTTGGTAAAATGACTCGGGGATATCAAGCAATGCTCCGATAAATTAAAGACAAGAGGAGAATCGTTCTAACTTGTATATATTAACCTTTATTATTATTTCATACGTACAGGCTCGCCACCTCCACTACAGCAGCCAGAGAGCTGGAAGCTGTAGTGGTTATGGTGCTTGGCGTGTTTTTTGGTTAAATCAAAGGACAGGATCAGGGGGTTGTAGGCAATATAACCACTGTAGCAAGTGTTGTGGTTATGTCACTTTGAGTACCTCCTAAAGTCTTCATATCATAGGCCGTGTGACGGTTAATAATGATGCGGAGGGTGGTATGCTGCTATTAAAACCAGGGCCGGACTGGCCCACCGGGATAGCGGTGGCCGGTGCGTGGCCGCCTAGTGTGCACCAGCCCGGGTCGCAATTACAGGGTGACCGGCAGGAGGGGATGTGTTGCGGCCCCGGCCTGCGCAGAGTAAGCGTGCGGGGGGGCCCACGGATCAATTTTCGCACCGGGGCCCCATAGGTCATGTGTACGCCCTTGGGTAGGGGAGCTTCTGTTCCCCTACCCAGTCTGACAGGAACCTGCAAGCAAGAACGCTCCTCCCGCGAGCAGGCAGGTTGGAGCGTTGCCGTGCGTTACCATGGCAACGCTCCGACCTGCCTGCTGTTCTCGCGGGAGAAGAGTGAAGTCAGCCTGCAGCCAGAGGAGCTGCAGGCTGAACAGCACGTGCCACCACTGGACCACCAGGGATTGAAAAGTTCCCCCTCTCCCCTGGGCCCTGACCAAAGGTAAAGGGGGAGGGGATTAAAAAAAGTTTTTTTTGTTTTTTTTTATATAAATATATCAATGCTATAACCCCCCATACACACACTACACTCCTCCCCCCACCAACAGCACCCCTCCACACACACAGAACCCCCCCACACACACAGAACACCTTTACGCACACAGAACTCCTTCACGCACACAGAACCCCTCCACACATAAAAAGCACCCCTCCACGCACACAGCACCCCTTCACGCACACAGCACCCTTTTACGCACACAGCACCCTTTTACGCACACAGCACCCTTTTACGCACACAGCACCCCTTTACGCACACAGCACCCCTTCACGCACACAGCACCCCTTCACGCACACAGCACCCCTTTACGCACACAGCACCCCTTCACGCACACAGCACCCCTCCACGCACAAACGATTTCTTTCATGTTTGAGTGATAGTTTTCAGGTTTTTTCCTGCTTCCATATCTGCGCACTATGCTGGCGCGATGCATTACGGGGCTGGTATGGATTTTTTTTCCAGGGCTGCTTTTCATTCCCAGTCCGTCCCTGATTAAAACTCACACGATTTGTTTACATTTATTTATTTATTGGTTAACAGTTTGTTCTATGTGCTGTGCCCTGACTGGCTGAAAAACATGATATACTGTAACTGTTGTCAGATGTTGATCATTTTTTTTTTGTTTGTTTATAATAGTTTGTATTTGATTTCATTTAGAGCTGACCACTTGCAAATTCTGAACTAGATTGTAAAATTCAATTCTGAATTACAGCGCTCAGAATAAATGTATTTACTGAATGCGATGTTTGTATGCCTGCGTGTTTATTAGAGTTAATATTTGTGAGCTTGTGTTTTTATTAGATACAATGTTTGAAAGGCTGTGTGATCATTAGATTTGATGTATTTTATTAGCTTTGATAGAGTAATATGTTCATGGAATGTGATTTTTGTGAGGTGTGCTTAATACATGTGGTTTCTGAGATTGTGTGTTTACAAGATGGGATTTTTGTGTGGTTGTGTATTTATTAAATGTGATATGGCTGTGCGCTTCTCAAATGTTTACTATGAGAGGATGTATCCCTGTTAGATGTGATGTTTGTGAGGTTGTATATTTGTTAGATGTGATGTTTGTGAGGTCGTATAGTTGTTAGATGTGATGTTTGTGAGGTCGAATAGTTGTTAGATGTGATGTTTGTGAGGTATAGTTGTTAGATGTGATGTTTGTGAGGTTGTATCTTTGTTAGATGTGATGTTTGTGAGGTCGTATAGTTGTTAGATGTGATGTTTGTGAGGTTGTATGGTTGTTAGATGTGATGTTTGTGAGGTTGTATAGTTGTTAGATGTGATGTTTGTGAGGTAGTATCTTTGTTAGATGTGATGTTTGTGAGGTCGTATAGTTGTTAGATGTGATGTTTGTGAGGTTGTATGGTTGTTAGATGTGATGTTTGTGAGGTTGTATGGTTGTTAGATGTGATGTTTGTGAGGTTGTATAGTTGTTAGATGTGATGTTTGTGAGGTTGTATAGTTGTTAGATGTGATGTTTGTGAGGTTGTATGGTTGTTAGATGTGATGTTTGTGAGGTTGTATGGTTGTTAGATGTGATGTTTGTGAGGTTGTATGGTTGTTAGATGTGATGTTTGTGAGGTTGTATGCTTGTTAGATGTGATGTTTGTGAGGTTGTATGCTTGTTAGATGTTAGACATGTGCAATTCGTTTCGGTCCGAATATGAATTCGGACGAATTTCGGGCAATTCGGACATTCGGGTACTTCCGAATGTCCGAAGTTCCGAAGATGCCGAAGTTCCGAAGTGTCAAAGTGCCGAAGTGCCGAACTTCCGAAGCACAGTATTGCCTAAGTACTAATAAACTTACCCAGTGAAAGAAGAAAAATGTTACATTGTAAAAATTTTTAAATAAAAAGTATACAAACATAGACAGGATTCAGCTGTAAGCATTTGCAACACTTACAACAATCAAGTAACATACATTCATATAAAATGTAAGTTACTTGGCCAGTCATGTAATGACAGGAATGAATAAGTAGATAACTCCCTAATTCCCATGGTATTAGGGAGCTATCTACTAAAAGGCTGAAAGACCTAAATTGGTCTTTCAGCCAAATTTACTATTACTAAGTAAAGATTACTTAGTATTAGTAAATTATGCCCCTACTCGCTATACCGCGAGTAGAGGCATGTCTATTAAACAGTGAGCAGCCTCACTGTTAAAAAAAAAAAAAAAAAGGTCCCCCTTCCTGAGTCCCCACCCCTGACATGCCCCTACTCACGGTATAGCGAGTAGGGGCAAAATTTACTAATACTAAGTCATTTTTACTTCATATTAGTAAATTTGTCTAAAAGACCAATTTAGGTCTTTCAGCCTTTTGGTAGCCTTTTGGACATTAGGTCCCCCCCCTTTATTAGTATTTAGGGCCCCCACCCACCGCTCAGGGGTGGGGGCCAGGGGGAAGGACATTAGGTCCCCCACCTTTATTAGTATTTAGGGCCCCCACCCACCGCTCAGTGGTGGGGGCCAGGGGGGAGGACCTTAGGTCCCCCCCCCTTTTTAGGATTTAGGGCCCCCACCCGCCACTCAGGGGTGGGGGCCAGGGGGAGGACATTAGGTCCCCCCCCTTATTTTACTGTTGGGCCCCCACCCACTGCTCAGGGGTGGGGGCAAGGGGGGAGGACATTAGGTCCCCCCCTATTACTATTTAGGGCCCCCACCCACTGCTCAGGGGTGGGAGCCAGGGGGAGGACATTAGGGCCCCCCTTATTAGTATTTATGGCCCCCACCTGCCGCTCAGGGGTGGGGGCCAGGGGGGAGGACATTAGGTCCCCCCCTTATTAGTATTTAGGGCCCCCACCCACCGCTCAGGGGTGGGGGCCAGGGGGGAGGACATTAGGTCCCCCCCTTATTTTACTGTAGGGCCCCCACCCACTGCTCAGGGGTGGGAGCCAGTGGGAGGACATTAGGTCCCCCCCTTATTAGTATTTAGGGCCCCCACCCACCGCTCAGGGGTGGGGGCTGGGGGGAGGACAATAGGTTCCCCCCCATCGTTTTACTTTAGGGCCCCCACCCGCCGGTGCCACAGGCTGCTAACTGTTTACTAGACATGCCTCTACTCACGGTATAGTGAGTAGGGGCAAAATTTACTAATACTAAGTCATTTTTACTTAGTATTAGTAAATTTGTCTGAAATACCAATTTAGGTCTTTCAGCCTTTTGGTAGATAACTCCCTAATACCGTGGGAATTAGGGAGTTATCTACTAAGCAGCTGCAATAGAAGTGCCTAAGTCCCGAAATGCTGAAAGTCCGAAGTGTCGAAGTTGCCAAAGTTCTGAAGTGCCAAAGTTCCGAAGTTCAGAAGTGCTGAATTGCCAAAGTTCCGAAGATGCCGAATTTCCGAAGTGTCGAACTGCCGAAGTGCTGAAGTTCCGAAGTGTTGAAGTGCTGAATTGCGAAAATTCCGAATTTCGGAATGCCGAACCGAACCGAAAATTTTCCCCATGCACATGCCTATTAGATGTGATGTTTGTGTTTTTGTATGGTTGTTAGATGTGATGTTTGTGAGGTTGTATGGTTGTTAGATGTGATGTTTGTGAGGTCGTATGTTTGTTAGATGTAATGTTTGTGAGGTCGTATGATTGTTAGATGTGATGTTTGTGAGGTCGTATGATTGTTAGATGTAATGTTTGTGAAGTCATATGATTGTTAGATGTAATGTTTGTGAAGTCATATGATTGTTAGATGTGATGTTTGTGAGGTCGTATGATTGTTAGATGTGATGTTTGTGAAGTCATATGATTGTTAGATGTAATGTTTGTGAAGTCATATGATTGTTAGATGTGATGTTTGTGAGGTTGTATGATTGTTAGATGTGATGTTTGTGAAGTCATATGATTGTTAGATGTAATGTTTGTGAAGTCATATGATTGTTAGATGTAATGTTTGTGAGGTCGTATGATTGTTAGATGTAATGTTTGTGAAGTCATATGATTGTTAGATGTGATGTTTGTGAGGTCGTATGATTGTTAGATGTAATGTTTGTGAAGTCATATGATTGTTAGATGTGATGTTTGTGAGGTCGTATGATTGTTAGATGTAATGTTTGTGAAGTCATATGATTGTTAGATGTAATGTTTGTGAGGTCGTATGATTGTTAGATGTAATGTTTGTAAGGTCATATGATTGTTAGATGTGATGTTTGTGAGGTCATATGATTGTTAGATGTAATGTTTGTGAAGTCATATGATTGTTAGATGTAATGTTTGTGAGGTCGTATGATTGTTAGATGTAATGTTTGTGAGGTCATATGATTGTTAGATGTAATGTTTGTGAGGTCGTATGATTGTTAGATGTAATGTTTGTGAGGTCGTATAGTTGTTAGATGTAATGTTTGTGAGGTCGTATGATTGTTAGATGTAATGTTTGTGAGGTCGTATGATTGTTAGATGTAATGTTTGTGAGGTCGTATGATTGTTAGATGTAATGTTTGTGAGGTCGTATGATTGTTAGATGTAATGTTTGTGAGGTCGTATGATTGTTAGATGTAATGTTTGTGAGGTCGTATAGTTGTTAGATGTAATGTTTGTGAGGTCGTATGATTGTTAGATGTAATGTTTGTGAGGTCGTATGATTGTTAGATGTAATGTTTGTGAAGTCATATGATTGTTAGATGTAATGTTTGTGAGGTCATATGATTGTTAGATGTAATGTTTGTGAGGTCATATGATTGTTAGATGTAATGTTTGTGAGGTCATATGATTGTTAGATGTAATGTTTGTGAGGTTGTATGTTTGTTAGATGTAATGTTTGTGAGGTCGTATAGTTGTTAGATGTAATGTTTGTGAGGTCGTATGATTGTTAGATGTAATGTTTGTGAGGTCGTATGATTGTTAGATGTAATGTTTGTGAAGTCATATGATTGTTAGATGTAATGTTTGTGAGGTCGTATGATTGTTAGATGTAATGTTTGTGAGGTTGTATGATTGTTAGATGTAATGTTTGTGAGGTCGTATGATTGTTAGATGTAATGTTTGTGAGGTCATATGATTGTTAGATGTAATGTTTGTGAGGTCGTATGATTGTTAGATGTAATGTTTGTGAAGTCGTATGTTTGTTAGATGTAATTTTTGTGAGGTCGTATGATTGTTAGATGTGATGTTTGTGAAGTCATATGATTGTTAGATGTAATGTTTGTGAGGTCATATGATTGTTAGATGTAATGATTGTGAGGTCATATGATTGTTAGATGTGATGTTTGTGAGGTCATATGATTGTTAGATGTAATGTTTGTGAGGTCGTATGATTGTTAGATGTGATGTTTGTGAGGTCGTATGATTGTTAGATGTAATGTTTGTAAGGTCATATGATTGTTAGATGTAATGTTTGTGAGGTCGTATGATTGTTAGATGTGATGTTTGTGAGGTCGTATGATTGTTAGATGTAATGTTTGTGAGGTCATATGATTGTTAGATGTAATGTTTGTGAGGTCATATGATTGTTAGATGTGATGTTTGTGAGGTCGTATGATTGTTAGATGTAATGTTTGTGAGGTCATATGATTGTTAGATGTAATGTTTGTGAGGTCATATGATTGTTAGATGTAATGTTTGTGAGGTCGTATGATTGTTAGATGTAATGTTTGTGAGGTCATATGATTGTTAGATGTAATGTTTGTGAGGTTGTATGTTTGTTAGATGTGATGTTTGTGAGGTCGTATGATTGTTAGATGTGATGTTTGTGAGGTCGTATGATTGTTAGATGTGATGTTTGTGAGGTCGTATGATTGTTAGATGTAATGTTTGTGAGGTCATATGATTGTTAGATGTAATGTTTGTGAGGTCATATGATTGTTAGATGTAATGTTTGTGAGGTCATATGATTGTTAGATGTAATGTTTGTGAAGTCATATGATTGTTAGATGTAATGTTTGTGAGGTTGTATGATTGTTAGATGTAATGTTTGTGAGGTCATATGATTGTTAGATGTGATGTTTGTGAGGTCGTATGATTGTTAGATGTAATGTTTGTGAGGTCGTATGATTGTTAGATGTAATGTTTGTGAGGTCGTATGGTTGTTAGATGTAATGTTTGTGAGGTCGTATGATTGTTAGATGTAATGTTTGTGAGGTCGTATGATTGTTAGATGTAATGTTTGTGAGGTCGTATGATTGTTAGATGTAATGTTTGTGAGGTCGTATGATTGTTAGATGTAATGTTTGTGAGGTCGTATGATTGTTTTATAGTGGTGTTTTTGTGAAGCGGTATATTTTTGTTCTGCATGTATATCTTTATAAAAGGTGATGCGGGTTTGTTTATTAGATGTTAAATTGTATATGAGGGTTTCTGTGTGTGTGTGGTGCAGTGTTTGTGTGGTTGGAGAGATAGACAGGATGCAGCAGGATTGTCTGGCACTCTCTGGGTGTTGGGTACCAATCTATCAGTATTAATCACAGTCACCGTTAGTCAGCACTCCGTCCCCGCAAGGCAGCTGGTACTTGCTGTAGTTTGTTAAACGGCCCTTGGCATTATCTTTATTCTGAAAAGGTCACTATTGAGTTTCGGTGTTTGTGTGAACATGGTGCAGCCTGTACTGCACAGTGAATTAATGTTACATCCCTGCCCCATACAGAGCACGAGTTACAAACAACACTCTGTCTCCTGTCTTATATCCTAAAATGTCGGAGAACTTCCCATAATCCACTGCAGTGGCTTCCAAAACTGTCATGGCCTCTGGCTTACTAATCGTTAGGTGACCCAGATCTGTATGACACCCTCCTGCTTGCGTGCCCTTGCTACAGAAACATTGCCTGTGGGAGGCATAAATTGAACACAGACAAATATTATAACGAGGGAGGGGTTCCCCTAAGGGCATATAGGAGAATCCTGCCCTGTAACGCCAATTCTCCAATCATAGCTGACAATTTACAGCACCAATCAATATTTCGATCACTAACACAGCGTTGGCAATACATTTCATCCCTCATATTTTGATAAACAAATTAAAATATAATTTTCATAACTTCTTTTTTCAAAGGGGGCCTTAAAGGCCGCGCTCTCTTTCACACATTTCTGAATTTTTATGATAACCAGTAAAAACAAATATCGACGTGACACTTGCTCTTCTTGTCTCCTGCTTATCTTTATTTGCAATGCCAAAAGGCAAAGGCAACAAAAGGTGTCTGTGAGTTCACTAATAACCATAACTACTATTATTGCATCTCTCCAAACCATTAGATGGTAAGGTATGTGCTAGTGCGGATTTATATTTTTTCAGATTACAATCTGTGGTGCTTTTTCCACCATATAATTCATCCTGGAATTAACGTAACAAAGAAAATAAGGGTTTGTTTGCGCAATAATCATATAATCACCAGGTTCAGCAAAGAGTTTTACTGACTGTGTGAAGCAACTGTGATTGCAATGCCTAACATGGTAATAAAAATAAGGTTTTCGTTACATTAAAATGAGGAACAATTCAAGTTTAAGCTACTGTGAAAAGTTACAACATCTCTCCTGAACATGTGCCTTTGCACACGAAAAAACAACTTATTTAGAGATTTAACCCCAGCACTCGGTAATTTCAGGTGCAATGTGTGTCATATTCGGCCATCGAAAATGAGAGCCAACGTTTCGACATGATGTCAGGCCCTGGGGAGATAGCGCAGCTAAGCGGACAAGGGCACATGTAGGAGTGTGGGGATAGATGCATGGGATTGGTTGGGAAGAGTCTGTGGGTGTGATTATGTTCTGTGTAAGACAGTGTGGGGGAGGTCTTACCTCAGTGCCACTTGGGATTCGGGCCAGCAAACAGCTTCCCTCCCGCCCGCCCTATACTATATTTTGTCGCAGCTAGCCGGGGGTATGTCCTTGCCAATTGAGTTTGAGGTTACGTTTAAGTAGATGGAATGAGATGAACAAGTTTTTTAAGGTCTCAAACCTCCCCTGCTCTAAAGGTTTAACTTTAGGTTGCCTGAGGTCTCGTGCCCATCGAGCGTGGATAAGGTCGGCTGATGGCAGGCATTGGAAGGATTTTTTATGACGAGGGGGGAGGTGAGAGGGAGTGGTGATTAGGAACCACTCTTTTTTTTTATTGGCAAGGACGGTTGGGTCACTGTATAACACTATGGGTGGAGTTATATATGTATATATGTTAATTTATGCTTATTTATGTCTAATGTTTTGGTTACAGAAAAGAAGAGATTTAATAAATAAAGTTATGGATGTGTTATGCAGTAATTTAGTTGTGATAATAAATGCTGTGGCCTGTTTCATCCATACTAAGTGGTCTGTCGTTATTGGGGGGGTTAATGGGGTTAGATGTTGTTCTAGGCTGCATCGCGATTCCCCACTACGTACATACATGTCGTTATCAATTCAAATGGTGTCAAAATGTGTTATATGGCTGAATAAAACACACATTCCATCGGAAATGACTGAGTGCTGGCGTTTATTTTCTCTGAATTACTTTTGCATCCTTGGAGCAGAGACCTTTACTCACAGCAGGAGTAACAAAAATCTTAGAGTTTGAATAGTGCCCCTCCTATGTTGTTTTTTTGTTTGTTTGTTTGTTTGTTTTTTTATTTTTTGGGGGGAGATTTAACCCCTTCAGGTCTATTTTGGAATTTTAAACCAAGCAATGCCTTGTGTGTCTGCTAACACGTCCTCTCTTTGGCTAACTCTGCAAAGAGGGGAAAAGCCACGGTTACAAAATACTTCAGCATAGTTCAGAAAAAAAGAAAAATATGTCTTTTAAAAAGCAGAAGGATAAAAAACAGTTTGTACTCCATAGCTCATATTGCATAAAATGGCTGGCATTAGCAAGATGGCTGACAGCAAGACAATATCAAGTTCCACATGTTATTAGGTTGTAATTATTTTTCGACAGTCATTGCAGATAAAATGTATACCTAACTTGTATATAAAATGGTATATTGCAATTAGGTGTTAATCTCCCATTTCTGTAATAAATCATTCTCACTTTTAGTAACCGTGATTTTTGACTGCAAAACGCATTTTGACCGCCATGTATAAAGCGGCAATAGAAAACATGTTTAGCTATTTCGGTACATAGAGAGCATCCGCGGACAATTAATAAAATCCCATAGCGACAAAAGTTTTGCAGGTTGCGAGTGTCTATAATTCCAAACTTCACATCCAATACCAGGGGACGCGTCACGCTGATAAATCTGAAGATTCGTTGCCTGGCAACAGAAAAAAATACTTTTTATATCTTGTGGTATGACGTCTTTGGAGGTCCTAAAAATAAATTTTTCGTGACCCTTCTCTTCCCGCATCACTGAGGCATGGAAGCAATCCTGCCTTCATCAAATTTTACATTTGAAAGCAACAGATCTCAGCTTCAGCGAACGGTACAGTTCCAGCTCAGGTCAAACTACAACGCCCACGATATTATGATTACAGGTCACTGTTTAGATAATAAAACCCTTAACGTGCCAGCTGCACTTCTTCTAGGCTATTTTAATGTAATTGCATACTTCATCCCAAATGGCGCAAACCAATAATGTGGAGTTTTCAGATTGGTGTCCCCTGAAAGGTGATTCTTTGAGCATCAACATCCATTGTGTCCCTTGAGCCAGCAATCAAACCCAGACCACCTCCATAACTAAGGAAACCATGCACTACAGCTATGCAATATGTTCTGATGTATTCAGGAACCTTCCCTGATAGGGTGACCACGTTTTCAGAACACAGTTTAAACTTTTACAATGTATACACCACCAGCATGTAATGTGTCACGACAAAGTGACCCCAACACGCAGAATGTAACCCTAAATAGAGAAAGGTATTACCCGACCTTAGAATGGCCGGGTTTAACGTGGATAGCGAGATAATAGTCAGGAAATAGCCAAAGTCTAGGAAAACCAGAGATCAGGATAACAATGAGGATAAACCGAGTCAGAAAACTAGAGAACAGGATAAACGAGAAAACAAGCCAAGTCAAGGATAACAGTTAAGCACTATCTGATTCTACAAACACTATCAGGGAATTCAATATTACTAGAGGGAACAACAAGCGAACAACAATAGGGCACTATTCAAAGTTTCAGGGGGCGTTGAATATTTAGAATTTTCTCGGAATTGCCGATACGACATTGGCGTGAATAAAAGGGGGCTTGGTCATTCAACATGCCGGCGTTGGCAATCAGAGTTTCCACACGCGGGCGCGCGGGAGTAAGGTAAGGTGACGTAATGTTCTAAAGAACTAATCGAAAACTTGCAGAAATAGTAAATAGCAGAGTTGGAGAATTTTTCAAAATCAGTTCTATAAATGTTGCAATTAGTCTCACTACAATTCAGCTGTAATTGAATGAATCACTTATCCAAACTGTACACCACTGTGAGTTTTATTGCTGTCGATCTCCATGCCATGCATGGTCACACCACAATTAATATTTGTTTTATTGTTGTGGAGCTCTGGGAAATACTCAAATACTAGAACTCTAGTAAAAGGTGAGTCCCAAAGAGGGACACTAGGGAGGTATGTAGAATATACTCCGAGTCTGCAGAATTCTTTCATCTTCCAAATATTAACGCGTTCCATGATAAGAATCTATAAATTGTATTTCTCTGTGCACAATATATCCATCTTAAACAGGCTTATAATATTTACACCTAGTCTTTTACGCAAGTCTAATTGGAAACATCTGGTTGTGTTGCCCGATGGATTGATGATGGCACAGTGTTCCAGACAGTGCCCAGAACTCTGCATACTTTAACACAGGTTTAATTATCAGGCAGGTCAGGGCACTGAGTCTTCTGAACAGATCCTGTTATTGAGTTCTGAGGAGACACTTTGAATCATGATGTAGCATTTCATAATTCTCATAAAAACATCCAATTATGGGAACAGTGAAAATTTCCAGCCTTTGGAATTGGAGTAATTGAATATATTTCCACGTTCAGAAATCAACTAACGCAGAGCCAAGTACAGAACTAAATCTATTCCTTGCACCCCATCCAAGGCAATTTCCATTATCCATCGGCAGAACAAAAAGAGTGTTGCATGATGTTCTAATGCCGAGCAATGTGCGGGAGATTAACAATTGATTGGCTCCTAATGAGCAGTAAAATCGTTTTTCCGCATTACGCACAGTACATGAATAATACAGAGACTTTAGAAGAGTCAAGGTTTTATCAGCCCCGGAACAAGGAGGGGACATAAACCTTTCCTGTCTGTTCAGTATAAATGTTCGAACATTCCCAGCATGATGGTCAAAAACGCCAGAAGTTAATAAAATCATAACTAAAAGAGCTCATATTCTAGTGATATAAATAACTCTGTACTACAACGCTTGCAATCTAGTATTACAATTTAAAAATAAATAAATGGAACTCTGGAATAATGCTAAATCCTCCTAGTCTATAAATTGCGGCGGGATACGTTTGCGCTATATAAATGCCAATAATAATACAATACAGGGAGTGCAGAATTATTAGGCAAATGAGTATTTTGACCACATCATCCTCTTTCTGCATGTTGTCTTACTCCAAGCTGTATAGGCTCGAAAGCCTACTACCAATTAAGCATATTAGGTGATGTGCATCTCTGTAATGAGAAGGGGTATGGTCTAATGACATCAACACCCTATATCAGGTGTGCATAATTATTAGGCAACTTCCTTTCCTTTGGCAAAATGGGTCAAAAGAAGGACTTGACAGGCTCAGTAAAGTAAAAAATAGTGAGATATCTTGCAGAGGGATGCAGCACTCTTAAAATTGCAAAGCTTCTGAAGCGTGATCATCGAACAATCAAGCGTTTCATTCAAAATAGTCAACAGGGTCGCAAGAAGCGTGTGGAGAAACCAAGGCGCAAAATAACTGCCCATGAACTGAGAAAAGTCAAGCGTGCAGCTGCCAAGATGCCACTTGCCACCAGTTTGCCCATATTTCAGAGCTGCAACATCACTGGAGTGCCCGAAAGCACAAGGTGTGCAATACTCAGAGACATGGCCAAGGTAAGAAAGGCTGAAAGACGACCACCACTGAACAAGACACACAAGCTGAAACGTCAAGACTGGGCCAAGAAATATCTCAAGACTGATTTTTCTAAGGTTTTATGGACTGATGAAATGAGAGTGAGTCTTGATGGGCCAGATGGATGGGCCCGTGGCTGGATTGGTAAAGGGCAGAGAGCTCCAGTCCGACTCAGACGCCAGCAAGGTGGAGGTGGAGTACTGGTTTGGGCTGGTATCATCAAAGATGAGCTTGTGGGGCCTTTTCGGGTTGAGGATGGAGTCAAGCTCAACTCCCAGTCCTACTGCCAGTTTCTGGAAGACACCTTCTTCAAGCAGTGGTACAGGAAGAAGTCTGCATCCTTCAAGAAAAACATGATTTTCATGCAGGACAATGCTCCATCACACGCGTCCAAGTACTCCACAGCGTGGCTGGCAAGAAAGGGTATAAAAGAAGAAAATCTAATGACATGGCCTCCTTGTTCACCTGATCTGAACCCCATTGAGAACCTGTGGTCCATCATCAAATGTGAGATTTACAAGGAGGGAAAACAGTACACCTCTCTGAACAGTGTCTGGGAGGCTGTGGTTGCTTCTGCACGCAATGTTGATGGTGAACAGATCAAAACACTGACAGAATCCATGGATGGCAGGCTTTTGAGTGTCCTTGCAAAGAAAGGTGGCTATATTGTCACTGATTTGTTTTTGTTTTGTTTTGAATGTCAGAAATGTATATTTGTGAATGTTGAGATGTTATATTGGTTTCACTGGTAAAAATAAATAATTGAAATGGGTATATATTTGTTTTTTGTTAAGTTGCCTAATAATTATGCACAGTAATAGTCACCTGCACACACAGATATCCCCCTAAAATAGCTAAAACTAAAAACAAACTAAAAACTACTTCCAAAAAATTTCAGCTTTGATATTAATGAGTTTTTTGGGTTCATTGAGAACATGGTTGTTGTTCAATAATAAAATTAATCCTCAAAAATACAACTTGCCTAATAATTCTGCACTCCCTGTACAATGGGAGAACCTATCTCAAAAAGCTTAAAATATAATGGTATGATGATAGAAACATGAGAGGGGATTTTGTTATCTTACAGTATGGTGTTATGTGTGGGATCTAAGACTGTATGACTGCGATCAGGCATTTATCTGGACTCCACTGGCCATGGAGAAGCTCTTGGGAAGTGGGTTTGCGTTGGGGCAAAGAGCAGATTTTAAGTAAAAAAAAAAGAATACTTTCATCCTTTGACCTTTAACTACAGCTCCTATATAACTGCCAGAGGGGCCAAGTGTTCTCTTTAGTCCGTGAAATGTTTAGGAATGAATAGCACTGGCTGAACAAAGTATAAAAATAATGCAATGTTCTTTTACAAAGTCACAGGGTGTAATTGTAAACTCCACGCCAATATGTGACTTCACATAGCCCTCGTGGAATTAAGGTCAGCCATCGCCGTTTTAATAAGGGACTTTAGTTTTTAAAAAACAAAAAACACTACTCGATAACATATAGCTCACACAATGCCGCCTTTGTTTTTTGCTTTTTACCCGAGGCAGCCCTGAAACTGGTATTTTTATAAGCTTTCTTGATTAATGAGTAATTATCAGGAAATTATATAGTTATGATGGGTTTTCGCATTCACTGTGCAGAGATGTAACGTCCATATCTCTTTGGTGTAAAAGATATTGCGGTATTTGATTGACTTCCTCTGGTGATTCTGCTGTGATCCAAGTATTCTACAGACAGTAGTCGGTCTAACTGTACAGATCACTGGCAGCAGTAGGTATGCACTGCTTAGATGAGGGCACTGACCTGCGCTCACTGACAGTGATGTCATCAAGGCGGGTTGAAATGATGTCACCAAGGGAGGCTGAAGTGATGTCACCAAGGAAGGCTGAAGTGATGTCACCAAGGGAGGCTGAAGTAGAGCTTACAAACTCTAACTAAAGATTGTTTTTCATTGAGTGCAAATTACCTTACATTAAAATGTTACAACATATCCAAATTCATTTTTTTCATACCAGTTTTTATTGACACCCTGAATGGGATTACCGTTGGGTAGAAAGGATTGCTATATGCTAACATATCCCATGTATGGGATGGAATTCTGCCCGGATATCAAGACTCTTGCATTTAACGCTGATGGTCCATGTTATAGGATATTGCAAATTCCGCTTCAGAATTGTTACATAACTCATTGATCCAAGGTCAAACATGATGGAACCTGACCTTGGACAATGCACGTGGGCTTCACATAGAGGGTGCTGCTATGAACATGGAAATGTGGCTCGCATAATGTTAATTCCATCTGTCTTCTCCTTTCAGTGTTCCTTTTTGCCGAAATTCTCCATTCACATAGAAACGAAGTATGAAGATAACAAGGGCTCAAATGACAATGTGAGTTTCGAACACGATGGCTTTAGACTGAATTTAAATGTGGGATTTCTCATATAAGAACTGTTGAAGGTTATTTATGCCTGATGGATATGTTACTGGATATTATAAAGCTCGCTGTCGATCTAAAGTTACTAATACATATTAATCAGAATGGTATTACCCACAGTCTACAATAATTCTGAGAACCAGAGACTCCGTTCAGATTGTTCCTTCATTATAAATAATGCACGCATATGTGTCTGCGCGTGCATGTACGTAAGTATTTACGTATGTGTGTTTATATTTTATGTACATTGTTGCATAGATGTATGCACCTATGTGTGTGTATTTCTGTTTGTGTGTATTTTTATGTATGTATATATTTGTGTATATGCTTATATATGTATATGTCTGCATTAGAAGGAATATATGTCTATGCGTGTGTGTGTGTGTACATATGTGTGTAGGAATCAATGTATTTTTGTGTATACATACATGAATTTATTTTGTGTGTGCATGTTTGTGTGTACATGAAATTATTTTTGTATGTGCATGCAAGTGAATGTGCGCATACATGTCTGCGTGAATGAGTAAAGTGGTGCTTACAAACAAACATACTGGTACAACTATCATGTGGGTTCTTCTCCTATACACCACACCAACCAAAGCATGCAAACAAAAATATACCATATGTTGCGATATGTGAAGGTGGAGTGCTTAAAATTATGTTTACTTAGCTCTATTTGTTATTCGGGGTATATAGTTTCAAATGTAAAATGTAAAAACTAAACAAACAGCAGCATGATACTGTAAGAAGAAACACAATACGAGGCTAAATATGTGAGCAGGCTCACTCACATTTGGTGGAGCCTTTATGCATCTGGTTCAAATCTGATTGGCCTTTGTATCAATAGGTATAACTCCACCTTCTTCATAGCCCTTGTGGAATAATTTGCAAAAATCAGAGCAGAGACAGGTACCAGACTAGTATAGTATATTCAAAGACGGACATAAACACACATAACTGCCTAGCTCACCTTAGCAGGAGCCTAAATTTACCCAGTTTCAGGTAAGTACTGCGTAGTCCTATTATGGACAGCCGTCTCCCCTGTATAAACAAATACCTAATGCTTGGTACGGTACAATAAAATGTATTCATAATAAAAGACTTACATAAAAATGGTAAGATCAATGTAAAAACAATACTGCCAGTCTGTACGCCAACTCCTCTAAGACGCATTTCACCTCGCAGCTTTTTCAATCAGAATGTGTGTATGTCTGCGTAATATGGACATATGTCTACGTGTATGTATGTATGTGCAGGCAGTAATTAGTATTTTTGTGTAAACATGAATCTATTTTTGTGTATGCATGTATGTGAATGTGTGCATACATATATCTGTGAGTAACTGTGCATGTATGCGTGTCTGTTTAAGTATGTATATTCCTCTGTTTAGGCATGCATAAATGTTTGTTATGTGTACATACATGTTTGTTTTGGTATGTTACGTTGCTGTGTATATGAGTGTTTGTCAATCTGACGGATTGTTATAATCACGATTATCAACGTGTTTGTTACAGACGAGGGTTACTTGATCACCCTCTTATTAGCCGTGCCTGCACTGCTTTATAAATCTGATCCTGATGGTACACAGACCTACCCACTGCTCTTTCTGAGAGGTTCCTGGGGTAATCTGACACAGGGAACCATTTTTGTAAACTAAATAGTTAAAGTTGTGTTTTGTTTTCTTCGTACCAGGAAAAAAAATGGTGTGAAGTCTGAAAAATGAAGTTAAATATACAAACTGGAATTGGCTGTATATATTAGTTTCCAGCCTTGGTTTTTCTCCATGTACAATTCCAATTGTTATTATTTCTCCTCCACCATTGCAATGTGAGCCTTTGCTGTACAAGGACTTAACTGGTTTGTGATTTGTAACTACGAAAATGTTTATATTTAGCTAAACTAAAATGATGCGCCGCAAGGAAAAGTTTAGCACAAGTTATAATCGAGTCTCAATATTTTATTCAATTGATGTACTTTAGATTAACGTGACAATGTTCCTTTAAATATATAAACTGCATAACCTTAAAATATATAAACTGCATAACCTTAAGCAATATCGCTCATCACAATTCAGTGCATTCATCTCGTGCTGAACTTTATGTCCCAAACCTCCCCTGGTGGGCAGGAATTTATGGAATAGGCCCAGGTCCCAGATATCCTTATTCGAACAATAACGCTTGCTGTTGAAAGATAATTGCTGCACACCCCGCCGGAACAATTTTTTGGGGAAGTTTACATAATTTAATTCTTTTTATGCATTTCTGATCAACTCTCTACATTTATGAATGCTTTGTTCTCCTATATCCATGTGCTAGCATCGCATTCCCATAAATCTAAGAGCCTGGTATTGGAGGGGTTAATAATGCATCAGACACAGACGATAATATAACATTTTTATTTGCTTAATAAAAATGTCTGCAGTCTAATTTATGACATGTTGTCTGCCAACTGTGTTAGTGTTCTGCCATCTAGTGGTGATTATTGATAATGACTACTGTGGTGATATTACACTAAAGGAACATGCCATGGCATTATTATTTTTATAAGTTGTTGTAACCGTTTGGAGATATAGAACCAAATAAAACATGCACGTATGTTTTTTTCCTGCATGTTTTCTTTGTGGGTACATGATGAAAAACGGCTTTCAAAACCTGCAGAAATTCTTAAAATCATCTCTCACTGCTTCAATTTAGTGTTTTTGCTTTTTTTAATTTTCTGCAAATTCTTTGTCTACGGCATAAATCCCATAGATTACTCACCAGGATATGCTCCAAATATGAGTTTTTTTTCCATTAAAATGAAAATGTATATTAGTGGATACATCTTTAGGTATCGTTACACTGCAGAATGCCTGTCTGGTACTTTCCTGTGCTGTAGGTATATTGTAATAACAGTATGTATATCGTAACCCTTTCATCTGGCAAACAGAGTGTTTGTACTTCCCTTTCAATTCACGTTTGGCTGTTTGCATTTGTTTGTTTATTTCTTTTTTTACATTTGCCGCAGATATTTGACAATGAAGCCAAAGATTTGGAACGAGAGGTCTGCTATATTGATATTGCGTATGATGAGATCCCAGAGAGATATTACAAGGAGTCAGAGGTGAGACACAGGGTGGACAGCACTGGTGTTGCCCTACACAAAATTCACCTATTTTCAGATATTATGGTGCTTACTATTTAGAATCTCTATGTACAGTGGTGCTAACTGAACACAAGTGACGTTTTAGGTCAAGACACCAGCATTGGAAGCATACTCCAAGTTAACAATGTTTCTAGCTCAGCTGTTGGACTTACATTTGCAGTTCCCTGGCAAATTATTGATGATTCCTGGTTTATTGAATAACACTGTTAAAAGGTTACTCCAAGACACATGACCACTTCATTGATTTGAAGTGTTGATGGTGCCTTGAGTCTGTATGTGCAGCATTTTGGATTAACCTCTTCGCTTCCAGAGGTTTAACTCCACCTCTGGCACTGTCATTAGCCAGCCAGTTCCAGGCTGGCTAATGTCAATTCTGTGCAAAATTGGAACCAATGGCAGCACCACCATCACTGTGCCAACTTAGTCTGGCCTGCTGGGAGAACTTCAGGTAGACTTAGCGTTGGAACAGAGGTTACTATTTTGTTTAACTGTGATTTATTTTTATTTTTTTTACACTGATTTTTAGTCAGAGTAACTCCTTAAAGGATCACTATAGTGTCAGCAAAACAAAGCTGTTTTCCTGACACTATAGTGCCCTTAGGGTGCCCCCACTCCCGTGGCACTGAAGGGGTTAAACCCCTTCAGCAGCTTACCTTATTCCAGTGCCGGGCTCCCTCGGCGCCGGTGACCTCTCCTCCCCCACAGACGCCAGCTCCCGAGTGGAGCGGAAGACAGCCACTAGAGGTTGGATTAACCCCAAATGTAAATATAGCAGTTTCTCTGCCATGTTTACATGTAAAGGGTTAAAACCTGAGGGACCTGCCACTCAGACCGCTTCATTGAGCTGAAGTGGTCTGGGTGACTATAGTGTCCCTTTAATGTGTATGATGTTTTTCACATTGTAAGTGTTCAGGGTACACGTGCAATCTAAATTTTTAAAGTGAAGAACAAATTGTCATTAGACTAACATATTAATAAAACTCAATACATAAAATGAAGGTCCTCATGGGACCCAAACGAAACAGGCAGACTATATTTTAAAGTGGAAAAACATCAGACAGTAGACCAGTATTAAGATTTAGACATACACATAAGTAAAAGAGTGTTCTCAGCCAAGAGCTGGAATTACATGGAATAAATTATGATTCAATTTTCTGACAACCCTGGAATAGTTGGAGGTGAGGACCGCATTGGTCAGGGAAAGTCTGGGAGAGACCAAAAGTCCTACAATGTTATCTTTAACTGCGTAAGCCAGTGGTCGTAAATAAGTTTTACAAGCCTTATACCGATAATCAATTACGATAATCAATTATAATCAATTACTAGAGCTATGAGAGCCCATGCCCATGTTTGCTATTCCTTTCCTCATATCAGTTCTCTGTTCCATCTTTGTTACTTCACTGTCCCTTCGGTGAGGCAGTTACAGTTCCCATTTACATCCTTTCCTCTCGGCCCCAGTATTCTACAAATAAACCTCTCCTTCCCCATCAGATCTTCTCAAACCCTCCAACACAATTTCTACATAATAATAATATAATAATTTCTATTTGACTGTCCTTTTAAAAAAATGATGTCTCTCTGTTCTTTTTGGGTCCACTCCCTCTGTCTGTGTCCCACTCCCGTACCAAATTTAACTTAGCAGTGGACTTTATACAAATAATATCTGCCAATAACATGTCCCATCTGCTATAAGAACCCTTCTCTGCCCCATAACTGTCTCCGTCCCCCCTACACGTCACTCCTCCTCCTCATGTTAGCTGCTATTTATGCATGCCTCCCTTATTCCCGATGTACGCCATATAAGTAAAGCTATATCCTCCCCACTATTTAATCTGTGCATCTCGGTCATTAGTACTGGCTTCCTCACTCATCCCTATGAATCTCCCATTTAAAAGCAGGGTTCCCTCTCCTGCCTACCTCTACACTAGTACTGTGCTTTATGCACCAAATTCTTCAGCATTACAGTTTTCATTTGGCCTCCAGTAATAACAGATGCATTCTCGGCAGACAGAGTGCCACCTCGAAGCCCTGTGAATTCCTGGAGTGGCCCATTTGCCACAAGTATGTCATTTTTGCCCTATGGGTTACCTAACTTAATAAACAAATATAGTGGTTTGTGCCGCTACGAGGCTCCAACTCATGTGTAAATGACGTGCGGCTCTGGATGTATTCGACTTGTCGCATTGCTGAACACGATCATCGAAGGCAACAACTGTGCAGATCTGTGCAATTAATTATTGCTTTAAACAAATGTTTTCCTCTGCAGCACAAACAGTTCTGCGACCTGATTATCCATAGAGACAGGCTTTGCGGAACATTTTACACATCACAAGCACCATGTGGGCCTGGAGGGTGTATTGATTATTGCCAGACATTTAAATCAATACACTGAATAACTCATTGATATTGTTACCAGATTGTGCGGTCTCCATAGAGACAGTATCAGAGTCATTTAATGAATTTACTGAAGCATTGAAGTGTCGACTTAGTGAATAATTTTTGAATGATGCATTAAACCATCCAGATATTAAATATCTATCTATGGTAATTTCATTTATTAGTTCTGATATTAATTGTCGGATACCTGCTGTTTTATAGTCTTATTTTAAAATGTTGCAGAATATTTGGCATTATATTAATGATAATAATGGTAAACCAAAAAATGCCCCATTTTGGATAGCCACAAAGTCATACGAGACACATAAAAGTCAAACGATAACACAACGTGAATTGATTGACAAAGAGATTATCAGAGTCCTAATTGTGAAATAGAGTTCTATAGTCCCTAGTCACTGGAGTGACGTACAAAATATGTGCAATGTCCTGTAATGCACTTATTGGGATAGTCCACTGTGCTTCATTAGAATTATAGAATGCTCTGAGGGACAGTCCACCAAGTTCTACTAGAATTAAAGAATGCTCTCTGGGACAGTCAAATAAGTTCTACTGGAATTATAGAAATCTCTATGGGATAGCCCACAAAGTTCTAAACGAATTATAGAATTCTCTGTGGGATAGTCCACCAAGTTCTAAATGAATTATAGAATTCTCTATGGGGTAGTCCACCAAGTTCTAAAAGAATTATAGAATTCTCTTTGGGATAGCCCACCAAGTTCTAAAATAATTATAGACTTCTCTCTGGGATAGCCCACCAAGTTCTAAAAGAATTATAGACTTCTCTCTGGGATAGCCCACCAAGTTCTAAAAGAATTATAGAATTCTCTCTAGGATAGCCCACCAAGTTCTAAAATAATTATAGAATTCTCTCTGGGTGGTCCAGAGAATGCTCTTTGGTTAGTCCACCGAGTTCCTGTAGAATTACAGAATATGCTCTGGGACATTCCACACAGTTCCGCTAGAATTATAGTATATATAATTATAGAATATAAAATACTCTCTAGAACAGTCCGCTGAGTTCCAGTAGACTTACAGAATACTCTCTGGGATAGTCTTCCACAAAGTACCAGTACAAGGAATTAGCTACAAAGGTTCTAAACTTCTATAATTATGCTCAAACCCAAGAAGTATCATTAAACTCTGGAGTTCATCTAAATAAACCAGTACATGGTACATGAAATATGGGCTAGTCCAGGCTCCAGGGAGCCACCAAAGACAAATTTTGCTTTGGTCCACCAAAGCTCAAACACAAGTATTCAAAACCGACGGAGAATATTTAATTTAATTGCAGAAATCATTAAGAAAACTTGTTTGCAAAAAACGTAAATAATAGAGGGGAATGGTAATCAATTTTGGATTGATGGCATAGCCTCCCAGGAGATAAGACTTAGATGGACACGTTTAGAGGCTGGCAACAGACATTAACATACTTAAGACCTTTACAGTAATTAATGCAAAGAACCAGCAGATGAAACCGGTCCAGTGGGTTTTATCAGCCTTCATGATGTATATTCATATAAGAACATCACAGGAAAAAAAATTGTACAGGTTTATATGTTCTTGTGGGAGTTAAACTGGCTGCCTAGCGCTGAGCTTGATTGTTGGCATTTGGGGTTTTATTGTCCTGTCTACGATACAGTAAGCATGTGTATTGTAGCCAGATGATCCCTCTCACAGCCTTAGATTTTGTGCCATTGTTGTGTCCTGATGCGTGTAAATCCAAAGGAAAATCTGCCATCTGGAGGTTATACGGATTACCTCTTCCTCTGTTTAACCTGTGCTCCCGGCCTTTACTGAGCTTCGATTCTGGGTTATAGTTTGACTGTTAGCTCTTACTGCTCTGTAATAGATCAAAGGTAACCCCCTAGCTGGCGTAGATCTAGAATTCCCACGATTCTTTGCCAGCCTCAAGGCTGAATACAAATATACAAAAGCTTTGAATGTACAGAGTACAATCTGACCCAGTAAAAAAAATACAAAAAAATACAAATGGATACAGTATCAATAATAATACAAATATATAGAGAGAATTCCCACACCCAAATGTGTTCAGTAACAAATTGCTCCTATTTCTACAGCTATATAATTATCTTAAAACTGCAACTAATAATCAGAGAAAATAAAGGCTGGTAGAGAATCGTTGGCAGTGTAGTCCTGTAAGAGCTACCTATAGGCAACCCCTGACAAAGGTCCCCGCCTAACCTCCCCCATCGCAAAACGAGCATTTAATAAATATAAAATCTTTATGAAATACTCATACCGACTGGGATGGAATTTCACTGAAACTCCAACCCTGTCAAAAGATATACTGAGACAAAGTGCTTTGTCTCTGTATTTTTCCTATGCCTGACACTTCTAGACACTGGGCGTAGCTATTAGATATTAGCTGTATCTACGGAGGATGCCGCGGTCTTGTGAGATCCGCCATAGACCTCAATGCTGTAAAATGCGCCAGAAGCAGAGGAGGGTCACCAGCGAGGGACAGGTTCAGGTAAGTATATCTCCACTTTCTCTGCCTCCCTCCTCCCCCTCCACCGGCAAACGAGCGGCAATGTCACTGTTGGGGGTCTTTGCCAATTGCACAAAGTCCCCAAACTGCGACAGTGCCGCTTTGAGATTTTAAAACCGATATTACCTGCATTATTATATGTTCATTTATGAAATTCGGATGGGGCTTTACCGACTAAACTGGGAATTATGAAGAAATTACAAGGCAGATGGAAATTTAGGCAGAAAAGGCTGAATTAAAAAGATCTCAATTTCTGATTTTCCAGCTCAACCATTTGTGATTAAAATCTAAATATTTCTCTCAATTCTTCACAATTCACAATGTTTTAGTCAATAAATCCCACATCTATAAAATGCTAGTGAATACCAATGTTAGGAGGACATTAGCATTTGACACACATTTTGTTTTATTACACAGAAACTAACCAGTCAGGACACACTAAGGGCTAATTTCTGTTACAGGAGATAAACACATTTCTTGTAATTGAACAAATTGAATATAGTTACCAGAATTATCTATGGTAATAGAATCCAGCCCTCATTAGGTATAAGTTTATTTCTTATTCTTTACATTATTAACCTCCAGTTAATATTGACAATCGATCATGAGTCTTCAACATTCCAAATGTTGAGGACTACATCTCCTGTGAGGCTTTTGCTGACCTAAGAGCTATTTCTGCCTAACAATCATATGTCCTATATATAAATAGAAGATTCTATTAAGTATCTATAAAGGTAGATCACCCAGATTACAAAATCAAACAGCCCAAGTCAGTAAATTGGAGAAAAATTATTATTTGCAGGCCTCGTTAATTATACTCCAATCAGCCAACGGCATGTGTGTTGGCCCGTGCTACACGGTTTTTGTTTGTCATTTGCTCATTATCGACAGGAATTCTCATGTTGGTTGGTGGATGTACGATTAACAATACTGAAAACTTGAGAATGAATTGTCATCGTAATGTGGTCATGGCCCAGGACAGTCCATAACTTGTGGGATATTTTTTGCCCCAAGTAAAGAGGTAGAACCAATCCTAGAAAGACCTTCAAACACCTCCTCCTTCCTGCTTCTTTCATGGGAACATCTGGGGATAGGCATGGAATCCAGTCACAACCTAAAGGCATGGAAGAAGGCCTGAGGCTTAAGGAAATTGACTGGAGACGTTCTACGTTGACATTGGGATGATGACCAGCAAAGACCAAGGCCTTGATTTAATTTTTTTAGATCATCGTTTCATATGATCTCATTCTGTTACTAAAAGTTTTCCACAAAAAATCTGATCGACTTTAATGGTGACTCTTGCAGTCTAACAGACTGTGATCATTTGAAATGTTTGTCCAAACATGTTAAACTGAGGCACAAGTTCCCTGAGCTCACAGTGATCCCTACACTGCCCTCCATGGTGCTGGCAACTATTATGTCCTACAAGTTATAGATTTATACTGGAATGTGACCACATTAACATGAAAAACAATTTATCGCTAAACATAAATTGTGTTTGTCATAGCATGATCAAAACTTAGAGACAATAGAGTCATTCTAACAACTATGGCTTAATGTAGTTTTTCTAGTGAGTACAGTCAGTTCAGAGAAAAGGCGTTTTTTACATTACAACCTAGACGGCCACTAGAGGTGCTTCCTGGGTCAGCTCTGCACAGTGTGCAGGAGAAGCTGAACTTTCCCAACAGAAATGCATTGATTCAATGCATCTCTATGAGGAGTTGCTGATTGGACAGTGTGGTGTTTGGCTCCGCCCCCACTCTGCCTGCTTGGCTGAGATCATCAGAATTGACAATCCTATGGGAAAGCATTGTGATTGGCTGAGATAATCAATTCTGATTATTTCAGCTGGGGAGGCAGATCTGGACCATAAATACGTTGAGCTTTTTGGTAAATTAAGGGGAGTAAGGAGGGCCTAGAATGCTTTTTTAACACTAAAGCGTCAGGAATACACATTTGTGTTCCTGACCCTATAGTGTTCCTTTAAAAAAAACAATGAAACTTTTTTTAATGCAAAGAAAAGTCTTCTCATGCAACATTGAAACTATATATGCTATGGTTATTTTACTGCAAATGTAACTATAAATAAGAAAATATTGATGGCGGACAGTTACCGTAAGTGTATGTAATTTCTGCTGTTTGCCAAGCCATTATTGCTTTGAATAAATCCAATGCTACATGGGCCACAAAGTGATTTTTTTTTTTTTTTAAATGAAAGATAACAGCCTCCATTATATTCAATGTGCGAGAAAACAACTTGGGGAGGGAAGTATACTTTAGATGGTGGATTTTCTTTTGAAAATAAATGTCTTGGGCATAAAGGAAATGATGGGAAAAGCTTGCAAATCTTTGTGAAATTGGTTCAAAATGAGTTATTTCTCCAAACGCAGCATTCAATTTTTATGTGTTTTTTTGTTTGTTTTTTACTGTCAGCTTTCAATAAATCACATAGAAATTGCTAACTTATTAAAGCAATTTTAAAGCTAAATCGGCACGCTGGGGTAAAGAGTACATAGAAATATTACAGTGATAGATGGAAACAGAAGAGGTCTGTGTTTAAAGCTGGGTAAACCGCAGGGGTGGCTGCAGATAATAGTTACGGAGTATATACTTAGTTGACCCTTTGATGCAAAAATCATAAATAGATAACAAGATGTATGGCAGTCCTGAGTTTTAACTAGTATGAAGGTGTGCTTGCTTCTTGACTTATATCCACCTTGCTTAGACTGCAGCTAACCTCATGCCGGCTTTGCTGTCCACTTCCAGGACCCAAAGAATTTCCGATCAGAGAAGACAGGCCGAGGTCATCTGAAGGAAGGCTGGAGAGACTCCGAGGAGCCAATCATGTGCTCCTACAAACTGGTTGCTGTGAAGTTTGAGGTGTGGGGTCTCCAGACACGGGTAGAGCAGTTTGTGCACAAGGTCAGTATGTGAAATGGACTTTAGGGTCCACCTCTAAGGCAACTCAGTCCTCGTCTGCAGCATGTATTTCTGACCCAGCAGCATTCCAAATATCTGTGTCTGACTTTCCCAACAGATTTCTAAGTCTGATAAGGGTAGACAAGGTACAATAGCATAAATCTGTAAAAATCAAACAAGCAAATCTAAGTGCAGATGGTTATTACAAAAATAGATTAAGGTGAATAGTAAATGGGTAACTCACAAACGTAGAGCCAATAAATCACTTGGCTCAAATGGTTAGCGCCTCAGGATCTTCTAAGGTAGATCCAACACCCTCTTTTTGTCTCCACTTGATCTCCTCCTCCTTTACCCAGTAGTTAGGAATGGATAGCAAAAAACTCCAATTGAAGGTATAGACAAAATTTATTTAAATGATAATTATAATCAATAAAAGATAAAAAATTGTTAAAAATCCATATAAAAGTTGGACTGATCTTATACGAACTTTTATATGGATTTTTAACAATTTTTTATCTTTTATTGATTATAATTATCATTTAAATCAATTTTGTCTATACCTTCAATTGGAGTTTTTTGCTATCCATTCCTAACTACTGGGTAAAGGAGGAGGAGATCAAGTGGAGACAAAAAGAGGGTGTTGGATCTACCTTAGAAGATCCTGAGGCGCTAACCATTTGAGCCAAGTGATTTATTGGCTCTACGTTTGTGAGTTACCCATTTACTATTCACCTTAATCTATTTTTGTAATAACCATCTGCACTTAGATTTGCTTGTTTGATTTTTACAGATTAATGCTATTGTACCTTGTCTACCCTTATCAGACTACTGTTTATTAAGGTAAACCTAAGCTCCACTTATTTCTGTTTTATTTGCATGTTCTATGTTGTGAAGGTAAAGGGATTCCTTCACTTAAGTGTTAGAGCTGGTTCTCACCTTACTGGTATTGTGTGCACCTTTCTTTTCTTGTACGAACAGATTTCTAAGTCTGGCTGTCTATCCCGGCATCAAACTGTCTATTCCAACCGTCGAATTGTTTGCTGTATATGATCTTTTCCAGCCTGTTTTCACTTCATTATACTTTCTCCTCCATCTATATTTAACTCCCTATACATCTCTATCTATCTGTCTGTCTGTCTGTCTGTCTGTCTGTCTGTCTATCCTACACATCCCCATCTATATTTATCTATTTATCTGTCTGTCTGTCTGTCTGTCTGTCTATCTATCCTACACATCCCCATCTATCCCTATAAATCCCAATTCATCCTCGTCCGTCAGTCTTTCCCTTGCTATATTCCCAGCTGTGTGTTGTTCCCTCTCACTATCTGTCTGATTACATCTCATTATGCCGTCACATCTGTATATGTTCCCTTCCATCTACCCAAACCTTACTACATTTCTCCATCCATCTATTATCCCCATGCTGTATGTATCTCCCGCCTGTTCAAGCTTTGCTGCATGTCCTTATACATCTGTCTTCCCCATGCTATATGTCCTGTCTGTCTGTCTCTCCAATGCTATATGTCCTGTCTGTCTGTCTTCCCCATGCTATATGTCCTGTCTGTCTGTCTTCCCCATGCTATATGCCCTGTCTGTCTGTCTTCCCCATGCTATATGTCCTGTCTGTCTGTCTTCCCCATGCTATATGTCCTGTCTGTCTGTCTTCCCCATGCTATATGCCCTGTCTGTCTGTCTTCCCCATGCTATATGTCCTGTCTGTCTGTCTTCCCCATGCTATATGTCCTGTCTGTCTGTCTTCCCCATGCTATATGCCCTGTCTGTCTGTCTTCCCCATGCTATATGTCCTGTCTGTCTGTCTTCCCAATGCTATATGTCCTGTCTGTCTGTCTTCCCCATGCTATATGTCCTGTCTGTCTGTCTTCCCCATGCTATATGTCCTGTCTGTCTGTCTTCCCCATGCTATATGTCCTGTCTGTCTGTCTTCCCCATGCTATATGCCCTGTCTGTCTGTCTTCCCCATGCTATATGTCCTGTCTGTCTGTCTTCCCAATGCTATATGTCCTGTCTGTCTGTCTTCCCCATGCTATATGTCCTGTCTGTCTGTCTTCCCCATGCTATATGTCCTGTCTGTCTGTCTTCCCCATGCTATATGTCCTGTCTGTCTGTCTTCCCAATGCTATATGTCCTGTCTGTCTGTCTTCCCCATGCTGTATGTCCTGTCTGTCTGTCTTCTCCATGCTATATGTCCTGTCTGTCTGTCTTCCCCATGCTATATGTCCTGTCTGTCTGTCTTCCCCATGCTATATGTCCTGTCTGTCTGTCTTCCCCATGCTATATGTCCTGTCTGTCTGTCTTCCCCATGCTATATGTCCTGTCTGTCTGTCTTCCCCATGCTATATGTCCTGTCTGTCTGTCTTCCCCATGCTATATGTCCTGTCTGTCTGTCTTCCCCATGCTGTATGTCCTGTCTGTCTGTGTTCCCCATGCTATATGTCCTGTCTGTCTGTCTTCCCAATGCTATATGTCCTGTCTGTCTGTCTCTCCAATGCTATATGTCCTGTCTGTCTGTCTTCCCAATGCTATATGTCCTGTCTGTCTGTCTTCCCAATGCTATATGTCCTGTCTGTCTGTCTTCCCAATGCTATATGCCCTGTCTGTCTGTCTTCCCCATGCTATATGCCCTGTCTGTCTGTCTTCCCCATGCTATATGCCCTGTCTGTCTGTCTTCCCCATTCTATATGTCCTGTCTGTCTGTCTTCCCAATGCTATATGTCCTGTCTGTCTGTCTCTCCAATGCTATATGTCCTGTCTGTCTGTCTTCCCAATGATATATGTCCTGTCTGTCTGTCTGTCTTCCCCATGCTATATGTCCTGTCTGTCTGTCTCTCCAATGCCATATGTCCTGTCTGTCTGTCTTCCCCATGCTATATGTCCTGTCTGTCTGTCTTCCCAATGCTATATGTCCTGTCTGTCTGTCTTCCCCATTCTATATGTCCTGTCTGTCTGTCTTCCCAATCCTATATGTCCTGTCTGTCTGTCTTCCCAATGCTATATGTCCTGTCTGTCTGTCTTCCCCATGCAATATGTCCTGTCTGTCTGTCTCTCCAATGCTATATGTCCCATTTGTTTGTCTTTCCCATGCTATATGTCTCATTGGTTTGTCGTTCCCATGCTATATGTCTCATTGGTTTGTCGTTTCCCATGCTTTATGTCCCATTTGTTTGTCGCTCCCATGCTATATGTGCCATATGTCCCGTCTTTCTCTCTCCCTTATGTTATACAGCTCACCTCCCGGCCTAAGTCAGTGCTTTTCTTGCACCTCTTTGCAGGTTGTTAGAGACATATTGCTGATTGGGCACAGACAAGCCTTCGCATGGGTCGATGAATGGTATGGTAAGTTATCAAATCAAACTGATAATATGTGATCTTTAAGGAAAATACGTGAAATCTCAACAGCTTAAAGTAACAATGTATCAAGGTGTGTGATATCTTTGCAATGTGCAACAGCCTGAGGAATGATTAATAAAATTATATGCAGAGGGACCAGCAATGCAATGTGAGTGGAGCATAGATTATCTTTCCATAACTTAATTAATATTTTATTTATTGGATATAATAAAAGGGGCACTTAAAACACCATAACCACTACATACATTGTATTGTTCTGCAAAGACTTTACATTGTTACATTGTAATCAAGCATGAAAAAAGACTAAAGTCAATCAAGATCAACCTTTAAAACTCATTCCTTTGTGGTGTTAATACAAAGAAGGTATCCCCCCCCCCCCGCCCCACCTCTTCTCCCCCCCTCGCCCCACCTCTTCTCCCCCCCTCAGAGACCACCCCCTCCTCAGTGACATGGCCAGTTTAAACATCCTCATTATCAACATCAGGTGGTAGACCTAGGTGGTAGACCGTAGTCATATCCTGAAAGCCCTGGGGCAGTATTAGCTCAGTGCTCGTAGCCTGTAATCACTATCCAAAGTTAGATAGATTCACACTTGTTAAGGTGGAAGTGTAACTTACAAACTATTATGAGGGTGGCACCGTCTAAAAATGGTTTGACAGAAAACCGGGGGAAGCGGAAAAATAAAGAATAGTTGCCTTTATGTATACATCTTAGAGCACAGCTGAGACATGCAGGGAGGAGCAGTGGATCAAGACCCCGACGCGTTTCATGCCTCACTGGCAATTCTTCAAATAAAATCTATCTGAAACCTAGTCTGGACACAAATATCACAAGAATTAAAAAAAACTATTTAATGAATCATTTTCATATAATGTTCCTGCATAGCTTAATGAGAAATACGATTACAGGCAAACTATTTACTGCCAAAACGTATATATCAGTTTTTGTACATGTTTTAAATTTACTGTTTTTATTAACTAGCTGGGATGTACATGATCATTCAGGTCATTGGCATTGGTAAGTTAACGAACCCAGCAGCTGTCCAACAGCAAACTTGCAGCTGATCAATATAGCCATGTTAAACAGAGGATGGCCCTAAGGGCAATTAACATCACAATTAATTTAAACCGTTAATTACTGGGGTTGCATTGCAGATCCATCTCGCACAAATACAAATTCTGTGTTCATTATAAGCACAGTTACCTTACCCTTCTGCTCCTTCTTCATCTAATTAAACCCTTGTATGCCAATTTTTCAATCAAAAATAGTTTTAAAAAAGCATATTGCATGTTCTACTTTATTTTACAGTGAGAATTGTCTGTTTTGGTTTTAATATTTAAATAGAAATACACAGTGTTGTACAAATGTATACAACAAACAACAGTCAACAAATAGCAAATTCAAAAAAGATCAAAAGTGCATTTAAACTGTGCAATTCTATACATCATGTGACTGGTGTTTGTTTACGTCACATGACCAGTGCTTTGATAACTCACGTGACCTAGATGAAGCTCGATATGAGTGACAGCTGATACCCCAAAGTAGTCCAAATATACAATATATTTTTCATTAATATGTGATATTATCTCAGATTATTAAGCCTGAAACAGACATGAAATAAATTCACACTGAAAGGCTGTAATGTAAATTGGTTATTATCTTGTCTAATCTATTTTCTTCCCTCCAAGGTAAGTAAAAAATGTATAATAATAATAATAATAAGTATACAGAAATCTTTTCCTTCTCCACCAGGCGATCTCCTAAAGCTGATTTTAGAAGATCCTTCTTTTACTATCTTTACCTTCCCTGGCTCAGAAATGATATCCTAAATAGCTTACCTGACCCCTTCACCTCCTGCAACACTGCTTAACCCTTCCATGGCTGACTCAAACTAACTTTATAAGGCACTCTTTATAAAGATAGTAAGCTCCTTGCTTCTCAAACCTTTTCCCTACAAATCAAATCACTTCCTACCTCTTGGAACGTAGAATTCAGTACAGATTTTGAATCTTGAATTTTTTCAGATATGACAATCGATGATGTCCGAGAATTCGAGAAAAACATGCAGTTCAAAACCAACATTAAAGTTTGCAATCAGAACTCATCTACAATGGATGCAATAGGCAGTCACGCCAAGGAAAGCGTATGTCCTTTTATCGTATTATTATTGCTGTGCTAGGAATTTGCATAGCATCTACGAAACAGCACCCAGAGCTAGAATCCTTTCTGTAAATGAAAATTTGATGGACATTGTTTAGCCTTATCCATATTAGCACATATTGTCCATTAGTAACCAGAGTGAAAGCGATCTAACGGAAACAAACATGCCCACATTTCTAATGCTCTCTCAGTGAATACTATGACTTCTTCAAGGGCCATTTTTCTCCTTGACAATTTGGCCCAAACATTTACCCATCCTTTTGAGTAACAGATGGCCTTTGCAAAGCACTGATGACCCCTCTGTCATCTAAAGCGATATAAAGCGTTTTCTTTTTTTCTATGTCTGTAAAATGGCCACCCCTGATCAATTCTCTCGCTTTGATGACACAGCTTGTGTCTATTGGTAAGTTGGCCTAAAAGCCATATAAATTAGCTGACATGACAGCAGTGTGATTCAATGAATCCTCGCTGTTAGTGATCTCTGAAATACAAATGCTGACTGACTTAAAGGGACACTATAGTCACCCAGACCATTTCAATGAAGTGGTCTGGGTGCCAGGTCCCTCAGGTTGTAACCCTTCAGAGAAACTGCTATGTTTACATTTGGGGTTAATCCAGCCTCTAGTGGGTGTCCGGAAGACAGCCACTAGAGGCTGGATTAACCCCAAATGTAAATGCCTCCACCATATTATGCCTCAATCGCGCAGAGCGTCCATAGGAAAGCATTGAGAAATGCTTTCCTATGGACACTTTGAATGGGCATGCGCATTCAGCTTCTGTGACGTCGGCAGAGGGAGCTGACTTCGGCGGGGGAGGAGAGGTCACCGACGCCGAGGGAGCCCGCTGCTGGAATAAGGTAAGCTGCTGAAGGGGCTTTAACCCCTTCAGCGCCACGGCAGGGGGACCCTGAGGGTGGGGGAACCCTCAGGGCACTATAGTGTCAGTAAAACCGCTTTGTTTTGCTGCCACTATAGTGATCCTTTAATAATGCACAATCATAACAGAATGTGTGTCCAGAGATTAATCTCTTGACTGTCGTGGCTTATGTACCACAATTATGATCTTGCTGATTTAAAAGGGTGCATGTGTATTAACTGGTACAGAAATAGTTTGTTTTACTTTGCATTACGGGCAGGTTTCCCGATAAACTTGCTGTGAAACTATTTCAATATAAATTTATTACAAAGTTTACCGGTTGAGATTAAATGTTTGGTACGAATCTCAAGTCTTCTTTTAAGAAAATACATTGATATCTTAAATGCCAGAGATGGTTTAAAAACACTGAAAATCCCTTTTATCAAATAATTAAAGAAGATCTAAGTTGTCTGTAAATACCAGCTTTAAAATGTCAGAGTCTTAATGAATTCCCGTAGGAATATGATGAGGCAAACTGGAGAGTGTTTTTAGAAAGAAATTGTCACAAAATCCCAATGAAATTTGGGATAAGGTAGGCTCGGGTAAAAGTGTATGTCTCAAATAGTGATGTTCTAGATCTGTAATTAAAACATACAATGTAGAGTCTTCTATTAAAGGAACATTATAGGGTCAAGAACACAAACATGTATTCCTGACCCTATAGTAATAAAAACACCATCTAGACACCCTGCCTCTTCTTGGCCCCCTAAATATAGTAGAATCATACCTTTATTTCAGTCTGCTGCTGCTGCCTCTGCCCCATATCTGCCTGCTTGGCTGACATCATCAGTGTTGATGAAAGACAATCACAATGCTTTCCCACAGGATTGTGGGATTGGATTGGATGAGACTGTCAAAGAGGAAGATCAGGGGCAGAGCCAGCACAAGCCAAACACAGCCCTGGCCAATCAGCCTCTCCTCATAGAGATGTATTGAATCAATGCATCTCTATGAGGAAAGTTCATTGTCAACACGCAGAGGGTGGAGACACTGAATGTCAGTCACACTGTGCAGCACTGCCCCAGGAAGCACTTCTAGTAGCAAAATGAGGTGTGGCCACTGGAGGTATCCCTAGGCTGTAATGTAAACACTGCATTTTCTCTGAAAAAACTGTGTTTACTACAAAAAGCCTGAAGGTAATGATTATACTCACCAGAACAAATGCAATAAGCTGCAGTTGTTCTGGTGACTATTGTGTCCATTTAAAGTACACAACATGAAAAATATACTCATAAGGCCAGTTCAAGACCCAATTATTCTTACTATAAAATAACATAGCCAAAAAGGCGGAGGTAGACATTGTTTTATTCAATTCACAGAATTCACTGTTTATTAAATAAACTCCAGAAAGTGTGTATCCTCCTGTATGCAGACATTTCCAAAATCAAGAGATACGGTATATAGGTCAAAAGGGTGAACTGTTCAGAAAATGCACAGAAAACATTTAATGGAAAAAAGAAAGTCACAGTTCACGTAAAAGGTGGAACAGCAAGAATTTTGCTGAACGTGTAATTTGACATTTTTTGATTTCCTTGCTTTGTAAAGTAACGTTCCCGCTTCTGTCTTCTCTTAGACATGACGATGGACGAGGTTCGAGAGTTTGAAAGGACTACTCAGGAAGCCACTAACAAGAAAATCGGCTTTTTCCCTCCTGCCATCTCCATCACTGACATTGCCTTGTCTTCCTCTGCACGAAGTGGACCATCTAGCGCTCCGTCCACCCCTCTAACTACCGATGCTCCTGAATTCCTTTCCGTTCCCAAAGATCGACCCCGAAAGAAGTCTGCCCCGGAGACCCTAACACTGCCAGATACTACTCAGATGTATGGGGCCCATAATGCACAAGGCATGTTTTCTTGCGGTGAGCCGTCTCCCCCAAACTCGGAGTAAGTGGCTTCAAGGTGCACTTCAGTCTCCCATACCACATAGCTAATTCCTCTTTATTAACTGCACATCCTGGCCAGATATTATGGCAGCACACCGCGAAAATCCTCTTGGGTCATGGTTTAAATAGCATCAGCCACCTCATGTTGCAACCTCTCATCTATAAATGGATTCCTCATTTTTGACCGGTCGGTTATGATATTAGTGCTTATTAAGATGTGCATGGCTAGAGATAGGGCTAATTCATAGATTTATCAGTTTCCTAATCCCGTTACAATCAGAAGGGAAAGCTCAGCTTTTACAGTTCCACGCAGAAGACGAGAAGATAAATATTAGAATTTATACTGTGAAAGGAAATTAAATTCCAATGCCTGTTGCTTTCACCTTCCAAAACCTACTGACCTTCTTCGCGTCTCGCTCTAAGCTTCTATATACAGCTTTTCTATAAGGCCAACATGAAAAGCTACAACATCAATACTGAATGAACTTCTTCAAAAAGCCGATAAACTGTGCCGAGCATGTCCGCTCAGGGCAACGTGTCCTGAAAGTCACCGTTTACATATAAACAATACCAGAATCATTAAGCAGTGTTAAGAAGAAACCAAGCCTGGTTTTCCTTGTTGTGACACGAGACTTGATCTAAATGGAAAACACCCAAGCAGAGAAATTATGGAATTGCCAGGACCAGATTACAGATATGACCAAAGTGGGCAGTGTTTCATTTAAAGTGTAATGAGTGTGTTCAGAATAGGCAAGGCACTTACTGAAGCAAGCCCTTAACGCCTCCCACAGGTAGCCCTTAATATAAATTAGATGATCTTCATTAGACCTTTGAAGATAACTTGTCATTTCTCTGTGTATCTGTCAGTGCACCCAGTGATGTGCTTCAACGCTGCCGTCCGCAGAACATTGAGGCCTTCGTTTTCATTTATCAGCGTATTTATAGAACTGTTCTGTAACTAACGGAATTATTTGGTTACTCCAGCCTTGGCTGTTGGCTGAAAACTAATTATAGGAATTGATGTTTGATAGAAATGCGATAAGGTTGTCAGTTCCTGCATTAAAGGTTTATCGACTTCTTTTAAAAAAAAAAAAAAAAACACCTGAAGATCAAAACATAAATGTGGAAATAAAACCTAGTAAAAAAAGAAGATAAAAATACAGTGATTTATAGAATTAAACATATTCTTTAATCTGACTTAAGCACAGAGAACTGCAATCTGCAGATAATTGACATCTAATAAATTCTATGAAATTAAGCAGGTTTTTTTTTTTAAATAAATCCTCCCATTTCTATTTTTGCTGGGGATAAACGACCCATCCTCTAAACACACCTTGCACAATTTCTTTAATCAATCATGTTAGAGTTTATAGTATATGTGTATAATACTTATATCTTGTTTTTGGTTTTTTTAAATGGATGATATTTTTTTTTTTTTAAATTATCCATAAAGCTAGCTTGTAGATAGTGTTAAACTGGGGATGCTGTAAATGAACTAACAGGTAATACTATTAAAATGTATTTGCAGTCATATTCGAACAGGAGACAGAGAGTCATATTGCAGGCTGGGATATATTGTATTGGACCAATGCTCCTTTTTCTGGACGCTGGATATCTCTTTATAGTTTCCAAACATTATAAGTAAATAAGTGATTTTAAAGATCCTTTAGCAGCCATAAGGTACACTCCAGTATCCCCTGGCAAAGAAGATCTGATATGAATTGATCTAAATGTTACTGAGCGTTTGGCAAACCTGCTGATGCTGCTGCTTTGCATTTGAACAGTGCTCCTCGGGGGCGTGGTTACTGAATAAGGTCCATGGTAGAATGACTTCCTGCATTTTAGTTAACACATTGAGCACACATTGTGATAGGGACATAAAGGCACTGTGTCCCAGTGTTTATTATACATCTAGTGTACATCGCTACACGGAACACTACAATAAATTCTTCCAGGCTATGTAGCATAACAGGATGGGGACAGACAGACCAAACCTATTATTTATATCACAAGTTTTAGGGTCATTTATTTAACTTTTTATTACAACAAAGTGAGATGTTCACAAGCACTGTCATTCTCCGCAAATCAAAGAAATGTAATTTGGACAGACTGTTGATGTATCATTTCGATTTTTATTTTGGAATGCAGCAATATGTGTTCCTTACTGATTGGAGGAATCTGTGAGACAATCATTATCTTGCTCCCAAATTAAATCGGTGACATTGACCGAAAAATTGGGTGGTGTGGCCTAGCCAGATTCAGTGTTCACACTATGGTGACAATAAATTGTGTAAATAATAGATCTGGATTTAAAGATAAAATAGCAAGATTTGCAAGAAGAAACCTCCCAAGATTCAAATGCATCTGAATCACAGTCTGACTGCTACAACTTTGTACACAGGAAACTGGTGTACGATGTATTCATATATTAACATTTTATGGTGTTTGGCTCACTTTTTCAATGTATTTAATTAATTTTCCTGTCTTATTAATAGATGTGTTTGAGTTTCTTAGTTGATATTAGAGATTCTGTATTTCCATGGAGTATTGATTGTGTTTCGGTATTAATTCTGGACTTTGTATACGGACAGTCATGTGTGGTAGAATTATTCCAAGATGGACATCACTTGTGATGCTACAGAGCTTACAGGGTTCCAAACTTAATGCAGTTTGGTTACATTCTAGAGCTGTTAATCTAGACCAGGCTTCCCCAAACTCCGGCCCTCCGGATGTTGCTGAACTACAACTCCCATGATTCTCAGCCTATATATTTCATTCATAGAATCATGGGAGTTGTAGTTCAGCAACATCTGGAGGGCCGGCGTTTGGGGAAACCTTATCTAGACAGTTGGAGATAGATGTCATCCCACCTTCGACATGGAGAGTCCTGCCATGATGCTTAACCATGGTTACGGTACAAATGGGATTATGACAGCTAGTTTACAGATCTTTTTTACATTTTCTTTTTATATTTTGTGTAATACAAGTATAGATTTTTGATACTTAACATGGCTTGTAGCAGAGAGATCTATCTGAGTTCTTCCAAGGAATGTACCTTGGTATATGGTCAAAAGGAATATCCTCACCTGCGATCACCTATAAACTAATGATAGATTGCCACATGTTTACCAAAAAGGCAACAGGGGGTGTCTATAATCTGTATTACAAACAAGTAACATAAGCACTAGTTACAGCTTGCTATACGCATTAAATCATTGTTAGAAGTTTATAAATAGGAATCGTCAATGGTAATCCTCAAAAGTAGAAAAACACTTTTTCTGATGAATATTTGTGTGGTTCCTGCAGTAGTAGTGGTTAATTCTTTCAATTAATCCTTCATATTGTTTCATATTGCTCTGATTTTTTGGTATACTGACCCGGACTGTTACTTTCACTATAACTACTGTAGTACCAATCCTTGGCTTCGTAATACGATACTGTACGGATCTCTGGTGCCCAGACTTTGATTTCTTGCTGTTTAGTTAATCTGTCTTCACCCTGGGTGGTCTTTGACGTAATTGGCCATCAAGGACCGGCAATGCACCATTCTATACGTTCCAAGCTGTCGCGAATATCCTCATCCCAATATTGCTATGAATTAGTTCTCCTGCATTATCACAATGAAACGCTGCCCTACACAATCTTCACTGTTTATAAACTTGTTCTCGCTAAGTTAGCTCAATGAACGTTGGGAAAAGTAAATACTATGATGAAAATGGCTGCTTGTTTCTGATACATAGCATTTCAGCCTACATACAGTGGGCCAGTGGCTGCTTTGTTTAGGCTGGACGTCAATGTATTATAGGCTTGTTAATATTGAACTCAGGTAGATTATACATGCTGGATGATTTTTCTAAGACGTTCCTTTGCCCAGTGTACCCAAGAGATGGATATTTAACTCTACAATGTGCTTTCAGCATGCGTGCATGGATTGCCTTGTAAGTGAATGAACATGATTTTTCAATGTATTATTTAAAAGTAACTGGTTAAAGTTGGTGCTGCCCTGCATTTAAATATAAAATAAGCTCAATTCTTCCATGGAATGAGCTGTTTTGAGATCAGGTTAATGAATTTTGCACCAACCTTTACTGGGACGATTTCTCCTTGCCCGGCAGAATTGCACAAGTAATACCCCATATTTTTTGCTAGGAATTCAACTTTGTATTTTCTTTCTATAAAATGAAATCTGTTGTGCAAGGGCATATTCCTAGCGCACGTTTGCAAGACTCGGAGTACTTTGAGAAGTTTACATAAGATTGGCACAATCCAGTTTTTCCCCCAAACCTATTTTTAATTATTTTATTTTTTTAATAACACGCCGTAACTCTGCCGTGCTGCGTAGATTAGACACGGGTCCAGGTCAATACACAGAGAGCAACTAAACATCTTAAAGCACGTATAAATAAAAGCAGAATGATATCAGGGGTCATTCTTTCTTGTAGTCATAACTCAATCACTGTGACAACCACATCCCCAGCTTATTAGCTCAATAGCTCTGGTACTTTGATTGCTTTAATCAATGTAGTTTACATTTTATAATAAACTTGTTCATTCAATAAAGAGTGATCAGTGGCAAATTAACATCTGAGATGCAAAAATGCCATAATTGCAGAGTTTGAAGAAAGTCTCCAACTTTTAAGAGTTTCTCCAAATATTTTAGTTTAACCTCACTCTTGCAACCAGTCGTCAACTTACTGTTTAGTGAATAAGCCCCCGGATTCAACAGCGCGCTATAAATGGATATTTAAGGATGGTTACATGCACCACGTTTCTCCTTAATTCTATCAGCATTGTTAGAGCTACAGACAGTTCACGGATACATGTACATTTTCTTGCCGCTATACATTGTTTTATTAGAAATGCTAAATACTGTACTTACTGTTAAAAGCCATGATTACTACGCCAATTAGAAACGCAGAAAGGGCAGCACAATCAGCTTTGCTTCCAACAATCAGACCGTGTGGATTGGCTGTCTGGAAATCTGAAATCTTCGAAATAAAAGATAAAACGAGAGTTAAGTTCACTCTGCAGCCCATTCACTTGCTCACAGCACCCTGCCCAAATGAATCGTTTTGAAGTAATTTTGGATACTCTGGGGCACATGGGGTGGTTATTTGCACTTTAATACACATTAGCTGGCTGTCCTGTATTTTATAACCAATTCCTGAGCAGGAGAGGTGACGACCCATTGCGTTTCCCATGTCTTGTTCATCAATTGCCACTCAAAATAGTTTATCCACTGAACTGGAATTGTGGAGAATTGAGGGTTGTAAAATTTCAGCCTAAAACAGCAGAGCTGAAAAAAACAGTGAGTGTTTCAAATTCAGCTATTTTGGCCTTTAAAAAAAATGTGTGTTCCCCTTTGTCCAATCTCCGCAATTATCCAATTTAGTGTATAAACCCTGTTGGTATTAAGGTGTTAGGCCACAGTAACGCAATTGGATCAGATGGTCTGAAATACCTTCCCGAGCAGGACAGCAGCTTTGACGGTGTATTTTTAAAATTTGTTATTAAGGATCTGTGATCTCAAGGACTTAGACCTCTGTTTAGGCTGAAACCTAGATTAGAATTCTGTGTGCTTTTATTTCTGTGTTCATGATAAACAGTAGTAGTCGTCGTGCGTGTTTCCTGCTCTCGATGTTCTTCTTTAATAGCTGTACGTTTTTATTTTCAATTTGGAAACATGCTTCAACAAATATCCATTATTAACATACAATAATTTACAAAGTGTGTTACTTTGAAGGGGAAATGAAGTAAACATAGGAAACTGAAGCATAGAGTGCATAATTGCTAGCTACGCCTTTTTTTAATCTCCTTGAGGACACGTGACGGACATTTTCCGTCATGCTGGTATTTTACTCCTGAAACCGTATCTTTAAGGGGTTCTTTATTTTTGCCTATCTGGACCCACAAAGCCAACATATGTCATTTTATTTTTTTTCTACATCTTTTATTTCCACTGTTCCAGGGATTGTGAAGAAGAACCGATGAGGGAATGGCAAATTTGAA
Source organism: Pelobates fuscus (assembly GCF_036172605.1). Classification (NCBI taxonomy): domain Eukaryota; kingdom Metazoa; phylum Chordata; class Amphibia; order Anura; family Pelobatidae; genus Pelobates; species Pelobates fuscus. The sequence continues at coordinate 369,759,158 of NC_086321.1, forward strand.
AAACAAGTGAATTTGAGACTATTTCCAATCTGTCAATTGCCTTACAATTTTTTACTTTTACAGTTTCTGGCTCAGTGAAAAACAAATCCCTTCTAATGATCAGTATCCTGAAATGAATTTTATACATCTGTTATTTACACCAGGCCAGTTTCAGATAAAATAGCATTCATTTCCTGCTGTTTACATGTTGCATTGTGTATAAAAATAAATGTTTTACTGCCTGAATGCGTAAAGGACCAAGTATTGAAATATTAGGAGAGGACAAAAAGAATCGATGAGCTGGCACTTAATCATAACAAGTGACATCCATAGGACATGCTTCCTTTTGCTTTTCATTATTATATTTTTATGGATGTTTTTTTTCCTCGTTTTTTCCTTTTGTGTTTAATTGTAAATAAACTTCCAAGCAATCTTTTCAAGTGTTTTTTTTTTTTTGTCTTATTTGTGAATAAAATATGAACGATTTTTCCTAGAGATTGTCTAATAATAATGAAAGGAAGCAGACCTTTAACATAATAACTACCACCACCTCACCCTAACCCTCACTTAGTTTGGGCCAAATGCAATCGAGGCTGCTTCAAGGTATCACCCTTCCACCCCTATATCTTGATGAAGAAAGAGATATCGGTATACGGATCCACCCCTATATCTTGAAGAAAAAGATTTCGGTATACGGATCCACCCCTATATCTTGAAGAAAGAGATATCGGTATACGGATCCACCCCTATATCTTGAAGAAAGAGATATTGGTATATGGATCCACCCCTATATCTTGAAGAAAGAGATATTGGTATATGGATCCACCCCTATATCTTGAAGAAAGAGATATCGGTATACGGATCCACCCCTATATCTTGAAGATAGAGATATCGGTATATGGATCCACCCCTATATCTTGAAGAAAAAGATTTCGGTATACGGATCCACCCCTATATCTTGAAGAAAGAGATATCGGTATACGGATCCACCCCTATATCTTGAAGAAAGAGATATTGGTATATGGATCCACCCCTATATCTTGAAGAAAGAGATATTGGTATATGGATCCACCCCTATATCTTGAAGAAAGAGATATCGGTATACGGATCCACCCCTATATCTTGAAGATAGAGATATCGGTATATGGATCCACCCCTATATCTTGAAGAAACAGATATAGGTATATGGATCCACCCCTATATCTTGAAGAAAGAGATATCGGTATACGGATCCACCCCTATATCTTGAAGAAAGAGATATCGGTATACGGATCCACCCCTATATCTTGAAGAAAGAGATATCTGTATATGGATCCACCCCTATATCTTGAAGAAAGAGATATTGGTATATGGATCCACCCCTATATCTTGAAGATAGAGATATTGGTATATGGATCCACCCCTATATCTTGAAGAAAGAGATATTGGTATATGGATCCACCCCTATATCTTGAAGAAATATTTCGGTATATGGATCCACCCCTATATCTTGAAGATAGAGATATTGGTATATGGATCCACCCCTATATCTTGAAGAAAGATTTCGGTATATGGATCCACCCCTATATCTTGAAGAAAGAGATATTGGTATATGGATCCACCCCTATATCTTGAAGAAAGAGATATTGGTATATGGATCCACCCCTATATCTTGAAGAAAGATTTCGGTATATGGATCCACCCCTATATCTTGAAGATAGAGATATTGGTATATGGATCCACCCCTATATCTTGAAGAAAGAGATATCGGTATATGGATCCACCCCTATATCTTGAAGAAAGATTTCGGTATATGGATCCACCCCTATATCTTGAAGAAAGAGATATCGGTATATGGATCCACCCCTATATCTTGAAGAAAGAGATATCGGTATATGGATCCACCCCTATATCTTGAAGAAAGATTTCGGTATACGGATCCACCCCTATATCTTGAAGAAAGAGATATCGGTATATGGATCCACCCCTATATCTTGAAGATAGAGATATTGGTATATGGATCCAACAACCATCCATAACCATCCCTTCCTTATACTCCCTAGCTTAAAGTGTTAAAAAGTTATATTTATACTATGCACGCTATTTGTTAGCAAAATTCCTAGAGTCCTGCTTCTTAAACCCTATTTATGTATTTTCATGGTGCAAGCCATCCATTTGACATTGGTGGTGGTTGCGAGAGTCAACATTGCAACGTACACTACATCTTCCCTCCCTGCAGTGATGGTATAATGGGAGAGTGTCAATGGACATGTTCTGGCTACACAGATTAGCTACATTATGATACTGCATTAGAGCCAGACTGTCTTAAAACATGACTGTTGACTAGGTGGAATGTCCCCAGCCTGTTGCCCCAATAACACACATGAGACCTTGTTAAGTTGGGTAAGGGCAACAGCCACAGCTTTATTGATAATCCATGCCAGCAAGTCTTTAATGTCAGCTGTTGGGGTGATTCACCAACAGACAGGTCTATCCCGTCAAACCAAGAGTCCAGAGCAGCCTGCCTCCGCCATCAGCTCCCAGCAGGCTGCGACTCCCCAAGCCTTCTCGGCACCTTCTTCCACTTCTGCCTGCACTGCCCAGGACTCCCGCATGCTGTGACAAAACAAGAAAAAAATAAACCAACAACAAGCACCAGAAACAGACCAATAATTCCATATGTACAAGAAAATTCTTCGGGAGGGAGGGAGGGAAAGTCAGGATCCCTGCACTTTCTCAACGCTGACTGGTAAGTCCCCTCCCCTCACTGTCCTTATAACATGCAGTCCATTTTGCAACTTTGCATCCTTATTTTTCCCACCCCTTAGCTTAGCATCAGTCATGTCCCCCCCTTCCTTGTCAGTCCAGGGAGGGTCTGTACCGTCCCTCATACACACACGCAATCAAACACACAAAGACAAACAGGGTATGCTCTGTAACCAGGCCACACAGTGGCTTCATCGTGGGACAAGCTGTGTAAATCACTTTATTTAGGATGGTTCATGGCTTTGGGGTATATATATCTATTTGTAGGAACTATAGACAGATGCTTTAAAGGATGGAGATATAGCTATAGGTAAGGAAGAGAAGCTCTGTTAAGTATGGCTACAGAGAAAAACAGCCAAAAAATAAAGGCTACCAAAAAGGAATCTGGTTTGAAACATAACCACAAGACAGGCAAGGTAAAAATACAGAGCCAATAGAAGAACCGGGGAAAGTAAGGATTAGAAATACAGACAATAGGGGAGCCGGGGGTAGGAAGCACTGACAAGCACACAGAGCAAGGAACTAGACAATAGAGTAACCCCTGCGTGTCATGGAGAGGCATACAGACAACAGGGGAACCAGAAGAGGGAAGGAAAAGGCTCAGAGACCATATGGTCACCAGCGCAGGATGGAACCAACTTTCAAAAATAACATGTTTGAGTCAAAGTTTTTTTTTCATAATAAACCATCAGCATTAGCGGGTCTGTCACTTCTGCGTATTACATAAAGACTTAATCTCTATCAAATACTCCTGCCGGCTGCGTTGGAATGTTATTGAAATTCCAACACAATCCAAAAGATTCCATAAAACAAAGTAAGGACTACCTTGTCTTATGGTAAACCCTAAAGCTTTGCTTAAGTCCAATCCCAGCAGTCATCAAAAGTAACGGATGTATGATTCAGGCATCACCTCGCTTATCACGCAATCGCAAGAGTACAGCACTGGCAAACCTTCTCACAAATGAAGAAAATGACTAAGTAACCTCCCTTCCACTACACTCAATGTCCACCGGAACCCAAGTGGTAGAAGTCTTCTTCTGGGGTTTATGTAAAGGGTACAGATTCCCTTTAACATATTAGAAGAAGGAAGAATACACCTGAAAATGTAAAGTTTAAAATCTTGCCAATAGGTATTTAATCACATACAATGCTAAAACCACCATAGGATCAAAGTACCCCAATATCTATGGGTCCTACATTAATTTTAAAGGGACACTCAGTCTAAGCACCAAAATTACTTCAGCTTTATGTAGTATTTTTGTGCAAATATCCAGTGCCTGTAGTCTGACAATATAAGTTAAGTGAATTTAAAAATCTAAAATAAAGTTTCTCTAAAATCCAGTGATGGCTAGCATGCCTCCATTGACGTCATTGCCCCCTGCGTGCACTTTGAGTCAGCAAGGGGAGATAGTGTGCTGAATAAGGTAGGGAGGGAATAATAAAAAAAATAAAAAAAATATGACTGACAATAGAGGGAGGTGGGGAAGCTAAGAACGTCTGTCACCAGCGCACAGTGCTCAATGACAAAATATGTCATTTTTCACATGAGTGACTTTAGGCATCGAGGAACAGAGTTCTGGACTGCTTAAGACATGTGTGCCGGGGGTGCAACAAGCCTCCAGCACAGAGGTGCAAATATTTCTCAGGTTCTAGGCCTGTCTCCTCAGATAACGCAGAGGGTGCAGGAATCACTGTTTTATGAGGACAATTAATATATTCCAAACCTGATTGAAAATGTACAATGCAGCATACCTATGTACATATATTCCCAATCCCCTTGTAACCAGGTTAGTTCAGTTAGTTACAGAGTATTCTACAGAGCGCTGCGGAATAAGTTGGCGCTATATAAATGACAAAAGTAATAATAATAAAAAGATCACCAAGATTTAACCCATCGTTCCCCAGACACAGATCACCTCATGAGTCTATCATGACACTAATCTTCTGGCCAGAGGGCCAGTGAAAAGCTCTGAAGCCCAAGTTGATACCTAGCCCCAGGTCTGTCCCCATGGGAGGTGCATTCTGCACACACAGATTATTATTTTGGCTATTGTAGCCTAAAATTTGCAATTTACTTTATTCCCAGCCATTTATACTTGTGAATACCCCCTAATCATGTGAGGTCGAGCAGGAAAATACAATCAGTTCAGCTAAATGGCGGTCTTAGGGCTCTGATATAACTTATTATCCTAACTCTTCCTGTGTAAGCTCTTGGGCCCAGACCTTGCCCTGTGAATACACTGTGCCTGCGCTCGCTCCTCCTGGCCGCCAGGGGTCGCTGTGTCCTCGCCGCACGCAGCCCCCCGCTCTCCAGTCCGACCTGCGCCTCGCTCTCCCGGCCCGTGACGTCACTGCCCACCTCTCGGCCGCCATGACCGGGTTCAGGGAGGAATTCACGCTGTGCGCGCTGCTCGCCGGGACCGGAGCCGGGAGACCCCGGGGACCCCGGAGCGTGGGACAGGGGGGAGAGCCGGACACCGTGCTGCTCACCGACACCGGGAGGACCGTCACCCTCTACCAGGTAACACATGGCGGGACCCACGTGGGATCAGAGCCGGCCGGTATGGGGGTAGGTGGGCAGAGCCGACCGGTATGGGGGGGTAGGTGACCGGTATGGGGGGGTAGGTGACCGGTATGGGGGGGTAGGTGACCGGTATGGGGGGGTAGGTGACCGGTATGGGGGGGTAGGTGACCGGTATGGGGGGGTAGGTGACCGGTATGGGGGGTAGGTGACCGGTATGGGGGGTAGGTGACCGGTATGGGGGGTAGGTGGGCAGAGCCGGCCGGTATGGAGGTAGGTGGGCAGAGCCGGCCGGTATGGAGGTAGGTGGGCAGAGCCGGCCGGTATGGGGGTAGGTGGGCAGAGCCGGCCGGTATGGGGGTAGGTGGGCAGAGCCGGCCGGTATGGGGGTAGGTGGGCAGAGCCGGCCGGTATGGGGGTAGGTGGGCAGAGCCGGCCGGTATGGGGGTAGGTGGGCAGAGCCGGCCGGTATGGGGGTAGGTGGGCAGAGCCGGCCGGTATGGGGGTAGGTGGGCAGAGCCGGCCGGTATGGGGGTAGGTGGGCAGAGCCGGCCGGTATGGGGGTAGGTGGGCAGAGCCGGCCGGTATGGGGGTAGGTGGGCAGAGCCGGCCGGTATGGGGGTAGGTGGGCAGAGCCGGCCGGTATGGGGGTAGGTGGGCAGGGCCGGCCGGTATGGGGGTAGGTGGGCAGAGCCGGCCGGTATGGGGGTAGGTGGGCAGAGCCGGCCGGTATGGGGGTAGGTGGGCAGAGCCGGCCGGTATGGGGGTAGGTGGGCAGAGCCGGCCGGTATGGGGGTAGGTGGGCAGAGCCGGCCGGTATGGGGGTAGGTGGGCAGAGCCGGCCGGTATGGGGGTAGGTGGGCAGAGCCGGCCGGTATGGGGGTAGGTGGGCAGAGCCGGCCGGTATGGGGGTAGGTGGGCAGAGCCGGCCGGTATGGGGGTAGGTGGGCAGAGCCGGCCGGTATGGGGGTAGGTGACCGGTATGGGGGTATGTGGGCAGAGCCGACCGGTATGGGGGTAGGTGACCGGTATGGGGGTAGGTGGGCAGCGCCGGCCGGTATGGGGGTAGGTGGGCAGCGCAGGTCGGTATGGGGGTAGGTGGGCAGTATGGGGGTAGGTGGGCAGTATGGGGGTAGGTGGGCAGCGCTGGCCGGTATGGGGGTAGGTGGGCAGCGCTGGCCGGTATGGGGGTAGGTGGGCAGAGCCGGTAAGGGGGCTGTACTGGCCGGTATGGGGGAAAATGTATCTGTTCCACGAATGCTCTCCCTTTTTATTTTTATTTATTTTTCAATAGTTTGAAAAACAAAACCAAAAAAAACGTTTAAATCAAATGCCTTATAATCCACATCCGGCCAAATCGATCTTCTGGGATTTACCTGTGGGGTCTTATTCATTGAATGAGACTCCTCCGGCAAATCCTGGTTCATCCAATATTTTGCTTACTCTAACTTTAAATAACAGTTGTTCTTAATATTTTAGGTATCTGATCAAAAACCCCTGGGCAGCTGGACTGTAAAACAAGGACAGATCATCACATCACCTGCTGTCTTTAATTATGGGACTGAAGAATATATTGTAGTTCATGATGATAAGGTAACGGTTTAATCTTTAACTTTGTTTGTAGTGTTTGTTTTTGTGTCATGGCAGCATACGATGAATGTGACATGTTGCTCATGGTGTGTCTTTCCACAGTTTCTCATTCTGCCGTTTTTATGTAACTGTATTCTTTCTGCCAATTGGCCGATACAAAGTACAGAGGATATTCACAATGGTTTCCTATATGAACATTCATACTAAACACCTTTTTAAAGTTTAAAGGGGAACTACTATTAACAATTTAATTTATGCAGCTGTGAAATTATTAAATGACCAAAGCCATTTGGTTAGAAAACTATTGAGGGATTTTCCTGCTGGTTTATTCTTGGATAACTGCATCTTGGTTCACAGTGAATATTAAACCTTCAACAAAAATGTATTTTGTAATTAAAAGCACATGAAACTTTATATGCAATACGAAAAAGATGCCCTGGACATAAAGCAGGCTTACAAGCTAAACAGAACTTTTACCCCAGGACAAATTTGCTTTCAATCTAGGAGCCAGCTAAAAAAGTTAGGAGACAGTTTTTTCCCCCCAACAACAAAAATGTCGCCAGAACTACTACAGCTTAATGTACTGGTCTGGTGTCTGTAGATTGTCCCTGCGGGCTTTTCAAAGTAAACTCTGCCTTTTTTCATTGCTGCCTAGTAACACCTCTAGTTGCCGTCACTCAAACAGCCACTAAAGTGTCACAATGTGCAGCACCTTCATTCAGTGTCTCCACGCTCTGCATGAAGTTGCTAAATGCTCCCCATTGAGATGCATTGATTTATTGCATCTCTACAAGGAGATGCTGATTGGTAATTGATAATCTCAGCTATGGGGAGGCTGGCCAGCTGCAGCGAGACCGGCATAGCGTTGGAAAAAAAGAATACGATTTCCATTCGATCAGAGGGGGCTGGGGACCTAAGCGCGCGCACACACACACACACGCAACGCTGACAGACAAACACACTCTCACACAGTCCCAAAGTATTTTGATACACTCAAATGGATACACACACAAATTCAAAGATACACACATAACCGATATATACATCTTTTTAGCCACCCTCCTGTTTTCAACCTTTTGGGCTCAGGAGGGTGGCTTCCTGGGGTCCAGTGGGACTGGGTAGCAGCAAATGACAATTGGTTAGTGGGTCTGGCTGCGGCTGATGGGAGCTGCTGCTGCTGCCACTGTTCAAGACTCCCTATTTTCCTGTCTTCTCAGCCCCATGAAGATATCTGTGCGCCAGGAGGAAGTGAAATGTAATTACTTTCTCCCGGGGTGCAGGCCGCACACAGGTATGGGCGGGAAGCCAGCTTTGCAGAATAGGGGAGGGCTGGAGGTCGACTCTGAGGAAAGCGGCCGGGCTGTCTATGTGTAACGCGAGCGGGCTGTCAAGCTCTGATCAATGTGGGTGGGCTCGGAGGAATGCGGGCTGGGTGGCGGGCAGGCGGCAAGCTGGCCGTGTTCATATGCTGCCTTTCCAGCTTGCAATTCCCCTGCGGGAGGAGGGAGGGCACGGGCCGACCAATCCCAAGTGCCAGGGCAAAATTCTTAGTCGACCTGGCGCCTGTGATTTGTCGATCCCTGTTTTACCCAACCAGCATGTAGGACACCCAGCTTTACAAATTATTGTAATTGCTTTTTATTGTACCAAAATTCCAATACATTAGCTGATGAAGCAGTTTTGTTGTATAGATCGTGCCCCCTTAGTCTAACTGCTCAATAAGGAGTAAATTCACTTTGTTTATGCAGCCCTTGTCACACCTCCCTGCATGTGACTTACACAGCCTTCCTAAACACTTCCTGTTTAAAGAGATCTAATGTTTACACTTTCTTTATTGCAAATTCTGTTCAAGCAGTGAGACGTCAGATATAGTCTCCCATAGTGTCCCTTTAAGTCCTACTTATTTAAACTATTATTTTGTCAGGGTTTTATTAATTGATGTTTATAACAGGAAGCTGTGAAGGAGCTTGTATGGGCAGATGGGAGTTTGTGTAGTGCATGTGTGTACTCTGTTCATGTTTTTAGATGGGCAACTGACAAAGCATGATTTCCGTCCGTGACCTCTGTTCCCGATGGATGGCCTTATAGCTGTGGTGTTATATAAATTTTTAAAGCTGCAATTATGTTTTGTTATAGAGCTGTGTGGTCTATCATCACAACATACGGTAGACTTCTATAAATTAGATATTTTTCAATTGCAGATTACAGAGAAAACTGTCATTGGCCGTATACCTCATTTATTTTTTGGGGATTAAGGTTTTATTGAAGAAATATGAAGGTTTGTGTAATATCATTCACACAATATAACAAAGCACAGCAAAGAGATATAGATGGTCCTGAAGTGTCTAAAATAACAGGAACGGAAAATAGTTTTAATGAAAGGAAATGCTCCGTATGCTGATTACTCACAATGTCAACAACTTCATATTAATTCTTGTGGGTCAGAAAGTGTACATTGTGTTTAATGCAGAGTTTGACACAGCCTGGGCTCCATTGAGTTATTGCTTCTAAAGATGCGAATTCCTTTTACCAGCTTTGTGAGATTTTTCCTGTTAAATCAATTTATTACTTGTTTTCTTTTTCTATTCTGTTTCTAACATTGCATTCCCTCGCAGAAAGGAGAATGGCCTCTATATGAAATTATGTTACTTTTTTTTTTTTTTCCCCCTCAGGTTATCAGGATATGGAAAGATAGCGATGCAAACTTGGACAAAGCATTCAAAGCAACCGTAAGTGCTTTAAAAAAAAAAAAAATATTTAGCAGTTTTTAAGGGACACACCAGGCACCCATATGTGTTTAATGCAATGCTTACATTTGCTTTCAGTTGGCTATGTTCCAGAAGTTCATTATATGCTGCCCCTAACCCCAACATTGGTGCTAGGAGTGCCCTGATAACTCCCCAGAGTTGCTAATGGTTTGATGTCTTACCTACTGGGCACTGCTCCCTGCCACTTCCATTCCGGAATTGAGCGCTTCCGCTGGGCCAGCTCATTGGCCGAGAGCATCGGCTAAGCTCTGCACTACCAGGCTTAGTTGAGAGTTTAGGCAAGGAGAGACACCTGGCAGAACCTAGTTAAGTGGTCAAACCATTAACAAATGGTTTGACTACTTGCGTGGGGGGGGGCCACTACAGTGCTCTGTAGTTGTGCTTGGCTTTTATTTATTTTGTTTGTACAGTACAATTTGAAAATGGGGAGGAATTAATTTGGCAGGCTCACCACCTTCTGGTCTGAATCAAGAGCCAGGAATGTATTTTTAACTTATAGATTCCATAGCACTAGCCACAAAGTGTGAATAAAACACTAGCCCATGTTTAATTTCTTACTTGTATTTTAAAGGGACTCTCCAACCTTTAACCACTACAACTTGTATAGAGGTTACTGCGTTCGTCTATGGGTTCAGTCAGTCAGATTTCTGTCAACCCTATTTTAAGCCGTATGAAAAAAAAATACTAAGAATTTTCAGGAACCAAAGTATTCCCCATCTGCTGGGTATAATCTCCTTATTACCAGTCCAGTATATGTTTAGTCCGTAAGCAAGGATCAGCCATATCAAATCACTGGTCATTTGTTCAAAACGGCAAACCCCATCAAATGGCTTAGTGTGTTAGGCGGTACTAAAATGTTCAGAATTCTTCTGTTCAGAGATTTGGACAAAAAACAGGCTTCATTGTGAAATCTCCATGTGAGGAGGTAAACACTACAAACAATAAAAATCAGTGAGTCTGGTCCTGGGTATGTCTCTTTTTATTTTGTTTTATATATTCTGAAGCCATTTCCAAAACTCAAACATATTAACAGTTTTTGATTTCAAGAGCTGACAATCTACAAATGTTATTGTTGGTTTAACTGTTCTTTTGAAAACAGACATTTTATTACTAGATTGTAAAGTGCTCTCTCTTTTCTTGATTGTCAGCTCTCTGCCGATGTGTACCGGATTCATAGTCTCCCTGATCATGAACCACTTGTGCTGTTTCGGGGGGGATCAGTACGGTTTTTGGATATGGTGCTTGCTGATCCACAACAAGACGTTGAAACCATTCTGGTGGATGGAGAAAAAATCTTGTAAGTTTGTTTACTAAAAGTATTTTGTTGGTTTGTAATTCAGACTATTGAAAAAGATTCAATAGTGAATTCTTCTTCAAAAAAAATATGAATGTGGATATGGTTGATAAATGCTAATATTGTGTTTTTTTTTTTTTGTTTTTTTAAGGTGGTCTGATATGTATGTTGAAGGTGGACAGTCTGTGTTGGTATATATTACAGAGATAGTAAGTATCAGATTTCTGCACAATTTCTATAGTGAGCTCTCTACTGTGATATCGGGACACCTGTGTAACATGCACTTAATTTAGGCTTAATTGGGAGAAAAAAAAGTCTTGTTGCCACACCAAGGCTATATAAATATACAAATAAAAAAACTAAAAGCACACCAAATCCTGCCAAATAGTAGACTTTATTAAATATGAACAGTTAATACATTATATAAATAACAAAGTGCATAACATATCAGGTCTAATTACCAAAGGTAAACAACATTTAAATAGCAAACATTAATCCCAAAAAGTGAAAAATTCACTCCATGATTACATTTTTAATGATTTATATTTTTCATCTTTTCTGCCATGCTTAGTCTAATTCTAGTAATTCTGCTGCTCAACCCAGCTTGCCTGTGACACACAGTGATCTCAGAAGTTGAGTAGATAACCGTATAATCTGACCCAACATGACTGTATCTAGATCTAGATAAAAGTGACATTTTGTGAACAAAAATAAATGATTACGTTTTTAATAATACCAGTAATAACCGTAAAAAAAAAAACAAGAGGAGGAAACGGTTAATCGTTAACAAATGATTCTAATGAGCTAACTCCCTGCACACACAACACAATGCTTGTGGCTCATAATGCTATACATCACTATCACATGCAATTAATTCCAGGAGGAAAATTTACTTGAATCTAACGTTTAACCTGGCTATTTCACACGAGACATGTATTGATTATTATTTATCCAAACATTGAAGATTTGCTCATGTTAACCAAAAGCGCAAGTGGCATTGATCAAGAATACAATTGTTGGCGTTAATTGTAAAATGACCGTCCCGAATTTGTTTACCTAAAACTGGATGTTAATTTATTTCTAATTGTTTTCCAGCTCGGCGAGCATTGTGTATATATCTGGTCATCCAGTCCTGGTATTTCTCAGAAATATAAAGTTAACCCATACATTGACGGGTCCCGCACCTTGGGATTTTCTGGGTCTCTAAAAAATAAAATGTTCCATTTAATCATTCTATGTAAGTAAAATTATATGTAATCTAACTCGCAATTCTATATATGTGTGATTTAATATATAGGATGTTTTTAATTCAGTCTGTGAGCTTGTCATGATCGTATATTTGCTTTAAGGGTTGGTCTGTCTTTACAGTTCTGATCCAGAATGTTAACTGTAGCTCAGATAAACCGTTATCGCTACTATGAATTCTAGAACAAGCAGTAAGAAGTGGGATATCCCTCCAAGTAGCTCAGCACATTTAAAGACATTGCTATAATAAACGTGCTAATCTTTTAACGTCAGAGTTCTCCAAACTCTGACCCACCAGATGTTGCTGAACTACAACTCCCATGATTCTCTGGCTATCTATTTCATTTAAAGAATCATGGGATTTGTAGTTCAGCAGCATCTGGAGGGCCGGCGTTTGTAGAACCCTGCTTTAGATGTTACAACCTTCAGAAGTATCTTTAATTCAGTTCCCTGCTCTTGTTCTAGACTCAAACGGACATGTATGTCACAGCTTTGCCAGTCTTGTTCAGTCTAAGGTAGAGAATGCCCTTACTGTCTCACCATTACTCCAACTGGAAGAACCATCAGATACTGGCGTTGTAGCCGTTCTGGACGATTCCCATATTGCCACACTGACAGAACTTCCATCAATGCAAAAAGGTATTTTATTTTTATTTTTTTAAATCTTTGAATTAAATCTCTATTTATAATTTTGTATTGAGGGAGGGGCCTGGCTACCAGGGCACAGGCTGAGAGAGCTCCTCAGCGAAGTCTGTGATTGACGTCCATAAATTGTGCATTCCTGCACATTTTGAAACGTAAATATTTCATGATATCGAGGAGAACCAGGGACAATCTTGCCTGCTCCATCGAGTGATCGAGTCCTGGCGCTCTCTGCGGATCTCCAGCCTTGACGATGCATCGACTCTTGTCCGAGGGATTTTTGAAGCAACACTAAAATTAATTTTTAAAAATAAATGAATAACTATAGTGTTGCACACTCTTAATGCAATTTTTATATTTCCACCTGCCGAGGTACAAAGTGTGAGCTGCAGGTGAAATGGGTCTTATTTCCTAAAAATTCTGTTCTTTTTCCTTTCAGACATTCTGTGTATATGGAATACAAAGTTTCAGACCTTACAAGCAGTAAAAGAATTCCCTCAGAAGACCAGCATGCAGGTTAGAATGGCATAATGTTCACATTCCTACTTTATCGTCTGAGCTAGAACCTCCGCTTAGCAATAAGCAATAAATGTGCTTGGCCTTCATTCACATGATCTTTGTCATTCTGCTTTATCTTTCCTTAATCCCCTGCTCCCTCTCTGCTTGAACCCCTTATGGATAAAAGGCTAGTTGAGGCCTACTGATTGTCTAGACTACTTGCTAGTGATACAAAGCTCTGGCCTGATCTCACGTGTTAAGAGTGAATTCATCTTGTGTGAGTTTTATATGTCTGTAGCAGAGATAGCTTGTAGGGATAACTCTGTCACAGCAGAACTAAATCTTATGGTCTAAATTTGTTGAATTAGCAGAGATTGGTTATTACAGGGATCGTTTCATCAAAGGAACTTGCCCTGCTGTTCTGCCCTCTGTAGACTTTGTTGATTGCATTGACCTGTGTGCTGATGTTTTGAATAAAAACTGCTACAGATGATAACATTAGCGGCTGGGAGGGCCCTAGCTCACACCTTACAGAGTAGCTCTGTTGGGGTCCCAGCTTCAAAGAGGAATTTGTGTTTTACACTTTCTGACCTCCCATACAATCAAATTAACCCCTTTTTGAATTTGCCAATACCACCCCTACCAGGCAGCCTGTTCATCTATGCATTATACAAATCACATTGAATTGCAATATTCCATTGTGCAGAAATGACTTATGCACCCTTGCCGTGACAGCAACTATTTGATGTACAAATTAACTGCCAGGTTGAGAGGCACCACGAAGACCTTCACAAGGGTCTGGGAACCATGGCAGACCTCTATGGCTAGGGTTAGAGCGGAGATGGGGGGGGGAGAGTACTACTCTACCCTCACTGACAGTTAACCTGACACTTCCAACCGTGGCCTGGATTCCACCCTCGTTGATGTCTCCATACCTTTTCACCTTCAGACACTGACGAAGTGATCCCCTGTAGTCTTTCACAAACGAAGTTGCTTTCTCTGGCTCGTACTCCCAGGTAACGGAGTACTATCACCCTTTAGAAACGGAACCAGTGCACAATCCATCGTTAACAGATAACCGGACCATACTCTACTCCACCTATTCCCAGTGAAACCTTTAATTTGCCTTCTCTTTTTTTTTTTCTATATCTACTTTTTATTCTTCTTTCCCCTTCTCTTCTCTCCTAGCTTTCTCTGCTTTTCTTCTCTTGGAAGGGGACTACCCCAGACTGGAGATACATTTTTAGTAGACGGTATAATATTGTTGCTCATGACAACTGTTGACGCGATCTTGTATATATCCTACGTCTATTTTGCACTACATATCGTTCCATCACTGGAGTGTTGGATGGCCATATGTCACCATGTTATATGTAAACACCGGGGTACAGAAAGTTTATCTTTATCATACAGTGGTTCCAATACTAAATGTCATTTTATACTCTGTATATATTTTTGCATGGGACTAATCACTAGATGAGAACCACTGTTATTTCAACGTGAGTTTCTACTGCACTTAGTGATATGACAAGTTTCTCATGATGCAACATTATCGTGGTCATTTGCCATTTTTCTATTTATCGCCTTCTATTTAACTATAAATAAAGATTGGGGAAAACCAAAAAACAAAGGTTCTGCTGTCCGTATAACAAGCCGTGGTGTCTTGGATAAGAGGAGACCTTTCGTTGTCGGAAATAGGCCTAGAATTAGAGGTCTTCGTTTGGAAACCCGGGAAATGTAAAGGGGTGTCTGTAACGTGCTGATTTACTTTGTGACATTTACAAGCAATCTTATGAATCTGAGCGAATGTTGCAAGTGTTGTAACCAGAATGGCCATAAAATACAATCAATATACTTGTAAAGTAATCAGCGTTTGAGCGGAGACATAAAGAATCCTGCCGAGGGCTGCTTTTATAAAACACATCAATGCTATTCATAGCTTATAATTGGAAGCAGAACACAGCGGTAAATGTTGTCTGACGTGGGCCTCGATTATTTTTTATTTTTTTTTAACATTCATGGGTAAGATTGTCAGATTAATATTTTCAGAAACTTTTAAAAGGATTTAATATTTTGGAAAAAATATATATATTTAATTTTTGTATTTAAAAAAAAAAAATCATTTTTAGGAGTTTATTCAAAATGATGTAATAATTTTAAACGCTTATCAAGGAATATTAAGTCTGCTTCTTTCTTCCTGAAAAATGACGACATACAGTGTTATATTCAGTGTTCTAATTCTGCTCTCTTACAGCTCTGGTGCAATGACAATAAAATGTATGTGGTACATGGAAAATCCATTACAGTGATACCATATGGTTGTGACCCATCTTGCTTGGCGTCCTCTCTCGGCAAGTGGAGAAACATCCACACATCAGGTGCTCCTTTTTAATCGATTTATGTTTTTAAATAGAATGTTTGTCTTCTTATAACATATAAAAAAAATTTTTTTTTTTGATTTTACTTATTTCAAATGTTCTATATCTTTTATCTTGTTGTTCAGTTAGGGATTGTCCAGTATAATTTTGCAGATGTTCCCAGTTGAATGACATATTGGCAATTCACTGGTCTTCCCATAGAAGTTGTACTTTGTTAACTTTAATAAGCAATTTAAATCCGGGTTTCTGTGCTCCAGTGATTAAGCAATATAGAGTGGGAAAATTACTAAAAGCCCATGATTGAACAGAACGCTGCAAAAAAAAGAAAAATACCAAAGTAGGCAGGTAATCTGGATACATTGGCACCTATGGACGGGGAGGGGAGGGGGCAGAACAGACTACATACCAAAGCTGGACTCACTTTGCATTTCCCCTGGACAATTCCTCAACGGCAACTGGAGTTAAATCAGAGCTTGACAAAAATTCCCCTAGAAATTGGGAGTCCGGGTCAAAGGTTGTAGCCAAACCATTAAAAAAACATCAAATTGCAATTTATCGAAATCCATACGGCAAACTTTCAGACTAAAATAGCTAATTTGAAAAGCTTCTCCAGCTCGCCAAGTCCCAGCTTTCTCCACTTTTTTGGGATCAGTTTTGCCAGCTTGATTTTAAGGGACACTATAGTCACCAAAACAACTTTAGCTTTATGAAGCGGTTTTGGTGTTGCATGTGTGTAAGTGGGCTCTTGGAAAGACGTCTCAGACAGACATCACACACTTCCTAGCAGACCACGTGGACCTGTCAAGCTGACCGATTTGCATCACAAGGTCACAATCAGATTGAATTATTTGCTGCCCTTCCGGCTATCCTTTGTGTAATAATCCTGTATCTGTGCAGGGTTGCATGCGTTGGTTTAACACATTTGAAAAGTTGTGATGTTTTGAATAATTTGCCTGAATTGTTTTTTTTGTTTTGTTTTTTTAGCTCTTGAAACCGTATCATTTGTAAATTGGGACACGTTGGTAGACAATGCACCAGAAGCGAAGAAATCAAGCTCTGGTGGCAGAAAAAGTGTAAGTTGAGCCCCTCCTCTGTGACGAAATTGTGTTGTACAGTATGTTCTGGTACTGGATGAATAATTTATAACCAGGATTAAAACACCATTTTGTGATAAATCCGGGAGCTTATCTCATAAGGGATCCGGAGCATGCAAACAGGGCTGATTTGTGTGTGTGTGTGTGTGTGTGTATTTCTTCTTATCATGAGCACAATGTGTGCAGTATTGTAACAAAAGGGGTTTATCAGTGATGTGATGCTTTAATGTTTGGTGCCCGTTACCGGGAAGATGTGGAATTGGTAATCTAAGAAATAAGAATCTCTGGCAGAAATTTAAAATATATATATATTTATCTATTTGTTTGTATGTATGCTTTCTTTCAATCCAGTTACAGATCTGTATTTAAAGGAATCCTTGGTGTCTTTACTCTATAGAAGGGCCCCATGCAAGGTGCAGGAATTTGAGGGACCTGCAGTGTAGTGATTTATGCCATTAAAGGCTCCTTTCCACTATTTCCCCCCTCCCCCCGACATCCTTTATCACCAAGAATATATTACAGGGTACTGAGCTGGCATGGCTTACTGTGGCATAGTATTTCTTTATTGTATCATTAATCTGCAAGAAGCCCTCTGGGTTATGGTGCGATATAAGAATTGGTCAATATACAATTATTTCTGTTTACCTGCAGGCCAGGCAGAGGAAGACCAAGCCCACCGTAACACATGATGCAGATTTGGCCGTGTTGTTGAAAGACATCGAGGTAAGATCAGACAGTGAAGTTCTGTCTTTTGAAAGGTGTTTTTTTTTTTTTTTAACCCCTTAAACACCAAACTTCTGGAATAAAAGGGAATCGTGACCTGTCGCACGTCATGTGTCCTTAAGGGGTTAAGGGAGATTTTGTCATGTGGAGCTGAAGTGTTCCTTTTTTCTTTTTTGTGAGAATTTTTCCAGCCGTTTATCGGTCTTGGTTCCAAAGCTGAAACCTGGAATTATTAAAATAGCACCGGTATCACGTTGAATGATCAGACGTGAGCAACAATGGACCAACATCTAATCATTCTCCTCAATCTGGAATTCTCCACCTTACTCTGTAAAGGTAGCGAGACTAGAGTTCTTTTAAAAAATAAAAAAAGTTTTTTTTTTTGTTTTTTTTTTATTAGTGATGCTTGAAGTTATGGGCTTTTATTTGGCTTTTTGGGGGGCTGAAGAAAAGATGAAATAGAAGGAAGAAGATTTCTGATGGTGTGTGTGTATGTAGATGTAATCGGTAATTATAAATATCATAATTATAATATGGGGTCTTATTGACACCCATAGGATTTTTATTTATTTATTTTACTATTTTAAGGGGGCGGTTGGCCAGCCTCCTTGTAATTTAACACTGGTGGCGCCAAAGGTTTTTAACCATTTGACTGATAGCTGCCAGCGGGCAAGTCGTTCTTCAAATGATCAACTCGCTTGCAAAAAAAAACAGGTAAATGCTATTTTGCAAACGTGTGTCCTACCGGATTTATTAGGTTTGTCATCGGCCACCATACGGTCATTGATAAATCTGATTAATTTACTGTAGATTGGTTTGGAATACGAATACTAAAATCATTGATTTTTCATAATCCTCTGAACCAACGTTACAAAATTGGTCGGACCAACCAAATCCGGACCTCATTTAGCTTAAGTGAATCTGAGGATTGCCAGTGTGGTCAAAATTTGGTCGTTTTTTTGGACATTTTTTTTTAGTGAATAAACCCTGATAATCGAGAAACATTTTTGTTGCCTATACTGGCCATCTGTGGTTTACATAAATTGTGAACTAATGAATTCTGTTATGTTGTTGATATCCTAACAATCCGATTTGTGTGTTCTTCCCAGAATGCCCCTGAAAGCCAGATTGCCAGCGTGGTACAGCGTGCTTTGTGGGGTTATGAAGCCGTGGATTTTCATATTACAATTGGGAAAATCATGCAGGAACTGTTAAATCGATGTCGGTGCGACCCTAATTTCTACCCTCAAAGTCCTCTGGTGCAGCTCATTCAGACAAACCTACTGTCCTACAGGTAACCGTGACCTTTCTTTATCTAAAGTCATTTGTTAAGTTAATTTTGTACTTAAAGCTGTGGAAATCAGGCATAAGTTTAACTCGTCTCTGGTGAGCACCGCCTTGCCATCGCCAACCAAGTGGCAATGTTCCCACTAGGGGGGTGTTGCCAAATGTGAAAAGATCCCAGAAAACGACAGAGGTCCTATAACGGACCGTTTCGCTCACAAGAGGATAAAAACCGTTTAGGCGATAATCCCCTTCCAGATAGACAAGCAGCTACTGTAATCACCAATCTCCCGAACTGTAAACTGACTGAATTCACCAACTCCCGAACAAGAGGCACACGAACACTGGAAGCAGCCGAACAGAAAAACCATACGAAAGGGTTACACTCCTGGCAATCGGCATACAATCAAATTCCCCCCAAGAATGAGACGACACTTCAGCTTGAGGGTTAAAACAAAGACACACGTTTATTAACACAACTGGCTTATAAAGGATTCTCCCATGCAAGGGAGGGATTTACAGTACACCAATCACACATGCGTTACCTCCCACACATCTCCTCCCCTCAGCATGACACATAATCCCCTTAGCCATGTCCATTACTTCCCCACTTTCTGAGTGTACCCCAAATACCTGCTAGCCCTGATCTGGGTGAGTAACATACTCAAATCACCCAGATCGGACCAGGGGTTCGGGAGTTATGGAGGTTTCAAGATATGACCGACCGCACAGGCAGCGGTAGCCGCAAATAGTTCCATGAGGTTTGGCCCTGTAGTCGATCTCTGTTCCTGGGTATAAACGGCTGAAAGTACCGAATGAAATGGTTCTTGCCTGCGTTTATTGGAGTCCCCTTGTCCGTACGAGTCTTTCTACCGAACGGCGGCCCGTTCGGTAGTTTCGGCACGAACCTATGGAAGTCTGGAGGTCTCAGCGGTGTTTGCTTAGTCGAGTGTCCGATTTTAGTTCCAGACACTCGACGGCAAAACACCGCTGTTCAGGAGTTTCAAAATGGCCGCCACCACGTGTTCGTTTGACGAACAAAGGCCACCCAGCGTTTGTCAATTAAGCTGCGGTTAACCGCAGCTTCAGGGGGGTTAATTGACGGCACACTCCAGCTCCTGGGTGGTCGTGTATTCGGTAGTTTGTTCGGTAGATTCAATCTACGGAACACCCCGGCAGAAAGGCACGAATAAGCCTTTCTGCATGGAAAATAAAAGCTTTAACATGCAGGGCCATAGTCCAAAGGGAGCAGGTGAGCAACCCGGCTTCTCCAGTGCCCGGTGGCGAGGTTGGTTTTAATTTGCTTACAAGATTGGGACGCCTGATTCCTCTGCCTGTTCCTTCTTTTCTATTTTATTTATTTCTCTTTTCTTGAAAAAGTAGTGTATACATGGAATGTATTCCAGGATGGTTATCGAACCCATTAAATATCAAAATTCTATGTTTTACGTTCTCCTGGAACTCCAAAATACATTTAAATTGGTTGCCTTTTGTGATTGTGGATTTAGGATGAACCCTGTGTCTTTTCTCCCTCCCAGTTTGTGTCCAGATTTAGTAGCACTTTCCCTGGAGAAGCAAGACGTGCGTCTGTTACAGCTCTGTCTGCAGCATCTCCCTGACATTCCCGAATCGGTTATCTGCTCCTGTTTAAAGGCTTTCTTAAGGTGAGCGTGCTCTTTTAACATTCCCAGTCGCATAGTGTTACTGTTTGAGTACATCAAATTAATGTATGATATTTTGTTTTTGTAGTATCGGTGAAGACCACCTTCGCAATGCTCCGTTGAGCACAGAGTACATTTTAAATTATATTGAGGTGGCAGAAGAGGCAGAACAACCTTCTGTGCCTGATGCTGCCGTGATACAGAATGGGTTTAGCCCGGCAGCTCTGGAGGAGGACAGCTGTGACGTTCAGACGCCGGAGATCGTGTCACGGAGGAATGAGCCTCCAAAATCGCCTGTTAGCGTTAAACGAGCTGTGCTTCTGTATCCAAACCCAGAAAACCATCCCTGAATGTTCTCCTTAATGCATAAATATTTGTACACTGTATTTTTATAGAAGATGCCTGAAAGTCCTATATGTGAGCATTTCAGTTAGACATCTGTACAGTGGAAGGGCTCTGGGAATACAAATTACTGTAAATATCAAATTATTAGTGCTGCACACTGTGCTGAGATACACTTATTTTTTGTATGTACGAATGTCCACACGGGCACTGCTCACAAGTACACTCCTGCGTTCATTTAAACATCGATGTGTAGATGTGCAGTCCTTCATTCACCACAATGTCACTGCCCACACTTGCACATCTGTGTTCACTGAGCTGAATCTTCGCCGGGGAATTATAAGCTTTACAACAAAGTAGGCAAAAAGATAACTGACAAACGCGTTTTTCTAGATCGGTTACTTTGATCTAGAATTAGTCATTCCCCGATGACTTCACAATTTGGTGAATAGCACTGACTCTGACATTATGCCAAACACCGCCCTAACTCAACACACTCCTGCATCCATCCATCCACATGCTCTCATTGACTCTTCACATTGCAGACATGCCTAGTGGCATAGAATACAAATTTTTGATCGATGCTTTTTGTTATCTGCTTGACAATTTGATACATGAAGGTATAAATCCATGGGTCTATCACTATTTGAATAACGAGTAAATTAGTTTTTTTTTACAATGGTTAAACTGTTACTTTCCTGTGTTGCTTCATGTCCGGTCCTTGTTTGATCATTTTAACAGCCAATGTTTCCTTAATTTGTAAATCCAGAAATTCCATCCTTACTTATCCCTATAGCGAGACCTTTCTCCTGCCTCATCTGAAGTCTCTCTCTGCCAGTCAAGTTGTGGTATGTATTGTGCCTTCTTATACTCATGCCCGTCTGCTGGCCGCTATACTCTTCTAATAACAAAAAATGGACCTTTCATATTGCTTGGCCATGACTGTGACCTTGTTCTATCCTTTTCATTCTGCTAATTTCTGTTATGGCCTCTTACAGAGCGAACACCAATGGTATTTTGAAAATGCAACTATCTTGCTAAAGGATTCTGTACAGTATATGAAAGGAGGAAAAAATAATGCGTACATTGTGCTAGTAGACCTGTTAGCTAGCCTATAGATGTTTGCAAAGAAAAATGGGGAAAAATAACTTTTTCATGTGTTGCCTCCCAATCCATGCTTTATCACAGTTCCAAATTCAGTGAAGCAAGTTTACTCTCTGGTGTCTCACATTTAGACCACCAGAGACGACGAACATAGACGGCACCGTGTGCTACTTCATGTGCTGTGCACATTACTCTCAGGATTCTCTATGTGAATGCAAGACGTACTTCCTACCAAGGGTTCTCCTGCTCTCGGTCAAAGTTACATTGCAAGCACTCTGTGATTGTTCCATGCTAGGGGAATATATAAGCAGAATGTCCGATACCGACCTGGCACAGATTGCATTGGCATACAGCGTATTGGTATTGTAGTAGGGGGTCAGCCAGCTTGGACGTACAAGGCTGATTAAGGTAGACTGGAGTCCACTCTGGGAAAGTGGAGAGTTTAGATAGAATAGCTCCTAAAAGGGGCGGGGCCGGGCCGCCGATCTGAGTGGCAGCCATTCATGCCAACTCCGGCTCTGAGCCACCAAAAAACCCTTAAAATGCAGACCCGAGGCGCCACCAAAAGCCGGGGCACAACATGCCGCCAGATGGGGAAAAGCCCAGGAACACGGCGGTGTGTCATACGCCGCGCCGGCAGCATACTTGGAGCACGGCAGACACAAAAGGCCCATCCACCTGCGTGGTAAGCAGAGGCAGCGGAACGAGGTGACAGCGGGTGAGACAGGGATATCGGCCGGCCCATGAGTCCAACCTTCAGAGGCTGGAGAGGGAGGCCCACGCGGCACAATGCCCCTTCCTGCACAGACAAGATGGCTGACGCACATGCTGCAGGGGACCGCGCTGAGACACCTCGGCCCCCCCGGGTTGAAGGATCCTGCGGATGGACCCCACTGGGCAGCAAACTGGTAGGCGAGGAGCCGGCAATAACCCCTGGATTTGGTGGTGGATCCTGGCGAAATAGCCCCCAGCTCTGTGGGGCTGGGGGGAAGGGCGCGCACCAGCGCCATGCATGAGACCGGAGCAGGGCGAGGCGCAGCAAGGCTGGAGCTCCAATAAGGTTCCGCAGGAGCTGGGGAGGTGCAGGGTACAGTTGACCCACGGACTTTCGGGGGGGGGGGGGAAGACCGCTGGACTGCCACTGTCCTTGAGTGCCCACAGTGCAGTGGAGCCTCTCGCTGACAGACAGGAGCATGCCTTGGGGGGGGAACAGAGGGGGGTTTGCCACGATGGGGGCGCCGGGAGGACTCGGCTGTGGACTACCTGACCATCATCTATACCCTAAACCTATGAAGCAGTTATGCCTATACCACCCAGGAAAACGACAAAGCCAAGCCGGACAGTCTCCACACACCGGGCGCTAAAATGCCATCTCCAGTGAAGTGACTCACCTTTTTTATCCTCAGAGGATTTGGATAAAGATACGCCTTATTATTCTCTTGCGTGACATGCTACTACAAAGCCACATCCAGTGGAGAGACTCACCAGTTATCGTACCACAGAACTAGATCAGGATACACTCTATTGATCTAGCAATTGGACACTACACCAATCATCAGCTGCTTAAACAAGGGACCCCCTTTTTTAAATTATTATTATTTATATATATATATATATTTTTTTTACTGTCTATTGTATTTTGAATATTTCATTTTAATTGTTTCATACTACTCAGACAGGAAGACAAAAGTTTCTGCCAAGTTAAATTATACTTGTAGCATACTCTGCACATTGCAAGCACTCTGTGATTGTTCCATGCTAGGGGAATATATAAGCAGAATGTCCGATACCGACCTGGCACAGATTGCATTGGCATACAGCGTATTGGTATTGTAGTAGGGGGTCAGCCAGCTTGGACGTACAAGGCTGATTAAGGTAGACTGGAGTCCACTCTGGGAAAGTGGAGAGTTTAGATAGAATAGCTCCTAAAAGGGGCGGGGCCGGGCCGCCGATCTGAGTGGCAGCCATTCATGCCAACTCCGGCTCTGAGCCACCAAAAAACCCTTAAAATGCAGACCCGAGGCGCCACCAAAAGCCGGGGCACAACATGCCGCCAGATGGGGAAAAGCCCAGGAACACGGCGGTGTGTCATACGCCGCGCCGGCAGCATACTTGGAGCACGGCAGACACAAAAGGCCCATCCACCTGCGTGGTAAGCAGAGGCAGCGGAACGAGGTGACAGCGGGTGAGACAGGGATATCGGCCGGCCCATGAGTCCAACCTTCAGAGGCTGGAGAGGGAGGCCCACGCGGCACAATGCCCCTTCCTGCACAGACAAGATGGCTGACGCACATGCTGCAGGGGACCGCGCTGAGACACCTCGGCCCCCCCGGGTTGAAGGATCCTGCGGATGGACCCCACTGGGCAGCAAACTGGTAGGCGAGGAGCCGGCAATAACCCCTGGATTTGGTGGTGGATCCTGGCGAAATAGCCCCCAGCTCTGTGGGGCTGGGGGGAAGGGCGCGCACCAGCGCCATGCATGAGACCGGAGCAGGGCGAGGCGCAGCAAGGCTGGAGCTCCAATAAGGTTCCGCAGGAGCTGGGGAGGTGCAGGGTACAGTTGACCCACGGACTTTCGGGGGGGGGGGGGGAAGACCGCTGGACTGCCACTGTCCTTGAGTGCCCACAGTGCAGTGGAGCCTCTCGCTGACAGACAGGAGCATGCCTTGGGGGGGGAACAGAGGGGGGTTTGCCACGATGGGGGCGCCGGGAGGACTCGGCTGTGGACTACCTGACCATCATCTATACCCTAAACCTATGAAGCAGTTATGCCTATACCACCCAGGAAAACGACAAAGCCAAGCCGGACAGTCTCCACACACCGGGCGCTAAAATGCCATCTCCAGTGAAGTGACTCACCTTTTTTATCCTCAGAGGATTTGGATAAAGATACGCCTTATTATTCTCTTGCGTGACATGCTACTACAAAGCCACATCCAGTGGAGAGACTCACCAGTTATCGTACCACAGAACTAGATCAGGATACACTCTATTGATCTAGCAATTGGACACTACACCAATCATCAGCTGCTTAAACAAGGGACCCCCTTTTTTAAATTATTATTATTTATATATATATATATATTTTTTTTACTGTCTATTGTATTTTGAATATTTCATTTTAATTGTTTCATACTACTCAGACAGGAAGACAAAAGTTTCTGCCAAGTTAAATTATACTTGTAGCATACTCTGCATATGTGGATGCTCTTTTATGCTGATGTATTTAAAGATTGACCGCCTAGACCTGTACTTAAGGACCAGGGGCCTTAACCAGCAAAGGGAAAAAAGAAAAGAAAAGGGGAAAAATAGCTTTAATTTAGCAGTTCAGTCAGAAACGCACTGTTTCATTGTTATTTAGTTAAGTAATGTATGCTTCGTCCAAAAAATGACCATGCTATTTACACTACAGAGCCCCCTAGGGCAAACGCGTAATGCTGTATATTACTGTTGACTTGATAGCCAGACACATGTAATATGATGTATGTTAGCATGCTTACATTTTACCTTAGAAATGACGATACCCACTGAGTTATACTTAATAGCACATGCAGACCCCAACAGACACAACAAGAAGCCGAAAACTTCTAACACACGCAAAACACGCTGAGACCTGCTGAGCGCAACAACTACACGACAAGGTCCAAACACATATTATATATTAATGCACAGCAGCCTTAAAACAAAAATACTACTTATGATAAAAGTTGGAAATGTTTTTTGTATTTTTTGTTAATGCTTAATGTCTACATCTATATAGCAAGCTGATTAATTTGCCTCTGCACAGGCGACAATTTGCATCTACTAACCAGCAAACACACAGCACTCGCACACACCAATTAACACAAAACACTTTCTTAACGCTCTATATGCCTTTGATGGATTTAATTTTGCAAAGTCTATGTACACCTAATATACAACATTGCTCAATAACTTCGACTAATATTTCAATTTTTCCGCTATAACGTTTATATGTTTTGATATACACGCCTCTGCCTAGGCGTCCACCTGCTTCTGTTTACGTGTTCCGATATACACGCCTTTGCATAGGCGATTATCTGCTTCAACAATACTAAGTTTGACATCCGCATCTACAGTGTGATGACAATAAAAAATGTTTTTAAAAAAAAAAAAAGAATAGCTCCTAAAATATCTATATCCTGTAGTAATGGGTTCACTTTAAAGACATGACCAATAAATTGAGTTTCCATTTGATTTAATGGAAAAAAAAATCTCTATATATATATATATATATATATATATATATATATATATATATATATATATATATATATATATATATTTATTTTTTGTACTTTTATTTTTTTACACCATTCTATATTTGCTAGAGAATCATTTCTGTACTAGATCCAATAGGAACCAGGTGAACATTGCACAGACGGCATTATATGCTGCTGGTAGCGTGCATAGATAATGTATTTATATATACATGTCCTGATTTTATGTTTCTTTTTCTTAGCTTTTCCTTCGATATTTGCATTATCTCTATGTGAAATGCGGTAGTGACCTCACTATAAACCTCCCGGAGAAACAAATGCCTTCAACCAACCAGGTAATTGGGATTTATTGTCCTTTCTCTTGTTTCATTGTCCATATTGTGTTCTACTAAACGGCTTTCTTGGCCATATTGGTGGGTTACTCTCCCCACGGGATGTCGTTTCTGCCTAGATCAACTAGGACCATCTTGATGGTCCAGTCCTGAACAAGATTATGGGTTAAACGTCCTGTGATTGATCCTGTCCTGACGTGGGTTCTAGGTTACACATCTATTGAAGGACCCAGACTGGGTGTTGGATACACTTCTACTTTTGGTGTGCTACTGGCCAGATGATTGCGTTACACTCCTATTTAATGGCTCCAGTCTTGGTGAGGGTGATGGAGTACACTGCCAGTTATAGCATTCATCCTTGACAGGGCAGTGGGTTACATGAGCACTGGCAAGCCCCACCGGCTAATCCCTAAACTGGAATGGACCAGTGAATTGCAAATTCTGAGACAAAATAGCAGAGTTAGAGAATTTTTCTTTTCAGTTATTTTGACCTAGGAAGTGCGATTTCTCTGGCCAGTTGCCAGTTTAGTAAATGACCGTAGCTCTCCTAGCTCCGTGTTCTTCTCTCTGAATGTAATCCAACTCCTATTTTGTTTCTTTTTCTCTTCAGATTATGGATTGGATGAGTGTTGTGTTGGATGCCCATTTCACAGTTGTGGTTATGTTACCAGAAGCTAAGAAAATGCTTCAGAAGCTTCATAAATTTGTCAGAACACAGGTAGGTGTTTCAATCACTGATCTGGAGATCTAGGTCATCTGTCACCTCAAACACCACCATCAACTGCAAGCCCAGAACCTACAGACAATCTGCTTCCTGTAGATAGGCCATGGACTATCTGAGCAATGTTTATCTGTAAATGAGGAAGTTAGGTTTACCTTTTTAACACCCTGAGAATATTTTTTTTTATGTTTCCAGTACTGCAAGATATCCCAAGTTTAGCTATATGCAGGACATCTGGCCTTAACGTCCTACACTTGGTTATTGTGTCTTAACTTAGCTTCATCTTTAAAATTTGGTCACATATATATTTTTATATTTTTTTGTAGAGATTTTCACAATTCAGTGTAGAGAATGGGGTAATGTCTATAGTGTTTTAGAATTTTTATAATGTGTTTTGTTACCCTCTAGATGAAGTTGTACTCAGAACTGAACAAGGTTGAAGGATGTTTATCAGAGCTGCACAGAATGAAACACCAAGTCAAAGACTGTGACCGATATTCAATAGAAGTTCTGGAACTGTATTAAGCAAACAGAAATTGGAACATTTATTTTACTTTTCCAAGAAAAGAAAAAATTTCATTTTTTTATTTTTCATTGTGTATTTTAACACCTACTCTTTTCTAAATGATGGATTTCAAACTGCAACCTCACTATGCGTTTAATGTTGAGTGCCATCAGTGGACAGCCCTGGTTCGTTCCCGCACTGTCAAATCCTGTATTTTATTTAAAAAAAAAAAAAAAAGAGAGAGACAAATGTATTTGAATTTTCAGCGATAAACTGTTCAATCTGAACTTTGTTTGGTAAAATAGTCTCCTCTCCTGGCTCTGTGTTCTGTGTGGATAAAAAGTGACGAACGTTATAACATGTAAAATGCGATTGCTAGCCAGTTTTGGTTAATCGAGTTAGCGTTTCTCTGTCCATCGGGGAGCAGTGCTATGGTTCTTTCTAAACATGTTTTTTTATATTTATAAGGAAATTGCGTTTTGGGTCTTTTTATTTATTTTTTATTCTTTATTTTCGTTGTGCATATGATACAGTAATGGCATGATGTGACACATGTGCATCAATGAAACACGTAACAATAAGCAATAGGTGTCATGGTTAGGTTGCACATTTTTTAAATACATAAAAAAATTATAACCCTAGGTGACCCTGATGAGAGAGACATTAATTACTTTAATGTAAAGGAGATTGTGAGGCGTCTGCCTAGGGAGATCTTAGTGGCATATGTGTGGTTAGAGGCAGGATGTAGAGGCAAGATTGCTAACTTGTAGGTAGTACAGTACAAGATGGTGTCTTGAGGTGATTGGGTTGTATGCTTGTGTCGACAGATTGACTAGGAGTTTGCCTTGCAAGGTTCTCGCCTTTGTTAGAAGGCGTGGTAGTTAGGATCTATTGGGGGCTTGCTCGTGAGGGGTGGTCATCCCTGACCGGGGGGGGGTGTTCGTGTTAGCTTAGATTGGCATGGGTTGCGAGACTGGTATGGGTCTGCGTGTCATGCTATTCAGGGGGGTCGCCATTGGTAGACGTCTCCCCGTAGTTGCGGAGTGCAATTTGGTGCTCTAGAACAATACATGAGGAAGAGGTGTAAAAGAACAATGTGAACATGTACAAATCATAAACTTAAACAAACAGCTTGGGTTGTGGCTTGTCGTGGTCTGCCCCCTCAGTCGGGGGCCGCGGGGTGTCCGGTTCCATTTCTAGGCACAAACGGCACCACTTGGGTTGGGTCCCAGGTCTGGGTAGGCGTCTGGGCATGGGTAGTGGGTGTTGAGTCCATGAGGCCCAGAGCGGAGAGGAGTGCAGGAGCCTCAGTTTCGGAGGAAAGTTTGTGCGTTGTCCCGTTGTGGGTGACGATTAGCGATCTTGGTGCCCCCCATCTATATGTCACTCCTGCGGAGCGCAGTTGCCCTGTAAGTTGGCTCAGCGATTTGCGCCACTGAAGTGTGGCTCTGGTTAGGTCCTGGTAAAAGGATAAGTTAGAGTCCTCGAACATGAGTGGGGTCTGACCCCTCAGGGCAGCCATGATTTGGGCCTTCTCCTGTGGTAAGGAGCAGCGCAGGATTACATCCCCATCCAGGGGTGTTGTTGGTGATGCCCTTGTAGAGAGGCGGTATAACCCTGCCAGGGTGATCTTTTTGGCTACCAACGGAGGCAGTACGGAAGCCAAGAGCCTCCTGATGTAGTGCGGCATTTCTTCAACAGTTGCGTTTTGGGTCTTTGCATGCCCATGATCTCAACTATTGCAGGGATATCTGAGAAAATGCATATATAGCTTGCCAGGATGAGTGTTAATTTGCGTTTATCATGGCACGTTTTTATTTAATTTTTTTCATTGGTTTACTTGTGGAAATCACAATATGTACACAGTGTCCCACAGCTCAAAGCACCATATTTCTAGAAGTGATAGTGCCTTATTCACCCTAGTGAATGTATTGAGTACTTACTGGAATGTAATTTGTCAGGGGGGGATAAGAAGTAAATAGAACAAATTTAACTCTGCAGGGAGCATCTGCAGAGAAAAGCCGTATAAGGATATGCACCGGCAAAGCACAGTGCTGGTTAAATGACATGTTTGTTCTGCTCTGGTTGTGCCAGGATAGTCGGGCATACAATGTAAATTAAAACTGAGTATTTTGAAAATAAAGCTGTCCCGCCTCCTTGCTGATTTCAGCCAATCATAAATTATGATATCAGTAAGAAGGCGGGGTGGGGCTGGCGCCGGCAGACCCACATGGCACTGAAAATAAGGTAAGTGTTATTACCTATTAAGGGGGGCAAGCAACCCAAATTGTGGTTTTAACATTATAGGGTCTGGAATACATATTTGAGTTCCAAACCCTATAGTGTTCCTTTAAAGGAATCTTTCAGGCACCATAACAGCTTAATCGGAATGAAGTTAAGGTGTCAGGAGCTCTCCGGCGCTGGTTTACCTTCACTAATTAAACTATTAATAAGTTTAACACACCACAATCTTCTGTCCGATGCCCTTCAGCTTTGCCCCTCCACATCAATTTGAGTCAGAAACATACATATTTTTTTGTGATCCTTATTGTGAATGGAGAATTACTGATAGGCTGAGAGTGTTGCCAATTGGCTGAAAATTTGTGGTTAAACTGACCACTTTCTGAAGATAAGCTGGCACCATACCTTCATAGTTGGGAAGTTGTCGTGGTTCACATGTTCCTTTAAATGTTTATTAATGGTTAGTCTCTTTAGTTTGCAATATGTACAAATGAGCAATACAGTGGATATGCACAATTGCTACTACATACCTACCTAGTTTAAACAATGTGGTAATCTGGAAATCCCTTTCTTTTCCACCAGTATAGCATTGGGTAATAGAACTTCTCTGGTGTGCATGAGTGGCAGCTGGCTGGGATCGATGTCAATTTACCCTAGAGTTACATCATACACTCTCCGGGTACCAATAAATGTGTTGTAGAATTCTGCACCATGAGCCTGCCTCCTTGGCCACGCCCCTTCATCCCACAAAGACTTCCTCATCAAATGTATGTACACAGCCTCAGGACCAACAGCACAGCCTCAGGACCAATTCACAATTGGTTGCAGACAGAAAACCTATAGACAGGTGGTGATATCCTTACTATGTGCCTCCCTGGGTGTTCTCTCCTCCTAGCAGGTCGTTCATTGTTCAGATCATTCAGTACTCTGGCTGAGCTGTGTATATACTTTTTTGATAAGAAAATCTTTTTCTTCGGCGGGTTGCATGACTAAAATGGCAGGTTTACGTCCCAGCGTACTCCAAAACATTTATTTGTGCATGGTGTGTCCCTTTAAGAGTTGAATCACAAGGCAACGCAGTGCTATTTTCTAATACACTCCACAATTAAGTTGGCATAGATCTAAAACCATACAATGAATAGCCATTTAAAGGAAACACAAATCAGGACTCAAAATGACAAGGCTTAAACATTGCCCTCCTCTGCAAGCCTGGACAATTGGTGGCACACTTACGGGGAGTGAATTTCTGCTTTGTCAAGACTGAATTTTTACTTGCCAAGGACTAGTGATTATTTTAAGCCCTGCAATAAACAATGTAACCAGTACAGCTGTCAGTGTGTTTGTCATGGTATTGTCCTGTTGTTCTTTATCAAATTGCTTTGTGTGTGAAACTTGAATTGTAGTGAGCTAAAGTTCAGATAGAATAAATATAAGCTTAAATAGCCAAACTGACTAGCAGCTCAGTTGCAGTCCCCCACCCCAATCGGCTATTGTTTTATACATTTTTCCATGTTGATCATGACCAGTGTGCTTAAAGTAGTTGGTTTCAACCAATTCTGTGTGTTTACTCCAGTACAGATGTTAAAGGGAAACTATAATGCCAGGAAAACAATCTATAGCTTCCACCCCTGCCCAGGGACGTATTCACCGCGAGGCAAACAAGGCATTTGCCTTGGCCGGCATTTTCCAGGGGGCGGCAGAAAAAGCCGCCCCCAAATGCCCAGGGAAAATGTCATGTTAGCATTACGGCTAACAGTCCAGACAGGCGGACAGCTAGGTAAAAATCCGTGCGGGCGAGGGAGCACTTCCCCCTGAGCTCTCTGCTCAGCTCCCTCGCACCCACAGAGTGATGCTGGGAGCCGGAAGATGACGTCCGACAGCCCAGCAGCCACTGGACCCCACGGAGAGGAAGAACCCCCCCCCCCCCCAGCATTCCCAAAGGTAAGGAGGCTGGGGGGGAGGTTGCGTGTCTGTTAGTGAATTTGTGTGTATTTAGAAGGAGGGGGCGGTGAGTTTTGTCCTGCCTAGGGCAGCACAAAACCAGGATACACCATTGCCCCTGCCCCCTTGGTGAGAGTGGGCCTGTAAATAAAAGAGGGCCCACCAAGGAGAATGTAATTATAACAGGGTGTAGGTGGGTGGGGACAATCAGCTGAACGGCAGAGGTGAGTAGGGGCTGGGAGTTTAAGTAGGGGACTTACTCCTCCCACAAATT
The DNA here is from genome assembly GCF_036172605.1 of Pelobates fuscus. Taxonomy (NCBI): domain Eukaryota; kingdom Metazoa; phylum Chordata; class Amphibia; order Anura; family Pelobatidae; genus Pelobates; species Pelobates fuscus. The sequence continues at coordinate 369,791,278 of NC_086321.1, forward strand.
CAGGCCTTTTAACTTGTGCTCGGAATTTAAATACGTAATGGATAGTAACTGTGAGCAAAGTTGGTTGTGGTGTGCCAAAACCAACGTACGAGTGGGCCTGTAAATAAAAGAGGGCAAAAGATAAATTCGAGAAATACACACTTTATTGCATTTTTTACAAAACCAAGTTGCTGAAAGCTTGGCGAAGCTCTTTCTCCGGCTGTGGAATATATGCAGTATATATGAAGGATTTCCACCGCCCCAGTCTCTTGATGATATGGACCGGTGTGTTAGTGCTAGAGGCTGCAGAGGCGGCTCCTATACGGAAGGAGTGCCCGGAGAATGCAGACGGGTTGTGTCCGAGCTTAGATAACAGAGTTCTGATATGTACCATCAATTTTGCGGTTGTTAACGGGTGCCCTTGTAGTGTTAAGAGCGGAGAGTCCGGTAGGTGACCGTGCAGAGTTGACCGTAGGTGGTCTAGTACTTTTACCGGACACCAGGCATTATCAGTAGGGAAGAGAGGAATTATAGTAGGGTGTAGTGACCGGTTGGTTTTAGTTGTAGGGATCGAAAGTAGGTAGTGATCCTCTATTTTAGTGAGGTGTGATATTTTAAGACTTAGCTTAATATCTCCTTGACAAATCACGGTGAACTCTCTAGGTCTGAGAAAACCGTAGAAAGCGAGATATATAGCAGATTTGATAACCGTATTTGTGCCAATGTCGAATGGGGCTGTGTCAAGGAGATTGCTAAGTGACCTGAAGATAGGCCCATCTATAGGTAATCTAGTGGTAGTGAGTGGAAGTGAAACCTTTGATATACCGTATATACTCGAGTATAAGCCGAGTTTTTCAGCACATTTTTTGTGCTGAAAAACCCCAACTCGGCTTATACTCGAGTCAGAGTCTGTATTATGGCAATTTACATTGCCATAATACAGACTGGGGGGAGAGGGGTGCTGGCAGAGCTGTACTTACCTTTCCTGCAGCTCCTGTCAGCTCTCTCCTCCTCCGCGCCGTCCGTTCAGCACCTCGGTCAGCTCCCAGTGTAAGTCTCTCGCGAGACTTACACTGGGAGCTGACAGAGGGAGCTGCACAGACCGCGCGGAGGAGGAGAGAGCTGACAGGAGCTGCAGGAAAGGTAAGTACAGCTCTGCCAGCACCCCTCTCCCCCCCACTGAACTGCCAATGACACTGGACCACCAGGGAAGGAGCCCCCCTCCCTGGCCAGCTAGCAAGCAGGGAGGGGGGACGAAAAAAAAAAGATAATAAAAAAAAAAATTAATAATAATAAAAAAATAATAATAATATAAAAAAATAATAATAATAATTAATAATATATCAAATGCCCACCCCCACCAACACATACACAAACACACACTGCATCACACACTCACACTTCATTCATATACACACACTGCACTCATACACACACTGCATTCACACACACACTGCACTCATACACACACTGCATTCATTATATACACACACTGGAAATAAATATTCAATAATATATACGCACGCACACACACTGCACTCATACTCACACACACTGCACTCATACACACACACTGCATTCATTATATACACACTGGAAATAAATATTCAATAATATATACGCACACACACTGCACTCATACGCACACACACTGCACTCATACTCACACACACTGCACTCATACACACACACTGCACTCATACACACACACTGCATTCATTATATACACACACTGGAAATAAATATTCAATTAATATATACGCACTCACACACTGCACTCATACGCGCACTGCACTCATACGCGCACTGCACTCATACTCGCACTGCACTCATCCGCGCACTGCACTCATCCGCACACTGCATTCATACGCACACACTGCATTCATTATATACACACACTGGAAATAAATATTCAATAATATATACGCACGCACACACACTGCACTCATACTCACACACACTGCACTCATACACACACACTGCATTCATTATATACACACTGGAAATAAATATTCAATAATATATACGCACACACACTGCACTCATACGCACACACACTGCACTCATACTCACACACACTGCACTCATACACACACACTGCACTCATACACACACACTGCATTCATTATATACACACACTGGAAATAAATATTCAATTAATATATACGCACTCACACACTGCACTCATACGCGCACTGCACTCATACGCGCACTGCACTCATACTCGCACTGCACTCATCCGCGCACTGCACTCATCCGCACACTGCATTCATACGCACACACTGCATTCATTATATACACACACTGGAAATAAATATTCAATTAATATATACGCACACGCACTGCACTCACACACTGCACTCATACGCGCACTGCACTCATACACGCACTGCACTCATACGCGCACTGCACTCATACGCACACTGCACTCATACGCACACACTGCATTCATACGCACACACTGCATTCATACGCACACACTGCATTCATTATATACACACACTGTAAATAAATATTCAATTAATATAATTTCTTTAGGATCTAATTTTATTTAGAAATTTACCAGTAGCTGCTGCATTTCCCACCCTAGTCTTATACTCGAGTCAATACGTTTTCCCAGTTTTTTGGGGTAAAATTAGGGGCCTCGGCTTATATTCGGGTCGGCTTATACTCGAGTATATACGGTACCTTTCAAAACCTTTTTGATGGGGTATGAAGACAGGAAAGGAGTGTTGTTAGGAAAATAGGTGAGGCTGTGGTGCTGAACCCCCGTGAGATAAAGTTTAATGGTGTTGTGAGAGTTTAAGGTGTAGGTGGCAAAAAAGAGGCAAAAGACACCATGGTTTGAATAGAGAAGTCACCTTGTAAACCGAACTCTGCAGTGAATTTGTTAAATATATTAAGTGCCCTATTGTAAGTGATAGCCGTGTTGGGTGATAATGCTTGGTGAGTGCTCTAGCGTGGTTCAAGAGTGTGCTTAATCCAGGATTGGATTAACCGTGGAACCGTGGTGTCCTGGATGGTTGTAGGTGAGCCGTTGGGAGTGCCTGAGAGAATGCCTGAAATTGAGAACGAGAAAGAGCGTCAACGGCCGTGTTGTGAATACCCGGGATGTGAAAACAAACTAAGTGAAACTGGCCGGATGCTGCCAACCAGGTCAGCTTGCGAATCAGCCGCATGATGGTCAGGGAAGATGAACGCCCTTTGTTAATGATTTTGCAAGCTGCCGAGTTATCTGAGTAGCATTTTACTGCCTTGCCAGACCAGAGATGACCCCAGGTGTGTGCGGCCGCCACAATGGGATACATTTCAAATAGTGCTGAGGTCTCTCTGAATCCTGGCAAGGCATCCGTCTCAGTGGGCCAATGGCCCCTGAACCAGTGGTTCCCGGAAATGGCTGCAAAACCGGTATTGGCTGCCGCGTCTGTGTGGATGATGGGTGAAGAGGTGGAGAGAGGGGGGATAAACATGGAGATTCCATTCCAGTCCTTCAAAAACTTCCCCCACATAGCTAAGTCAGCCTTGGCGTGGGGGTCCAAAGAAACTGTGCCAGAGTCCGGAACTCCGTGCATCAGGCAAATAAGTCTGGATATAAAAGAACTTCCCTGCGGAATGATGCGCATAGCGAAGTTCAGGGATCCGAGAAGGGACTGAAGTTCCTTCCTAGTGCAAACATCACTCCACAGGAACAAGTCTATCTCCCCTCTCAAACGTGCCAGTTTGTCGTGAGGGAGACTAGCTCTGAGGTTAACCGAGTCCAGTTCTATCCCCAGAAAGGTCAATTTAGATGTGGGGCCTATAGTTTTGGCTGGGGACAAAGGGACTCCAAGTGTGGCAAATAGTGCAGTAGTGCTTCTGATTGCTGTGGGTGATGGTGACCCTGGCTCTATAAGTAAAAAGTCGTCGAGGTAGTGGATAACGGAGTGACACCTGGTGATGTTCAGAAGCAACCAGCATAGCGACTCTGCGAAAATGTCGAACAGTTTGGGGCTGCTACGAGAACCGAAAGTGAGTCGTGTAGAATAGTAGTATTTCCCACGCCATTTAACACCGTGTAAGTGCCAGAGTGAGGAGTGCATGGGTAGTAATTTAAAAGCGTTTGTAATGTCCGTTTTGCTAAGCCAGGGTCGATTACCAGATGATATGATGGACTGTATGGCGTCGTCGATGGTTACGTACTGAAGTGAAAATTCGGCTGCTGGAATGAGTGCGTTTATGCTTGGAACAAAAGAGGAGTGCGGTGCCGATAAATCAATAATTAGACGTTTTTTATTAGAATATTTGTGAATAGCAATACCAATGGGGTTAGTGCGCCAGGAGGAGAAAGGTGAAGAGGTGAAGGGGCCGATCATGAAACCGTTGGTGACTTCCGAGGCAATGAGGGTGTCTGTGGAGACTGGGTCTAAACGTGCTGACTGGAGATTAGGGCATTCTAGTGTACCTGGGGGAATGGCTACTATACCCGTGAGAAACCCTTTAGTGAACCCTGTGGTGAGATAATCCACCAGATGCCTGCTAGGGTGAGACCTTAGATAAAAAAACAGGTTGTCGATGTTTATGTCGGTTAGTCATTTGTTTGGTGACAACCTGGCTGGGCACATGGTCTTTGTATGTGCCCTGAAACATATGGAGCAGATGTGCAATAATCTACAGGCGCTGAAACTGCAGGAGCCTGCGTTGAAATTATTGCACACCTGCGCCTTCTCTAAAAAGGAGATGGGCCTACCTAGCTTATCCCGAAGACCACCCGATGATTTGTTGTAGGGGGTGAAAGTGGAGTGAGGTGTGAAAGTAGAGTGAGAGGTGGGAGTGGAGGTGGTGGGATCTGCTTTGACGGGATATAAGTCTGCCATGTGGGATGTCGAATTGCATATGGCACAAGCCGGGGGCCTGAGTCCAGCGAAGTGGCGACAGAACAGTTCTGTGTCCATCTGACCCCAGTTCATTTAAATATTGAACTGCTTTAGATGGGTCGCCGCCTTCGCTGACACTGACTTGTGGTAGTCATAGAAAGAGGAGCCCCCGTACTTGATGCCTAGATCCACCACCTTGTGCAGATAAAGGTCTAAGTCTTCTCTCCTGTGGGGATACACCGTGCAAATAACGTCTCGGTATATCCCGAAGGCTATCACAAACTGGGGTATCGACAATTTTTTTATTAAGCCTGGGATCCCTTGTCTTGAGCACCACAGAAATGTCACCATAGTTGAAAGCCTTGTTCTCAAGTACATCCTGAGAGGCTATGAGCAGAGACACCAGACACACATCCTTCCCGTCTAGGATATCTTTCTTGATAGAGTCAGGGATGGAGTGTGCTGGTGACTCAAATGGTGTAATGGCTGTGCCTGGTGCTGGGGGGGGGGATGGGAGGGCATGTTGGTATGTTGGGTGCAGCCGTGATAGGGACTGGGACTACCGTGGTAGTACCTGGGGAGGAGATGGTGCTCTCCACCTTAGATAGCCTGTTATTGAGGGTCTGTAGATTGGCCAAGATCTCTGCCAGGGTATCCTGGGTGGCCGTGCTGTAGCTTGGTGGTTGTCCTTGAGAGCTCGTGCCTGGCCTAGGCTCGGGGGCTTGGTGGGTAAGTAGCCTATAGAGTTCAGCCTTTCTGGCTGTGGCCGGAAAGGGGATTGCCCTGAGCCTAAGCTCGGCCGTAATTTTGGGAATAGTCCATGCTCTCAAGGACGTGGGGGTTGAAAGGGTGAGTGATTCGCCTGGAGACTCGGGTCTGGTTGGCGTGAACGGTATCTCTTCTGTCAGTTCTTCGGTTGGCATTGGTTCTTGGGACATTCTAAAAAGGAATTATTATGTGAAGATATATTAGTGAGGGAGTAAGGTAAGTTGGAGGGGTGTGGGGGGTGGAGTATATGGAAGAACTGGACTGTAATGCTGGATGCCGAAGCGAAAAATTTAACTGTTGAATGTTTGGGTAGGTGAGGCCCTGCTAATGCCAAGTGGCGGTGAGAGGCTCTACCTATGATTTGGCTTATGACGTAGTTGCCACAGACGTGGTGGCGGGATGTTGGCCTCTCGGTGACAGTAAAGAGAGATCAAAACGTGTGGCCGTGACAGGTGAGGCCCTGACTAGAGCCCTATAGTAGGGAATGCGAGGCTTCTAACTATGATTTGGGCGTGGGGCCGTACCTCCGTGTTGAGGTGGGGTGGGGATGGAAGGCCTCGCGGGATTGGATTTCCTAATAGGGTGAGCTAAGGCATTGGCCTAGACCCTGTAGCCAGTTTGATTGTATACTAAAGGGTATAATGCGAGGACTGGAGTGGTATGTGGATACTAACCTTGACTGGTCGCAAATGGTCTCTGGAACCTTTTGGTAGTATTTAATGTAGTGAGTCTTGTCTTCTTCTTGTCCTCGAGGAAGAATCCTGGGGATTTAAGACAGATGTTGATGTATTTATGCGTATCGTGGTGGCGTATGATTTGTATTTTGTTAGGGGCGCCACGTGTGATCCTGCGTTGAGGGATCTGGAAGGTTTAGGGTGTGTGAATGGGATGATTTAGATATTTTAGAGAAGGCTGAATGAGGCCTTGGGTTGGACAATGGACGTATTTGGGAAGGGCGAAAGTACCTGAAGGTATGGCTGAGTACCGGGTCAGGATTTGGTGTTTTTCCAGAGCCTGAAGGCCGTATGACCGTATGTCTGGGTAGAAGATAATAAAGAGTTAACGTACCGTGGGCGTAAGCCTTTGAAAAATTAGTAATGAAAAAATGAGACCACGTGAGGTCTTTGTATGAACAGTTGTAAGTAGAAATAGAGAACTATACCTTGGTTAGACGTACAGAAATTGTGTTAGACGTAGTAGGTTTTAACAGTGTTGAACCGGTGGAAGCCTAGGTTAATACTGGAGCTTAAGGATTAACCGAAGAAAATTTTCATAGTTAACAACAGATGTGATGGTATGTAATAAAACTTAATAGTTTAAACGAATTTTTTTGGCCTAGACCTTGATGACTCAAAGTGATAAAATACCGTACCTGTTCCTGTAATAAAAGACCTTGAAAATAACAACTTTAGCGCAGAAAGCGAGAAACCGATGCACTCTGTAAAGCCAAAATATGTGACAGCGTGATTATATGGGAAATGCTTAGTACAGATATTAATGTACCGGGTATTATGTTTAGACAAAGTATTTATTTGTATATGTGACGTATGGAAGTATGTATCATGGTTAAAAAAGATGTAGTGTTATTAGTTAAATATATGTATAGAACCGTATGTTTATAATAGTAGTGGATGTTTTTAAGTTAGTAAAATAAATTTAACTGGTTAACCTTGATAGAAAATCAAAAGGCTGGTATTTAAACAAGTTAAATATAACCCCAAACTGATGAGTAGGTGTCAGGGTACCTGAGGTCTCTACCTTTGAGAAGGGTAGAGACTTAGTTGTTTATCCGTCTAGACACGCCATATCTCCCGTTCCTCGCGGTCCATCCAGTCATTCTAACGCTGGCCGCAAGGGATCCGCTTCCTTTTCTAACATGACGCTCGATACGTGACGTCTTGACGCTATCCCGAGCGACCTGCCACTCTATTGGCTTTATCCTATCAGCACCCAGCTGAGGCGTGTCTACTCTCCGGACTCTGGGTATTTAAGCTTGCTTCTCTCGTCAGCTCATTGCCCTGTCGTGGTTCTAGCTTGTCTAGTCACTCAGTGCTCTTGTATTCTAGTATTCTCTTTGGTTCTGACCCGGCTTGTTGTACTATTCTGCTTATCTCTGTTATCCCTCTGACCCGGCTTGTCTCTCGCTTACCTGTCTTCTCGTTCCCTCGACCTCGGCTTGTCTCTGACTATTCTCTGTTACTCTCTGTACGTTAGTCCGGCCATTCTAAGGCCCGGTATACGTACCTTTCTACTGTTTGTACTCTGCGTGTTGGATCCCTGTCCCGATCCTGACATTACAACAGGGCCAATGGATCCTGCAGGTACAAACAGTCAGCTTGGTTCTTCCGACCCCAGGTTTGATGCCATGGAACACAGGATGGATCAGATGGCCCTAGCACTACAGGCGCTATTGTCTCGTGCTAGTAACCCACCAGAGGAGACACGTACTCCTTCGATCTCTCCTGTAAGTTCAGGTCTAGAAGTAGCTACTGTTGGTGCTTCTTCTCGTATTACTCCACCAGTACGTTATGGCGGTTCTCCTGAGAAGTGTCGTGGCTTTTTGAACCAGATCAGCATCCATTTCGAATTACAACCCCGCTCCTATCCTACAGATAGAGCGAAGGTTGGATTTATTGTTACGTTACTCATTGAGAAGGCTCTGCGATGGGCTAATCCTTTATGGGAGAATGATAACCCGTTAGTCTATAACTATAATGCCTTTGTAGCTGCTTTTAAAAGAACTTTTGACCCCCCTGGTAGGAAGGTCAATGCAGCTAGATTACTGTTGCGCCTTAGACAGGATAATCGAACACTTGTGGATTATGCACTAGAGTTCAGATCCTTGGCGGCAGAGGTTAAGTGGAACGAACAGGCTTATATAGATGTATTTTTAAATGGGTTATCAGATGTAATCCTTGACGAAGTCGCTACTAGAGAGCTCCCTGAGAATTTGGAGGATTTAATTTCTTTTATCTCTCGCATTGATGAACGCTTAAGAGAGAGGCAGAACACTCGAGATAGGACTCGTAGACCCTCCTTTAAACTAGCTCCTGCATTTCGAAATTCTGAAATCGAAACCTCACGTTTCCCTGAGCCTATGCAGATAGGTAATACTCACCTCACAGAGGAAGAGAGACAGTACAGGAGAAGGGAGGGTTTATGTATGTACTGTGGAGACAGAGGTCATCTACGCCTAAATTGTCCCAATCGTTCGGGAAACGCTCGCACCTAAGTTTCTCTAGAGGACAGGCCTTGGGTGTATCTATTTTGTCCTCTGTTCACAATTATAAAGATCACAGGCTTCTGCTACCCGTTTCTTTGACTTGGGAGAAGGGAGTAGTAAAAACCATGGCTTTGATTGATTCTGGAGCTGCTGAGAGCTTTATCGATCAAGTTTTTGTTAACAAGCATACTATCCCATCCCAGTTAAGGGAGACACCTCTGGCCGTTGAGGCCATAGATGGTAGACCTTTACTTGAGCCTGTTATTTTCCGTGAGACCATACCTATTAATTTAACTGTTGGTATCTTGCATGAGGAAGACCTATCCCTGTTGATCATTTCCTCTCCTTCTATTCCCATAGTCCTGGGGTACTCCTGGTTAAAGAGACATAACCCTATCATTAATTGGGAGTTAGGGGAAATAATTTCATGGGGTCAGAATTGTCAAGAGAAATGTTTGCGGAAGGTCTCGCCCCTTTGCCTGGCGAACACGTCGGCTAACTCCTCTAATCCTACAGAGACACAAATACCGCCTCAGTACCTGGATTTAAAGGCAGTATTTGATAAAAGGAGAGCCGATACCTTACCTCCACACAGATCCTTTGATTGCAAGATTAACCTACTCCCTGGTACCATGCCTCCCAGGGGTCATGTATACCCGTTATCTACTAAAGAGAATTCAGTTCTAGAGGAGTATATTCACGAGAATTTAGACAAGGGATTCATTAGGAGATCCTCCTCCCCTGCCGGGGCTGGATTTTTTTTTGTTAAAAAGAAGGATGGTTCGCTTAGGCCTTGTATTGATTATCGAGGTTTGAACAAGATAACCATTAGGAATGCTTATCCCATTCCTTTGATTACCGAACTCTTTGATCGTTTAAAGGGTTCTACCATTTTCACCAAGTTAGATCTCAGAGGGGCATATAACTTGGTGAGAGTCCAGCAGGGACACGAGTGGATGACGGCGTTCAATACTCGTTACGGCCACTATGAGTATACAGTTATGCCTTTTGGGTTATGTAATGCTCCGGCTGTATTCCAGGATCTGATTAATGAGGTTCTTAGGGAATTTCAGCAGGAGTGTGTTATTGTATACCTGGACGATATACTCATACATTCTAGAGAGATTGAGACTCACCACGAACAGGTCAGAAGGGTTTTGCACAAACTTCTTCAACATGGTCTGTACTGCAAATTGGAGAAATGTAGCTTCGATCAATCCCAAGTAAATTTCCTCGGTTATGTGATCTCTGGGGAGGGATTTAAGATGGACCCGGATAAACTCCAGTCCATTCTGGATTGGCCTCTACCCAAGGGTCTCAAGGCCGTTCAGAGATTTATTGGGTTCTCCAATTACTATAGGCGCTTTATTAAGGGTTATTCTTCTATTATTGCGCCCATCACCAATATGACCAAACAGGGGGTTGATACTAAGAATTGGTCTACGGAAGCTCTCCTTGCTTTCAAAACTCTCAAGGAGCTTTTTGCTTCCGCCCCAATTTTAGTTCACCCTAATACCACTCTTCCTTTCCTACTTGAGGTAGACGCCTCGGAGACTGGCGTAGGTGCTATCCTATCCCAAAGGCTAGGTGTGGATAAACCATTACATCCATGTGGATTTTTTTCTAAAAAATTGTCTGGTGCTGAGAGCAGATATGACATTGGTGACAGAGAACTACTAGCTGTTATCAAGGCTTTAAAAGAATGGAGACATTTATTGGAAGGGACATTACATCCTGTTACTATTTTAACGGATCACAAGAACTTGTCCTATATTGGAGAGGCCAAGCGATTGTCTTCCAGGCAAGCTCGTTGGTCGTTATTCCTCACCCATTTCAATTACGTTCTTACTTATAGGCCTGGTTCAAAGAATTCTAAAGCCGATGCTCTATCTCGCCAATATGAACCTTTGGCTTCTTCTGAACCGGTTCTGTCCTCTATAGTACCCCAATGCAATATTATTGCTAACACAAGTCTCAAAATCCATTCTCCATTACTTGACCAGATCTTGAACTTACAGCATCTGGCACCTGGACAGACTCCTGACGGAAGAAAATTTGTCCCCCCTGAACTCCAATTGGAGCTCTTACAGTGTTTCCACGAAAGCAAGGTGGCTGGTCATCCTGGCATTCGCAAGACTTATTCCCTGATCTCCAAGGATTTCTGGTGGCCTTCCTTACGAAAGGATATTAAGGAGTTCGTCGGTGCTTGCGAGACTTGTACCAGGACTAAACAGCCTCACGCATCTCCTTGTGGTTTGTTGCTCCCCTTGGACATTCCTGAGAAACCATGGTCCTGTTTGGCCATGGACTTTATTGTGGATTTACCTGCTTCCAAGAGACAGACTGTTATTCTCACGGTGGTGGATAGATTCACTAAGATAGCTCATTTTGTGCCGTTGCCTAAACTCCCCACGTCTCCTGAATTGGCGGAGATTTTTGCGAGAGAAGTTTTTCGCTTACATGGGATACCTTCGGAAATCGTTTCTGATAGAGGCTCTCAATTTGTCTCACGATTCTGGAGATCCTTCTGTTCTCAATTAGGTATCAAATTGAACTTTTCCTCTGCATATCACCCTCAGTCTAACGGAGCCGCTGAGCGTACTAATCAAAAGATTGAACAATATCTGCGCTGCTTTGTTTCCGAACACCAGGATGATTGGGTCGGTTTGATTCCTTGGGCAGAGTTCGCACACAATAATCTCGTTTGTGATTCTACTCGTTCCAGCCCCTTCTTCATGAACTATGGCTTTCATCCCTCCATTTTTCCTTCGGTCTCTTCTTCCCAAGGAGTACCGTCGGTTGATGATCATGTCGCCAATCTGAAGAAGTTGTGGGATCAGACTCGTCAAATTCTCCTGCATAATTCTATGTTGTTCAAAAAACACGCTGATAAACACAGAAGGGCGGCTCCAGTTTTTGTTCCTGGGGATAGAGTATGGCTGAGTACTAAGAACATTCGTTTAAAAGTTCCCTCTATGAAATTTGCGCCTCGGTACATAGGTCCTTACAGGGTTGTGTCTCGTATCAACCCGGTTGCGTATCGCCTAGCTCTGCCGTCGGCCTTACGCATTCCCAACTCCTTTCATGTGTCTTTGCTGAAACCACTGATTTGCAACAGATTCTCCTCTACGGTTTCCTCACCTCGTTCGGTTCAGGTGGACGGTCAGGAGGAGTACGAGGTCAACTCCATCATCAATTCCCGATTCTCCCGGGGAGGACTACAGTATCTGGTCAACTGGAAGGGATATGGTCCCGAGGAGAGGAGTTGGGTACCTCAGGAGGACGTTCATGCTCCTTGTCTCCGCAGGGCGTTTCACTCCCGCTTCCCATCTCGTCCCGGTTCCTTCCGCCCGGTGGGCGTATCTGAGAGGGGGGGGTACTGTCAGGGTACCTGAGGTCTCTACCTTTGAGAAGGGTAGAGACTTAGTTGTTTATCCGTCTAGACACGCCATATCTCCCGTTCCTCGCGGTCCATCCAGTCATTCTAACGCTGGCCGCAAGGGATCCGCTTCCTTTTCTAACATGACGCTCGATACGTGACGTCTTGACGCTATCCCGAGCGACCTGCCACTCTATTGGCTTTATCCAATCAGCACCCAGCTGAGGCGTGTCTACTCTCCGGACTCTGGGTATTTAAGCTTGCTTCTCTCATCAGCTCATTGCCCTGTCGTGGTTCTAGCTTGTCTAGTCACTCAGTGCTCTTGTATTCTAGTATTCTCTTTGGTTCTGACCCGGCTTGTTGTACTATTCTGCTTATCTCTGTGATCCCTCTGACCCGGCTTGTCTCTCGCTTACCTGTCTTCTCGTTCCCTCGACCTCGGCTTGTCTCTGACTATTCTCTGTTACTCTCTGTACGTTAGTCCGGCCATTCTAAGGCCCGGTATACGTACCTTTCTACTGTTTGTACTCTGCGTGTTGGATCCCTGTCCCGATCCTGACAGTAGGTATCAATAGTAACCGAACAGGGAATATACATAAAAGCAGGTAGAATTCGTGTAAAATAGGCCTAAGTGCATACTGTAGCCTATTTCAATAAGATCTAACCGAATATGTGTCATACGAAATATAGTGGTCCTGGGTGACCGAACGGAATAAGAGAATACCGGTAATAATATTGTGTATATACTACATATGCTAATTCTGTAAATTACGTACGAATATGTAAACGAGGTGAAAAAGTGCCGAGCGTTCGTCTGTTTAGGTGCGAACGCTGAATTCGTTTAAACGAGCATGTAATAGTACGAGTAAGTTTAGAGGGAGCCTACCCCCACGTTTTTAGGCCCGAACTGCGGGAAATCGCGGGACGCTATTTCCTTCGCCTAACTCACGTGTACGTGCCGGTCTCGTGACCGGAAGCCGGGTACCTCGACCGGAAAACGGATTGGAGGGCCTTGAACGGACGGAGGACTGTTTCAGGGCGTCTGACTGCTGGAAACAGGAGACATTCTGGCGGGAAGCTTGACCGGAAGTGCTGGTTGCTATGGGGACAAGACAATCAGTTGAACGGCAGAGGTGAGTAGGGGCTGGGAGTTTAAGTAGGGGACTTACTCCTCCCACAAATTCAGGCCTCCACAAGTTCAGGCCTTTTAACATATATATAAAACATACAAATGGAGAGGTTTGTACTCACGGTCTTTCGTTGATATCATGAATTTTATTGAAGTTAACTATGGTGTTAATAGGTCCCCCCACCCTCAGGGTCCCCCTCCCGCTGGGCTGAAGGGGGAGGAAGGGGTTAAAATATTATCTTTCTCCAGCGCCGGGCTCCCTCCTCCTCTAAATGCGCATGCCGCGCGCGCATTCAGCCAGTCCATAGGAAAGCATTATCAATGCTTTCCTATGGACGCTGGCGTCTTCTCACTGTGAAAATCACAGTGAGAAGCGCGGAAGCGCCTCTAGCGGCTGTCAATGAGACAGCACTAGAGGCTGGATTAACCCATATGTAAACATAGCAGTTTTACAGCAGGCAGGATTAACACTAGATGGACCTGACTTCATTGAGCTGAAGTGGTCTGGGTGCCTATAGTGGTCCTTTAAGAATAATCTTACCCCAGGTGAAGTGAATACCGGAAACCTGCGTTTCTCATCGAAAAGTGTTGTAGAGGAAACATGAAAGTATATCAATGAATCTGTTAAAGTGCATGAATATTGGGGGGCGGGGCCTGACAGCAAAGATGGCCAGTCGCACTTGTTCAGTGCTCCTGTGACTACGGACAAACTTATGAGGTTACCGACTGACAAAGGGGCATTAGCGGCACACGGAGACCGGGATCAAGCGTAGCAAAGCATGCTGAACACACCGGTACCACTCCTCAACCGATGCGCCACGGAAAACCTCCAAACGAACATGAGGCCTAACTCTGAGCTGAGCCCGCGGACTGGGGGAGGCGGCCGAATCCCCGGTTCGGGACGCGCTCTTGAGCAGAAACCTACCGCAGCCCTGCTACCCCCCCCTGTGGACCGGCGGGGGTCATCCCGGTCCCCGCAGGGGACGGTTACCCCCACACTAATATCTGTACAAGCGGCGAAATTAACAGCCACGAGGAGCTCACGAGCATCAGCCAAGATGGCGGCGCAACCGCGGCCTGCGATTAAGCGACCATGCCTCACACCACCCAAGCATACAGGGGACTTCGTGGACCTGCTGCGCACCCATCTCTGGGCAAAACATAAGGCCCGGAGACAAACTTACCGGATGGCGATGAAAACGGTGGCGGCGTGGATCCGTCCGACCACTCGGCGCACCCTATCTTTATGCCCCCCTCATACCTTCAGAGTAACCTTTACACCAAGCAGGACCCAAAGCAGCACCACGCGGGAAACCACTAAAACTTATGCTGCAACGCCTGCGGAATCTTGCGACCCCGCGCCACTGAGGGCGCCAACTCCTCGCTCAGCGATCCCGGAAACCGGCAACAAGCAAAGCATGAAACCCCACGCTGACGACCACAAAGCCCAATGTGAAGCGGAACCAGCTGCAGCGAAGCTGAATCCAGAGAAACCAAGCTGTCGGGAAGCTCACACACGGCCCACTGGGGAGGAAACCCAGAAGAGAAAAAGGAGAACACTACAGCCCTCAACGGCCTATACATGGATCTCTTCCACACACCGGGAGACTGACCCCCCCTGTGGCGGGCAGGCAGGCCTACACGGCGACACAAGGGGTGACAACCATATACCAGCAGCTGGCGTTGGTTAAGTGACTTTACTGTTCGTTACGTTAGCTGCCTTAATTATGTCGACCTACTCATTATTAGTCAGCTTAGCACAGTTATTTTTGCCTTATTGATGCAACTTATCACACACTTAAGTGTAACTAAAACTGACGTATTCACTACTAGCCTAGCAAGCTTAATGTAACTTGTTAATGATACACACGTTGTTGTTTTCATGTGGCTTTTTTTTTTTTCTATGAAAGGAAAAACAAATTGTGTTGCTTAATTTAATGTTGGCAGCGACTGATAATTCTATGGCAAAGCTATTTTTTTTTCTTTCTTTTTTTTTTTTTTTGCATTTTATTTTATTTTAATTCTTGCATCATCGTCCCCCAATGTATAAATACGTACACACTGAATCAGCCTTCATGGCATAATACGTAAAACTGTGCAGTATGTTTTTCAAAGATGTATAGGCTCCGCGTCAGACTTATGTTATAGCAACCGAGCTCCTTACCGACGCTGGCCTACTATACCTCATGTCGTTAAAAGCCTGATTTAAAAGCCTGATTTAAAAGCCTGATTTAAACGCCTGATTTATATGCCTGTCTTTTAAGCCTGTTTTCTACGCCTGTTTTTATGCATATTTCGTCTTTACAAATAACAAAAAAAAGTGCATTGTCTATTTACCCCCTACTGTAACTAATGTCTTGAAACCTGCATATGGAATGCCGTTGGGGTACCATATGTATGCATGTGACTAATATACGCACTACAAAAATAAAGAATTAAAAAAAAAAAAATAAAAAAAAGTGCATGAATATTAAAGTTTATATTTACCAAAAGTGCATACATACAAAGACACATACATAAAAAAAAAAAAACAGACAAGCAGACACACAGACAGACATACATACATGCACACACAGGCACACACACAGACAGACAGACACAAATACAGACACACATATACATACACACACACACACACAAAATGTTTAAGTCACCCTCCTGTTTCCTACCTTTAAGGTGCAGGAGGGTGAATGGGGTCCAGTGGTGGCTCAGGTGGATGGGAGTCAGAGTTCCCACTCTGACTCCCTCTGCTTCCTCCCGCGCGGGCTCTCAGTAAATAGCTGGGAGGAGTGATGTGCAGTAATTTCCTACCAGCTCTCTGTGATGTCATCATAGGGGGCCTGGTCGCGCTGTTAAAGCGCCCAGCGCTGACTGGGCCCCTTCACAATCCACATCCATTGGGTGGCCCTGACAGCATGGGCCACCCGATGGACCCCTTGGACGGCGGGCCCGGCGGTTTGCCACATGGGCTGGGGCCGCAGAAGATGATGGCGGCGGATACCCGGTCACACCGGTATATGTAAAAACAGCTTTAAAAAGCTGCAGATCTCGTGTCCCTCCCCTTCTAACCCCGCCCAGACATTCTGTGGCTCTCCAATTACAGACTTCCCAATTCAGCTCAATGAGACGTCTTTGCAAGGTAGGTGCTCTGGGCAATTGCTGCCTCTCTAGCACTTATCTGATTGGCAGCCAGGGGTTGTAAGCAAGGTTTCTTTGAAAAGGTGCCAATTTCTATTGAAATCTCTTTTAACATATTTATTTATATTTATAAAATATTTTACCAGGAAAGATACATTGAGATTTCTCTCGTTTTCAAGTATATGAAGAATTTCAGCAAGCTAAAATGCCGTAGGGGTCTGGAGTGTCCCTTTAACCCCTTAAGGACCAAACTTCTGGAATAAAAGGGAATCATGACATGTCACACATGTCATGTGTCCTTAAGGGGTTAAAGAGATAGGAACAAAATCCATTGTCAATTGTTGAAAGTGTGACATTCACCAAATGGTGCACTGTTAAACTAACAGTAATATAGGAAGAGATGTAATTCAGTCCACTGACAAAGATGGCGATAGCAGCCTAGAAACCTTTTAGTGTACAGAGTCCTGGTTTTAGCCAGGTAGCTGTACATACTGTATGTCAACTACATTCATTTTAACATGTAATAATTAACACCCAAAAATGTTAAAGGAATCCTTATAAATACTAACAAGAATGCTATTTGGACATTTCCATCTACTGTGTGTGAAAAGAAATTCAGTAAAAAAAAAAAAATAGCTGAATTCTGGTCTACAAACTGCAGTAATTGTTGCTGCATTCCATTTTCTAGATTCATGTCTGAATGAAGCCAGGTAGGTGATAATATAGCATCTCTAGAAGTTAATTATCCCTGGTTGAAAATACATGTTACCCAATCTGTAAATATTAAACTGGTAGTGAAAGGGTTAAAAACCCATATAGTCATAGAGAAAAAAAGCTAACTGACCCAGATGCATTGACACTAAGCTCAACTGGAGATTTGTTTGTAGCCAATCAGATCTGTCATATAATTTGTGAGCAAACTCACCGGAAATTCCCAGTTTGAAAACAGTTTCCTATTATCTGCATTTTTAGGGAATTTGTGTAAATTGTAGGATATTAAAAATATTGCGTAGTCGGCAGGATTCGAACCTGCGCGGGGAGACCCCAATGGATTTCTAGTCCATCGCCTTAACCACTCGGCCACGACTACTTGATACTAAGACTGTAAAACTCACATTTATACAAGGTGGCAGTAGTGTGTCACAGAAATGTATCCTGTAGTTTATATTGAAAGCTGTATTGGTAAATAACACAATACATTGTATCAAGTTTATTTCTATCAAAAATCCATTGTATATTCCATAGAACTATATGTAATAAGCCCTATGTAATACATAGTGCTATATGTAATGATTTCCCTACATGTTCCACAGTACTACATGTAATAAATACACTGTATCCCACACACTATATGCAATTAGCCACCAATATATCCCAAACACATTACACATTACATGTCATAAATCCTCTGTATCTCATGTACTATATGTAATAAATTCCCTGTATCCCCCCTTTGTATATGGTATACTATTTATGTAATAATTCCCCCCATATATCTCATGTACTATATGTAACAATCCCCCCTATTTACTATATAAATATATATGTATATATTTCCCCCATGTAATATAGTATATAATAATCCCCCCATATAATATAGTATATATTAATTCCCCCATATAATATAGTATAATAATTCCCCCATTTAATATCCATATAATAATTCCCCCATATAATATAGTATATAATAATTCCCACATATCATATATTATATAATTCCCCCATATAATATCCATATAATAATTAATTTCCCCCATATAATATACTATGTAATAATTCCCCCATGTAATATAGTATATAATAATTCATTTCCCCCATGTAATATAGTATATAGTAAATCATTTCCCCCATGTAATATAGTATATAATAATTCATTTCCCCCATGTAATATAGTATATAATAATTCATTTCCCCCATGTAATATAGTGTATAGTAATTCATTTCCCCCATGTAATATAGTATATAATAATTCATTTCCCCCATGTAATATAGTGTATAGTAATTCATTTCCGCCATATAATATACTATGTAATAATTCCCCCATG
This sequence comes from Pelobates fuscus, assembly GCF_036172605.1. NCBI lineage: Eukaryota > Metazoa > Chordata > Amphibia > Anura > Pelobatidae > Pelobates > Pelobates fuscus. The sequence goes on from NC_086321.1 coordinate 369,809,792, forward strand.
TAATATAGTATATATTAAATCCCCCATATAATATAGTATATAATAATTAATTTCCGCATATAATATATATTAATTCCCCCATGTAATATAGTATATAATAATAATAACTCATTTCCCCCATGTAATATAGTGTATAGTAATTCATTTCCCCCATGTAATACAGTATATAATAATTCATTTCCCCGATGTAATATAGTATATAATAATTCATTTCCCCCATATTATATACTATGTAATAATTCCCCCCATGTAATATAGTATATAATAATTCATTTCCCCCATGTAATATAGTGTATAGTAATTCATTTCCCCCCATGTAATATAGTATATAATAATTCATTTCCCCCATGTAATATAGTGTATAATAATTAATTTCCCCCCATGTAATATAGTATATAGTAATTCATTTCCCCCATATAATATAGTATATAATAATTCATTTCCCCCCATGTAATATAGTGTATAGTAATTAATTTCCCCCATGTAATATAGTGTATAGTAATTCATTTCCCTCATGTAATATAGTGTACAGTAATTAATTTCCCCCCATGTAATATAGTATATAATAATTCATTTCCCCCCATGTAATATAGTGTATAATAATTAATTTCCCCCCATGTAATATAGTATATAGTAATTCATTTCCCCCATGTAATATAGTATATAATAATTCATTTCCCCCCATGTAATATAGTGTATAGTAATTCATTCCCCCCATGTAATATAGTATATAATAATTCATTTCCCCCCATGTAATATAGTGTATAGTAATTCATTTCCCCCCATGTAATATAGTGTATAATAATTACTTTCCCCCCATGCAATATAGTATATAATAATTAATTTCCCCCCATGTAATATAGTGTATAGTAATTCATTTCCCCCATGTAATATAGTATATAATAATTCATTTCCCCCCATGTAATATAGTGTATAGTAATTCATTTCCCCCATGTAATATAGTATATAATAATTCATTTCCCCCCATGTAATATAGTATATAATAATTCATTTCCCCCCATGTAATATAGTGTATAGTAATTCATTTCCCCCCATGTAATATAGTGTATAATAATTAATTTCCCCCCATGCAATATAGTATATAATAATTAATTTCCCCCCATGTAATATAGTGTATAGTAATTCATTTCCCCCATGTAATATAGTATATAATAATTAATTTCCCCCCATGTAATATAGTGTATAGTAATTCATTTCCCCCATGTAATATAATACACTATGTAGTAATTCCCCCCTCCCCCTCCCTCCTTCATGTGCTTTTCGAAGTGCTCCCAGGCTGTGAATGGCAATCCCGGCAGCCGCCGGCAGGGGGAGCGCGCTCTCCGTCTCGCTGGCATCACGTGACCCTGGCCTGCGCTCGCTTTCCAGTCACTGAGAAAGAAGAACAAAGATGGCGGCCGCGGCTGATCCGAAGCGAGGCGACGCTAATTCGGATTGAACCGAGGCCGGATTCGCGCGTTCCCCGCCGCAGCTCTCCGTATCCGGGTCTCCCGAACCCCCCAGTGCCGGCTCCGCACCCCCCGAGCCCGGCCGGCCGGACCCCGCGCTCAGTATGAGGGGGCGGCGAGGAAGGCCTCCCAAGACCCCGGCCCACCCGAGCTCCCACCCCCCGGGGCCCACCGCCAGCGGCTCCCCCCCGGCCAGCGGCTCCCCCACCCCGGGGCCCACCGCCGGGCTCCGCTCCCGCCTCCGGGGCAGCAGCCGGGGCCGCTGGGCCACAGACACCCCCCGCAGGCCCAGCCCGGCCCCCAGGGGCCCCGGGAGGAGGGGGGGCAGGAGGGGGGCCCCTGGGGGGAGGAAGGCCGCGGGGGGAGCCGCCGGCCGGGGGGGTGGGGGCCGCAGGGGCACGGGGGCAGCGGGGAAGGTGGTCTATGATGACCATGAGAGCGAGGAGGAGAGCGCCCGCTCCGAGGATGGGGACCCCGAGGGCCACAGGGACAGCGAGGAGGAGGAGGAGGACATGGGGGACTCGGACTACCAGCACGACATCGAGGAGGACATGGAGGAAGAGGAGGAGGAGGAGGAGGATGGCAGTTACTGCACCGACAGCAGCTTCAGGAGCCACAGCACCTACAGCAGCACCCCCGGTAACTGTATAATAATAATAATAATATATAATAATATATCATATATTATACACACAGCACCTACAGCAGCACCCCCGGTAACTGTATAATAACAATAATATATAATAATAATATATCATATATACACCGCACCTACAGCAGCACCCCCGGTAACTGTATCATAATAATAATATATCATATATCATATATTGTATACACAGTACCTACAGCAGCACCCCCGGTAACTGTATAATAATATATAATAATATCATAATAATAATATATCATATACACACAGCACCTACAGCAGCACCCCCGGTAACTGTATAATAATAACAATATATAATAATATATCATATATTATACACACCGCACCTACAGCAGCACCCCCGGTAACCGTATTATAATAATATATAATGATATATCATATATTATATACACAGCACCCAGAGCAGCACCCCCGGTAACTGTATAATAATATATAATATCATAATAATATATCATATACACACAGCACCTACAGCAGCACCCCCGGTAACCGTATTATTATAATGATATATCATATATTATATACACAGCACCCAGAGCAGCACCCCCGGTAACTGTATAATAATATCATAATAATATATCATATACACACAGCACCTACAGCAGCACCCCCGGTAACTGTATAATAATAATAATAATAATATATCATATATCATATATTATACACAGCACCTACAGCAGCACCCCCGGTAACTGTATAATAATAATATATAATAATATCATAATAATATATCATATATTATACACAGCACCTACAGCAGCACCCCCGGTAACTGTATAATAATATATCATATATTATACGCACAGCACCTACAGCAGCACCCCCGGTAACTGTATAATAATATATAATAATAATATATATTATACACACCGCACCTACAGCAGCACCCCCGGTAACTGTATAATAATAATAATATATAATAATAATATTATATCATATATTATACACAGCACCTACAGCAGCACCCCCGGTAACTGTATAATAATAATATATAATATATTATACACAGCTCCTACAGCAGCACCCCCGGTAACTGTATATTAATAATAATATATAATAATATATCATATATTATATACACAGCACCTACAGCAGCACCCCCGGTAACTATAATAATAATAATATATAATATTAATATATTGTATACACAGCACCTACAGCAGCACCCCCGGTAACTATATAATAATAATAATATATAATATAATATAATAATAATATATCATATATACACAGCACCTACAGCAGCACCCCCGGTAACTATATAATAATAATAATATATCATATATACACAGCACCTACAGCAGCACCCCCGGTAACTATATAATAATAATAATATATAATATAATAATATATCATATATACACAGCACCTACAGCAGCACCCCCGGTAACTGTATTATAATATAATATATAATATAATAATAATAATATATCATATATTATATACACAGCACCTACAGCAGCACCCCTGGTAACTGTATAATAATAATATATAATAATATCATAATGATAATATATCATATATTATACACACAGCACCTACAGCAGCACCCCGGTAACTGTATAATAATAATATATAATAATATCATAATGATAATATATCATATATTATACACACAGCACCTACAGCAGCACCCCGGTAACTGTATAATAATAATATATAATATCATAATGATAATATATCATATATTATACACACAGCACCTACAGCAGCACCCCCGGTAACTGTATAATAATAATATCATAATAATAATAATAATAATATATCATATATTATACACACAGCACCTACAGAAGCACCCCCGGTAACTATATAATAATAATATTAATATATAATATAATAATAATAATATATCATATATTATATACACAGCACCTACAGCAGCACCCCTGGTAACTGTATAATAACAATATATAATAATATATCATATATACAGCAGCACCCCCGGTAACTATATAATAATAATAATATATAATAATATCATAATAATAATAATATATCATATATACACAGCACCTACAGTAGCACCCCCGGTAAATAATAATATATAATAATAATATATCATATATACACAGCACCTACAGCAGCACCCCCGGTAAATAATAATATATAATAATAATATATCATATGCACACAGCACCTACAGCAGCACCCCCGGTAAATAACAATATATAATAATAATATAATAATAATATATCATATATACACAGCACCTACAGCAGCACCCCCGGTAACTATATAATAACAATATATAATAATATAATAATAATATATCATATATACACAGCACCTACAGCAGCACCCCCGGTAACTATATAATAACAATATATAATAATATAATAATAATATATCATATATACACAGCACCTACAGCAGCACCCCCGGTAAATAATAATATATAATAATAATAATATATCATATATACACAGCACCTACAGCAGCACCCCCGGTAACTATATAATAATAATACTAATATATACTAATATATTATACACAGCACCTACAGCAGCACACCTGGTAACTGTATAATAATAATAATATATTATACACAGCACCTACAGCAGCACCCCCTGTAACTATTCATAATATAATAATATATACACAGCACCTACAGCAGCACCCCTGGTAAAGTATAATAATATATCATATACACAGCACCTACAGCAGCACCCCCGGTAACTAATAATATAATAATAATAATATATCATATATTATATATTATACACAGCACCTACAGCAGCACCCCCGGTAAATAATAAAATAATAATATATCATATACACAGCACCTACAGCAGCACCCCCGGTAAATAATAACAATATATAAAAATATAATAATAATAATAATAATATATCATATATACACAGCACCTACAGCAGCACCCCCGGTAAATAACAATATATAATATAATAATAATAATATATCATATATACACAGCACCTACAGCAGCACCCCCGGTAACTATATAATAATAATATATAATAATATATCATATATATATATACACAGCACCTACAGCAGCACCCCCAGTAAATAATAATATATAATAATATAATAATACTAATAATATATCCTATATACACAGCACCCCCGGTAAATAATAACAATATATAATAATATAATAATAATAATATATCATATATACACAGCACCTACAGCAGCACCCCCGGTAAATAATAATATATAATAATATATCATATATACACAGCACCTACAGCAGCACCCCCGGTAAATAATATTATATAATATATAATAATATATCATGTATTATACACACAGCACCTACAGCAGCACCCCCGGTAAATATATAATAATAATAATATATCATATTATACACAGCACCTACTGCAGCACCCCTGGTAACTGTATAATAATAATAATATATTATACACAGCACCTACAGCAGCACCCCTGGTAACTGTATAATAATATATAATAATATATTATACACAGCACCTACAGCAGCACCCCTGGTAACTGTATAATAATAATAATAATAATATATTATACACAGCACCTACAGCAGCACCCCCGGTAACTGTATAATAATAATAATATATAATAATATATTATACACAGCACCTACAGCAGCACCCCTGGTAACTGTATAATAATAATAATATATAATAATATATTATACACAGCACCTACAGCAGCACCCCCGGTAAATAATAACAAAATATAATAATATATCATATATACACAGAACCTACAGCAGCACCGCCGGTAAATAATAATATATAATAATATATCATATATACACAGCACCTACAGCAGCACCCCCGGTAAATAATATTATATAATATATAATAATATATCATGTATTATACACACAGCACCTACAGCAGCACCCCCGGTAAATATATAATAATAATAATAATATATCATATTATACACAGCACCTACTGCAGCACCCCTGGTAACTGTATAATAATAATAATAATATATTATACACAGCACCTACAGCAGCACCCCCGGTAACTGTATAATAATATATAATAATATATTATACACAGCACCTACAGCAGCACCCCTGGTAACTGTATAATAATAATAATAATAATATATAATAATATATTATACACAGCACCTACAGCAGCACCCCTGGTAAATAATAACAATATTATATAATATATAATAATAATAATATATCATATACACAGCACCTACAGCAGCACCCCCAGTAAAAATACAATAATGATATTATATAATATATATCATATTATACACAGCACCTACAGCAGCACCCCCGGTAACTATATAATAATATATAATAATATATTCTACACAGCACCTACAGCAGCACCCCTGGTAACTGTATAATAATATATTATACACAGCACCTACAGCAGCACCCCCGGTAACTATTCATAATGTTATAATAATATATACACAGCACCTACAGCAGCACCCCTGGTAAAGTATAATAATATATCATATACACAGAACCTACAGCAGCACCCCCGGTAACTAATAATATAATAATAATAATATATCATATATTATATATTATACACGGCACCTACAGCAGCACCCCCGGTAAATAATAATAATATAATAATAATAATATATTGTATACACAGCACCTACAGCAGCACCCCCGGTAAATAATAATATATATATATATATATATATATATATATATACATACACAGCACCTACAACAGCACCCCTGGTAAATAATAATAAAGTATAATAATAATTTATATACACAGCACCTACAACAGCACCCCTGGTAAATAATAATAAAGTATAATAATAATTTATATACACAGCACCTACAGCAGCACCCCGGGTAATAATATAATATATATCCTATAATTTATATACCAACACCTACAGCAGCATCCCGGGTAATAAAATAATATGTATCATATAATTTATTTACCAGCACCTACAGCAGCACCTCAGGTAATAATATTATAATATATATCATATAATTTATATACCAGCACCTACTGCAGCACCCCGGGTAATAAAATAATATATATCATATAATTTATATACCAGCAGCTACAGCAGCACCCCAGGTAATATTATAATAAATATAAGTGTGTGTGTGTGTGTATATATATTATTTAAATGTATACCAGCAGCACCTCTGGTAATATATGCATATACACCTTTTGTAATAAATCGTATATACTAGCAGCACCTTGGCTCCTCTGGGGGGGGGGGGGCTTTGATCCTTTTTTTGTTTGCTTCTCTGTTTTCCCTTTGTAAATCATCTCAAAATGTATTTTTATTTCTAAGAATTTATTAAAAAGATTCAAGATCTTCATGAAGTACTCGTATTGACTGCATTGGAATTTGATTTAAATTTTAATTGCAGTCAACAGATTTCATAAGTCTCTTTCATTAGTTCATTGAGAGGTGTTCCTCCTAATTAAATAATAGAGTGGGAGGGGCTATACCCATCTGTAGTGCTGCCATGGACATATCCAGGAAATGTTTATAGTAAATGTCTAAGTTGGCAAAAGTGGACACAAGGTGGCGCTGTCAAGTTTTGTCAGTTTACCCAGCCATTGCTACCAACCGCTATGGTAAACATATGTAATCTCGCTCATTGCAAGACATTGTCTGTGGAGACTCCCAAGGTCTCATAGGATCCTCCATAGACATCAGTGTTGTACTGTTTGCACATGCATTAGAGTACAGCATTGACAAGACTTCTGGTGGATGAACCTCCACTATCAGAAGAAAGCAGATGGCAATGTGTACAGGGACTACTTCATGTAAATATAACTTCCTTCTCCTCCACCCACGGGCCCTTACACACCAAGCATGCACGTCGCCATCGAGTGTCTTCACAAAATATGAAAAAAATACACTTTTACGGAACCTTAGCGGTAGGAATTCACACACGTATTCCTAAAGCTGGAGTTTTATACTGTTTAGATTCCGCAACCCCCAGGGAGTCTGAGGGTTCTTCACAGTATTTTAGCTGTTTTTTGAACTGCACTCGTCTGGACAGCAATCTCAATGTCCCAACTGGAATCTGCTGACATTTATCCTCTGACTTGGGGGTCACAGCCCCTAGTGCTCCTATCACAACTAGAACTACTACTGACTTCACCTTCCACATCCTTGATAGCTTGGTATTTGTCCATCTTCTCATGTTCCTTCTTCCTGATGTTATAGTCACTGGGTATTGGCACGTCCCCCCCACTGCAGTCTTCTGTTCCTTGTCTACCAGCACGATGTCAGGCTGGTTGGCCACTACTTGCGTCTACTATGTGCCGGATTGTTTTAGAAGCCTCTTTGCACACACTCTCTGAGACAATCCAGCAAATAGTAGTCGGGTGCAAGATATTAGCAGGGACTGCATACATAGAGAGGCACAACCAACCTGCTGAAATGTATAATATGTAAAATATTTTTTCCCCATTCGCTTCAGAAATGATTTTTGTAAACAATAAAGATTTGCATAATTTTTGCCAAACTCAGAATTTTCTTGCTCTTGCTGAGCTTAATCCAAGTAATTACTTCTAATACAGAAGCATTGATGATAAAAGGCGCATTTGAGACTGTCCATACAGTTCAAAAATTAATGAGAAGAGAAGATGGGTTGTGTGACAGCCGTTTGGGAGTGCACACAGCACCCATTCTTTGCATGATTTTCTGTCCAGTTTGTCATTGAAGCTCTAAGAAACATGCATTTAGTGGAGGGGGTGGGGTTATGACAATCAGTCATAATCCTGCCTCTCTGGGCACTCATTGTACTTCACCGAGAAGCATGCAGAGTGATATCTGCAGTCCTGTTCAGCATAGCTAAAATACGTCTCTGATTATTCCACAGACAGCAGTCAAACTGTTTGGATCATTGGCAGCAGCTTGATCCATATATACAGATATTAAAAGACCAATTAGACTATTTTATCTTGTGGGCAAAGTCAAGGTTGACAAAACTCTTGTCACTTCCCACAGTCATTGTTGGTGATGTCTAAGGGAAATGAACATATTGCAAGAGTGGGTTATGCTGGAGAATACCCTATAGACCTTGTGCACAAGAGTACAGCCATGACACGCCAAAAGCTGAAGAAAGAATATATGGGAGACCATCAGGGGAGTATGGTTACCTTTAACGTCACTCTGTGGCTGCTGCACACAAAGTATAAAAAATGTAAAGATTCCTGAAACTGACCGAGCTGGTGTAGAGGGACATTGTAAGTACCAAAACTACTACATTTTAATGTAGCAGTTGTGGTGCACAGACCATGTCCTAGGCAACAGCAATGTTTACATTTGCTAAATTTCTCAATCAGTATGTCTTTATTGGCTGTCATCAGGAAGGAAGGAATCGCCACTCATATAATAAATGAAACCAGGACAGCCACTAGAGGCGCATCCTAGTAAAGACGTTTGTTTATGGAAAGCCTTTGGATTCAGCGTGTTTTTATGTAAACCATCCGATGGGCTGAGTGTGGCAGTTGCTGCAAATGTCTAGGAGGTCCCAATCGTTCTTTCTGAGAAGCATTGGGTTGACATAAGATTGTCCGTCAGGATGATCTTCCGTAAGATAAGCAACTGCTGCGTCAAGACAGGGACGAGATTGGATAATGGGTGACTTTTGACAGCGTTACTTCAGTTTAACAGCGGGAACCGGCAAAGTAAACAAGCAGAGGAACACGCTAACGTAAATAAAATTATTTAATAATTAAGAATGTTCCTTTACGCTAAGCTTTACCGCCATTATATCATCGTAGCAAAGCAGACTATATCAACATACTAAACTTGTCACAATATATTTTTCTTTTTTCTAATCAGAGCATAATTGTGTGCTTCATGGTGATAATTGGTTGCGTTGTTAATTGTTCAGTTATGGTTCCTGTGGTACAGCGTTGCAGGAGCTCAATATTGCAAAAGATTGCAGGCGCAACATTTTGTGCCTGCTGTGAAACCATTTAGACTTCTGTACAGGGAACATCACTTTAAGGGAGTGCTTTCCATCTTCGGGCTAGGTAAGGACATGTAATGTATTGCTTGGCTGCAGAGCTGGCCTTAGCAGGGTCATTATAAAAGAGGAGAGCGGTAATGTCTATTGCTCAGCTGTAGTAAGTATAAGTGGGAATCTGTGATAAGGATCAGGTTTACTGGTGATGTGGTTACACTTTGTTTTACACTAGAGCTTAATAGTATTTTTCAAGTCAGCATTTCTACTTGCAGTCTTGAATCTGTGTTTTATCTCATTATGTAAAATCTATCCTTTCTGTGTTGCCATGGCAATGCCGAAAAATGGAAGGAGGTCAATTAATATGGCTAGTTATGTTTTCATTATACAATGCAAAGAAATGGACTGTTTCTAAACGCATAATCTACAGACTGATTGTCCTCATACCCCTGTTGAATCATCAGACCAGGAAATCATGGCGCCCCTCCTACTTCTCAGTGCAAGCCTTTATGGTTCTTTTCTTTAAGCTGCCACACTTTCACAGTCGAAAAGTTTTGTGCCACATTTTTGATGTTGTGCATATTGAAGTCATAAACAGAATATATTTAAAAGTATAGCTCTGATTATATAGATTACGTTGTCACTTCATAGGGAGTTAAAAAAAACATTGTGCCGTGCTTTCACAGTTTTTGAATGGTTTAACAATGAAGAAGGGTCCCTGGCCACTCAGTCGGCCCCTGTCTACATTAGCAAAAGCTGTGATGGGTCACGTAGTGTCAGCTGAGCACTCTCCATTTGTCACTGCTGGCCGTCGCTGGTATGGCTAAGGCAGAGCTATTCTTCTTTAACCATACACCCCATGGCGGCGGAACCACAGGCATTAGAGACCTCTCATTCAGTGTTAAACCAGTTAAAAACGGTTTAATGCTGAAACGTTGAATGGTGCCAGGGATCTCCAGGCACCATGTATACTTTAATGAGATTAAGTGCTTATGGTGCTTAGAATGCCCCTTTAACTGAAGCTATAAATCTACCAATAGTGTGGAAGACTAGTTCACATGCAGATGTGTGTGTGTGTGTGTATATATAGATAAAACGTATATACGGTGCTGACAGAATTGCCAGCAAAAGCTTAGATTAAAAATATTAAAGATCTTGCCTGAAGATTGCTCCCTGCAGATGTCCTGCACACGCAGGGCACCCTAAACTGGATGAGTCCGCAACTAAACTACACATATTGTATCACACACAGAACCACTCCTGTTCCAGCCTACCTAATGCTGCCATGGTGGAGATACACCACCGGGCTCACGGGGTTAAACTTTGTGTGTGCTAATACAGGCACTTCAAATCACTAAAGTGGTCATGGTGCTTGCAGTAACCATTTTAGTTATTAAAAAAACAAGAAAAGTCTGCATATCCGTGTGTGTTGCTAATGAGATGTTTGAGTGGCTAGTTATGCATTTGCGTTTTTGAGTTGCTATTTAGATGTTCAAGAAGCTGTGTGTTTGAACATGGCTAGCTTCACATGTTTGTGAGTGCATATAAATAGTTGTTTAAATGTTTGTGTGTCAATATGTTTAGGCCCTGTCTCCTAGGTTTTCTCCAAACCTTACATTACTTCTAAAAAAAAAAAAAAATATGACTGCCATGTCATTTTATGAAAGCAACCATCTTAGAGCATAGAAATTACCTGCAAGTATGTTGGATAGTGTAAACAACATAAATGGCACTCTACAATAATCTTTATTGGTAGCAGACATTGGAATAACACGAATAAGCTAAGGTCAGAATTACAAAGAGCAAAACAAACAATGAGGTAAACTGCGTTGATAAGGAGCACCTGGAATTAATTTTCAAGTAGCAAATAAATTAAGATGAAGCAATTATAGCGAATGAGACTTGCAAAGGCCCACACCACTTGGTATCAGTTGGGAATTAAAGGGATACTATGGGCACCCAGACTACTTCAGCTCATTGACGTGGTCTGGGTACAGTTTCCCTTTTGCCTTTAGTCCTGCAATGTAAAACATTGCAGTTTTTGAGAAACTGCATTGTTTACTTTGCAGCAATAAGACAGCCACTGGAGGTGCTTCTGGCATTTTACCTGCCTTTTTGTTCTTTAACGGATGCTGGCTCTGCATGAGGACATCTAGTGTCCGTGAGAACTCCATCGGAGAGCATTGATTCCAATGGAGAGGGGGGGGGGGGGGGGGAGGGGGGGATAATCGTTCTCCCAGCACCTCTTCAGCTGCACTGATTATGTAGAATTTACACATTGTGATTTCATCACACCTGGATGGCAACGATAGGCTGCCATCCAGGTGTGATGGGGCAGATTGAATTTTCAGTAATTGTGGTTGTGGTTATGCTATTGCTTAATGTAAACATTCAGTGTGTCCGCACCGCTAGTAGTCTCAGAACAGGTTTTTGGCCTCGTAATAGAAAGCAGCATGAATAAGTGCATGGAGTGAACACTTCTCAGATGGTTCTGGGTAGCAGATCTTGCTGGTCCATAGTGTAGCACTCTTTGATGACATGCCACTGCTCTCTAGTACACGATTTCTTTAAACGATTAACCTGAAACGCTCGGCATAATCCTGTAATCGGATTTAAGTGATCATATTTACAGGGTTATTCGCTAAAGGGACAATTCAAAGTGATTTTCGAATTTAAGGCCAAAATAGCCAAACTGAAAACATTCTCCAAGTCGAGAATGCTTTCAGTTTGGCTACTCTGGCCTTAACATTGAAATTCACTTTGAATTCTAACGTTAGTAAATCCTGTGTGTGTGTTCCCTTGTTTCTATCACCCTCTTTTCCTAGGGAATCGTAGCTCAGTGCTAGCTCCGCTCTGATCTTTAAAGGTACGGAAAGGTGACAGATTGCAGATCACACTTTCTCTTTGATGAAAAGTTGCTTTCATGCCAGACTTCAAGATGAAATCAGTGACTGATACATTTGTGACATGGGATTGTACGTTTGTTGGATTCTGATGCAGTGTCTGTATTTTTTATGTATTTAACTGAGGGGTCTACGATCTCAGAACATGCTGCAGCTACTAGTTTTGTAAATAGGGATTTACAGTGTTTGCATGCGACCGTTGTGGCTCAGTCGCTCACTCAGAGCTGAAGAGCAGATAGCAATATTTATGGTGTTCCTCACACAGTACTGAAATTCTGAATGAAATAGGAAGTATATTTTACCCGTTTCATTTCAGCAGGCGATGTCCAGTCTTGTAGTTGCAGGATTTTGCACATGTGAGACCTACAAGGAAGGATATGTTCTTTTGGAACTTAGCGTGACCTTGAAGATCTGAGTACCAGTGGCTGTGCATTATATAACGACACCTAAGAATGTAGAATTATGCTACTGTGCTTTGTATATCGGAGCCTGAGAGATTCCTTCTCTTTCTTGCTGTAATTACCTTGCATGCTTTTCAAATGGTGGACGAATGGCGCTATAATTGATTGGAGTTGTGCTTGCTAAGCATCTTTACATGTTTTATATGAGTTAGTGGCTGCTGCGTATTCCCTGAAACTGATAATTAAACTTTCCTCTTTTTTTTATTTTTTTTTCTTTCCTCCCCTTTTCTTACTTTACACGTTTTGCCGTCAAGCAGCAGCCTAGATGTTTGGTGTGCCATTTTACACAAGCTCTATAAATTTCTGTGCGCCCTAGAATTGTCCAAAGACTTGTGTCTCTGCCTGTCCTTAAATTCCTTTGCATTATCCTTTGTTCTTTTATCATTCCCCTTTATTTTTCACAGTGTTCTTTTTTTGCTTTTGCCACTAACCTCCTTAATCACCATTTTTTACTTTCTTTGCTTCTGCTGCTGTTGAGATGCTTCTCAACCCAGGGCCCCCTTCTTTTGACTCTGCCGGCAGGAACAGCTCTCATCTTAGAGAAATACTTCCCTCACCCCATCTCCCCTTCCCCTTTGCTGAGCTGTCTGAATGCTTGCTCTGCCTGTAATATAATTAATATGTTCTCATGGTCACTTTAATGTTGTCTCATTGTAACATGGCTTTTCCCCTTTGAAACTGACCGCCCTGCTTCACTGTCTCATGGTGGCATTGAGAAAGTAAAGTTGGTGGTTTAAGTAGTCTTATATCCACACACATACATATTACATTATTTTTCTGACTTCTTCAGTTTCTGTCACACCCTATGAAGTTCTTCCTATCCACATATTCCACCTGTGCATCCAGCTTCTATCTCCCAATCATGCTGGGTTTTGGTTGTTCTCGTCTCTCTTCGATTATTTTATCTTCTCTCTTCTCAGCCCCTTTCTCATTCTTGGGGATTTCTGCATAACTCATTAACTGAATATCTATGCTTCATGTATCAATCTGACAGTCACCAGTTCTATCTTCTCAAGGGATCCCTATACCAGATTTAAACTGTGAAAACCGAAATCGAAGTGTCACTAGGGTTAAACCAAATGACATCTGTATGGCTGCCTTGTTCGATGCCTTACATCATCGTATCAGACTTTCTCCTAACCTCGCACCATGACCACTACAATTCATATGTATGAATGAGTTTGGGCCTCATCCCCAGGTTTTAGTTTAACCCCTTTGGAACTTTTTGATATCCAACCCCTGTCCTGCTGCTCAGTGGGTTTGTGCATTGTTCATAACTGCAAAGATTTCCAGAGTGATGAAGGAAAATAAACCATCACAGTTAGAATTCTGTATTTTTCTTTTTTTCTTTTGCCATTGTGTCAAGGTGTAGTGTGCCAAGACTTTGACAAAAACAAGGACTTCACTATAACAGATGATCCTCCTGAAGCAATAGGGTAGTTTTAAAAAGACCAATTAAAATAACTCTATGAATCTGCATATTTTTGTTTGTTCATTATCTCTTTTAGAATGTTTTCTTTCTGTTTGTACTGCTGGCTAATACTTTATTTGTTTTACTGACACAGTTTTTTTTTTTCCTGTAAATAGGAAGGCGAAAACCCAGAATCCATCGTCCACGTTCACCGATATTTGAAGAGAAAGATATCCCTCCTTTGGAATTACCCAAGTCCTCAGAAGATCTGTTATTACCAAATGAGCACTTGCTGAATGTCATAGCCATCTATGAGGTGCTGAGGAACTTTGGCACGGTGTTACGACTATCTCCTTTCCGCTTCGAGGACTTTTGTGCTGCTCTAATGAGTCAAGAGCAATGCACACTGATGGCAGAGACTCACGTGGCACTTCTGAAAGCTGTTTTACGAGAAGAGGACACTTCAAATACTACCTTTGGACCTGCTGACCTTAAGGATAGTGTTAATTCCACTTTATACTTCATTGATGGTATGACATGGCCTGAAGTTCTAAGAGTGTATTGTGAGAGTGACAAGGAATACCATAATGTGCTTCCGTTCCAAGAGGTGGATGACTACCCGTATGGACCAATAGAAAGTAAGGTGCAGGTTCTGCTTTTTTTAGTGGATCAATTTCTAACTACAAACATGGCCCGTGAGGAGTTAATGTCGGAAGGGGTTATTCAGTATGACGACCATTGCCGTGTTTGTCACAAACTGGGGGATTTACTGTGCTGTGAGACGTGCTCTGCCGTTTACCACTTAGAGTGTGTGAAACCGCCGCTAGAGGAGGTGCCAGAGGACGAATGGCAGTGTGAGGTCTGCGTGGCCCACAAAGTGCCAGGCGTAAATGACTGTGTTGCTGAAATCCAAAAAAATAAACCTTACATCAGGCACGAGCCCATTGGCTACGACAGACACAGGAGGAAGTACTGGTTTCTGAACAGGCGAATTATTGTGTAAGTTTACAGTGTCTAAATTTGGCGTGCTGTCAGTACTTACCACTCAACTGTGCATGGTAGCTTGTAAATTGTCAGTGTGGTGACTGTTTTTCCATGGCTTGTATTTAGTAAGTATGTGGTTAACGAGGGAACACTTAGCTATTTTTTTTTTTAACAGGGAATATATCTTGATATTCATGTTAGAAATTTGTGTATTCATTTAGCAGTAGATTTCAGTTTCGGATTGTTAATAACCCAGTTTAATCTGTTAATAAGTGCTGTCTTCTGGACAGTTTGTGCTAGGTATCCTGACTGTAAGGGTAATGTTTACAGGACTCAATTATCCACTCACCCTCACTGGCAAATGTAAATTTAGCTCTAGTAAGGGCATTTCCAATTACCATGTCCACGTACCAAACGTGAGTAGCCAGGTAGTTTCTTGTTCCTGGAGGTTAATGACACCTGTCTGTAGTGTGAAGCACAGCAGCACCGGCTGATCCTAATTCTATTACAAGAGGCACAGCTACCGGGCAGCTCTCCCTGGAGTGATCCACTCGGTCATATCCCGAGTCCTATTTTATTGCAGTCGGCCACACTGGAGCTGTGTGACTGCTCCCTTTAGGAACATGGTTGAGGACCACCTCTCTGGTATAAACAAAAATAAATGGGGAGAAGAGAGCAGGGGGCAGGAAAATATACCCCCTGAATCCACATACAGCAATACATTTATTTACACACACAGTGATTACTCACTGAAATGCATTAATAAATGGGAGCTAGTTGTGCCTTCCTTCACTCCTGAGTTTGGTAGTTCAGTGAAAGAAAATGCTGAGTCCAAGCTGGGAAGAACATGAGTAGATGCTATAGACCTTCCAAATGGATATTTGCAATATCCCATAATCACACATTCCACTGTTAGTGAGAGATTAAAGATGGGTCTTTACTGCAAAGTCATTATTTACATCAAGTTGGCCAACGTTTGACATTAACCATGAGCTTTGATAAAGACTAAAGTTGTCCAAATTATTTAACTTGACTGTCCCTTTTAGGTTTGAATGTCTAATGAACTTTGTAGCCTCATGAGTGGGTTAGAGGCAATTAGGCTGGTCAAGAGGTAGCCTTGTGTGTAAAGGGACACTATGGTCACCAGACCCATGACAGCTAATGTAATTGTGTCTGTAGCCTGTCCCTGCAGGCTGAGCAATGCAAATGCCGTCTTTTCAAAAACAATGCAGTGTTTTACATTGCCGGTTAGTAAAATCTCTAGTAGCAGTCACTCAGACTGCCGCTAGAGGTGCTTCTTGTGTCAATGCTGCACTGTGTGCATCACTGGCGTTCTGCGTCTCCACGCTGAACACTCCCCATAGAGATACATGTATTCGGTGAATTTCTGTGTGGAGATGCTCATTGCTGTGCATGCACAATAGCCTTCCAGTGCTTTCTTATGGAAAAGCTTTGGATTGGCCAAGATCATCAAGATGATCCGCTGTTGTGGGGGAAGAGAGGAGTAAAATAGCCTTTTCACTCCACAAAAAGGGTGCCGGGGACCTAAACCTTAATTCCAGAACTATAGTGTTAGGAATACAAACATGTAGTGTTCCTTTAAAGCATCAACTCTCTCCCACAGCCATTCGCCAGACAGGTTAACTGGCTGCAATCAGAGAACTTTATCTGTATTTGCAGACATTGTCAGTAACCTAGTTAGGGATCTTCTCATCCATAACATAGAGATAAATATATTTCACTGCAACTATTAGTGAGAGACTGAGCAGCGTATGGGCCTGCTTGCATCACACTGAATTGTAGAGATCCTCTTGTGGGAATAAAAATGAAGTATTAGGAAAGTGCCGTCTTCTAATGGTTAATAATGGGAAGGCTGAAACATTCAGGCTCTTTGTTCTTTTAGTATTCCTTTCCTACTGCAAGGCACATTTATTGAAACGCATGTTGGGTGATTTAGCAAGATGATGGTCAGTATAAACACCTTCCATCGTCCAAACTCAATCTGTTAGATAATCTTACTTTATACAGACAAGAATATTTACAGCTCTGTTCCCTTTACTTTTACTGGAGTCCCTTGTGTGTGTACTGCAAATGCAGCAAAGAAAGCAATGGCCCTGAAAATAGCAATTGTTATTTCGAGCTATAGGTTCCTTTCTGCCCACCCCCCTTTGCAGCTAAGAATAAATGTTTAAAAGAGATTACTTGCCTCCTCTCCAGTGCTGGGAGTCCTCTGCTGTATCCTCCAACTCTAGTGATATCCTCTTCCAAGCTGATATCACCATCAATACCCTCCATTACTTTTCTTAGGGAAACATTGGATGGGAGATCCGCATGCATGGCGAAATGCAGGATTCCTCCAATCAAATGCTGTTGTTAGGGACATTTCATTCCCAGACTATTTTACATGGTTCTGGAGGAGAAAGCGGTCACTGGGTGTCTGTTTAACCCTAAAATAACTCCAGTGTTTCACATTGCAGGGTTAAAAGGACAGGGCTGCTGAACCCAGACCACCTCATTGAGATGAACTGGTCTGGGTAAACATTGTGTATCTTTAATGGTGACGTAGAGATATATACATGCGCTGTACTTCCTAAAGCAAAAAGGTTGATGCAAAAAAATGGTATTTACAAAAAAAGAAAAAAAATCTGTACATATTTTAATGTAGATATAGCATTCTATAAATTAGGTGGTAAACACTGCGCTATGCAAATGGTATTTTGGTACTCCGAACTGTGGCTCATGTGTAATCCTTTAATATTTGCTAATATTTGCCAGAAGTTGTTATGGTACTTTTTCAGTAAACCAAAAATGTTTAAATGTCTATCTGTTCCTGTCCAAATTAAAGAGAATTGAATTGCGTATATACGCTGAAGTAATTCAGTCTGACACACGGAGTTCAGGGTAAAATAACTTCGAGGAAATTTATTGGCAAGTGAAGTAAGAGCGGGCTCGCAGGCCCTTTTAAGAGGCATTTTGCGTCATCATTGATTATCAAGATATCAGTGAATAAACATCATTAATTGGATTAATTGTTAAGTGTCTGGATTAGTGTCCACCTATCAGTATAATTAATTGGCTCAAAAACTAAGTGGTTAGCTTCGTGTCCACCCACCGAGAGGTGGTATTGTTTTGGACACGGGTGGGGACAAGGGGCTCAAGCGCCATCTCCCTTAGCATGAGGTTTACTCGGTGGAAAGGGGGGCATGAGCGTCATTTTACACGGTCAGTGATGTCAGGTCTTGTGGTCAGGTGCAAGGTCTCTTATGAATAGAACATTTCATTACTACAGTGTTCTCATGGCCTTGTCTTTATACTATGTTGCGAGTTAGGGGAAATTCAGCAGTTCCTGGGTAGTCATGTCTTTATGGAAAATACAGTCTTTGTCTATTGTGTTAGTTGTGCTGGGAAATTCTGTCATGTAATGTAGTTTTGAAATGGAGAAGTCAGGTTATGAGGACAAAATGGAGGATTTGTCATAGTATCAGGTTAAAACGGAGTTAGTGCAATAATTCAATACAAGTTCAATAAAGATTTTTAATAATTCTACATCAGTCCCCCCTATGAAATGTTAGATTCTAAGAGATAAAACTTTATTTGTTAATACCAGAAGACGTGTTAGCCCAAAGGCACAGAAACACCATGGCCGCTAGCTAGGAGTTAATGCAAAGTGCAAGTCTGTCCCTAATTCTGACCCTAACAGGCTAACTCATCGTCAGTATGGCTCACTTCACACCCATGGGTGGCCCATGGCGGCTTGCCCACCACTTCTCCACACGGGGCCTTTACCATTCACTGACAGATGCTGTCCCTAAGATGGTCCCTTCCTAGAACTCTCGCACTTTATCATCAAAAGGGATAGATTGCAGCGGCAAACAGGGTGAGTTGAGATCCTGGAAATCTTGGTCATCAACTTCAAGATGTGTGAAAGTGGGTGCCGCTTGGTCAACAGTCTTCGTGAGGGATTTTCTCAGACAAGGGAAGACACGACAAAAGAGAAGAGCAAAGATAAAGAGAAAAATTAGTATTGCCATACCAATATGCATTAAAGCCTTTTGCCAACCCGTCATCCAACCAAACCATCTGTCCCAGGGATCTTTTATCCCAGAATTCCTTTTCAACTCTTCAGAGAGCTCATTTAATTTTGCTATAGCTAATGTAACTTTACCATTAGGGCCTGTGTTTTCTGGGATGTAAGTACAACATGTCATGGTGTCGGGCAAAATTTTACATACTCCTCCTTTTTCGGCTAGGATCATATCTAGGGCCATTCTATTCTGGAAGGCCATTTGGGATGTGGCCTGCAATTGTTCGGCTAATCCCTGGAGGGCATCTCTGGTGTAATTAACAAAACGTTGTTGGTTGTAATAAATGTAATTTATCCAATTTAAATTCTTGTTTGCGGTAACTATGGTAAAAAGTGATTCAAACCCTGCAGCAACTTCATCTCTTGCTTTAAACTCATTGGGTACCCCCCTAGGCACCCCAATGGCATCAATGTAAATGTGAGGATCAAAACTTCCTTTTACTGGGGCTTCACGCTTAACCTTAGTGTGGCTGGACTCATGGGTGTTGAGGTGTGTGTCAGAGATAATGTGTATGGGCATAATGGCCTTAGTCAAAGTACACTCCCCCCACCATTCCTTGTCCATTCTGGATCTTAGCTGTAAATCCCCACACAACCAGTAAATGTCTCCTAATGACCTAGTGTGATGTTGCAGCAAGTGTACTGGAACAGTTCTGTATGTAGCACAATAACCTTTGGAAAAGTTACCCACAAATTTACCAATCCCATCGTACATGGCATAGCAAGTGTAATTACCTTTAAATACGGTAATACCATCAGGGGGTTTGACATCTTTGGCTAGAAGAGGATACTCTGCTGTCCATGCTTGACATATGGACCTGTTAAAATTGTAGTGATAGGCAAAAAGACTCAAAACACAATTTTCTACATCTACTGGTAGGGTCAAAGGCACAGTGCCCAGATGGGGCCGGGCACCACCACACACATAGCATGCGGTTCTGTTATGTTTGTTGGCATTATATTTCATCCATTCTAACCAAAGGTTAACATCATTAAAACCTGTTTCAGCGGCCATAGTATCTTCAAAGGTGGGGTTAGCAATATGGCCATCATGTCTTTAACCCCTTAAGGACACATGACATGTGTGACATGTCATGATTCCCTTTTATTCCAGAAGTTTGGTCCTTAAGGGGTTAAAGGACTGGATGTGTGGTTTTAATGGGTTTGTGACCATGTGAGTAGTTCCTTGCCACTCATGAGAATTACACATATCTTTAAGGTAGAAATGCCCTAATTTAGTATAGGAACCCTTTTTCCAATACATTCCCAGTACATATCGGTCTGCATCTGTTGGACTTGGATGCTCAACATTTAGAATTAATTTCATTGGTGTGCCTCCTCCAGGCTTTCTCAGAGTCATTCTTTGAAGGAGGGACCTACCATGATCATCTACTTTAGATAAGGCACTTTTTGGCTTGTAACCCCAGGAAGGCCCGGCATTCCATCCCGCCGCCCCCCAATGGTCACAATTGTGCCCCCATTGTCTGTCAACTACACAAACATATGGGTCTTTTGCATGAGGGATATCTCTATAGATATTCTGGATTTGTGATGTAGTGAATGGGCATTCTACGATGTCACAATAATCAAAGGTATAGGTGGCCACGCGGGTACATGATGAATTATACCAGAAGGTGTACCCACTAACATCTTTAGTGATGGCTACTTGCTGGGCCTTAATTAAACTAAGGAGACCATGTACCAGAGGTACATGGTTGTGCGGTATCTGCTTCCTCTGGGGCAGGAGACTTCTTGCAGTGGGAAGCGTGGATCCAATGTGGCCTGCCGGCCAATTTGACGGAAGTTGCGGTGATCAGGAGAACTTGGAATGGCCCGTCAAATCTTGGTTCCAGGGTATTTTTCCGCACAAACTTCTTAACCAGAACCCAATCTCCGGGAAGCAGGTTGTGGGTACCTGTGTCCAAATCAGGATCTGGAATTGAAGAGAAAACTTGGGCATGTATTTTGTTCAAGGCACTTGCAAGTTCAGTTACATAGTCTACTAAAACATCAGATTGAAGCTGTAACTGCTGCGGATAATAACCTAGTCTGGGTGCTGTCCCAAATAGAATCTCATATGGGGATAACGAATGCTTCCCTCTAGGTGTGTGCCTAACGCTGAATAAAGCTATTGGCAGGCTTTCTGGCCAGGGCATCTTTGTTTCTTGTGACATTTTTAACATTCTGGCTTTTAGAGTGCCGTTCATGCGCTCTACTTTACCACTACTTTGTGGGTGGTAAGGGGTGTGAAAGGCTAGGGTCACCCCCAGAGCAGTCCAAATTTCTTTAGTCACTGTTGCTGTAAAGGCTGGGCCCTGATCACTTTCAATGACTTCTGGAAGTCCAAATCTACACACAATATCTGCAAGTAGACGTTTAGCCGTTGTTTTGGCAGTGATATTGGTCACTGGGTAGGCTTCTGGCCAGCCTGAGAACATATCCACTATTACTAGTGCATATTCATGAGGCCCACTCTTGGGCATTTGGATGTGGTCAATCTGAATTCTCTGGAATGGGTACATGGGTTTTGCTAGGTGTTTTGCAGGCACCTTGACTGGTCTTCCTGGATTGCATTTTGCACAAATGACACAGGCCCTACAGAAGCTGTTAATCAATGTTGTGATTCCAGGTGCTTCATAATACTTTTGAATGAGGGCAGCCATTAGGTCTTTTGACAGATGTGCAGGTCCATGTGCCCATTGGACAACTGCTGGATATAAATTCTTTGGAAGGCAAAATTTAGAGTTGTTGTAATAAATTCCGTCCTTTAGGACGGCTCCTTTCTTCTTCCATTTCTGGATTTCTTCAGGGGTAATTGTAGCTTGCTGTTCTCGCAGAATTCTTAGGTCAGTAGGAAGAGTTTGCAAGGTAAAGATAGGAACTTCTTCTTCTTGGCCAGACACTTCTTCATCCACTTCCTGCAAATCTCTGGCCGCTTGCTTAGCAGCCTGGTCAGCCAAATGGTTGCCCTTTGCTTCATCTGTATCCAACTTCCCATGTGCCTTAACTTTCAAAACGGCCACTTCTTCAGGGAGTAGGAGGGCATCCATTAGTTCCTTGATTGCAGAGCTGTGTTTGACTGGTGTACCGGCAGTGGTAAGAAATCCCCTTGTCTTCCAAATGAGGCCGAAGTCATGTGCCACACCCAGAGCATATCTCGAATCTGTATAGATGTTGGCACGCTTTCCTTCTGCAATTTTGCACGCTGAGGTCAGGGCTTGTAATTCAGCTTCTTGCGCAGACATTGCTGGCGGTAGAGATGATGACTTGAGAACTTCCTCTGTTGTGGTTACGGCATATCCTGTGTGGTATTTTCCTTCTTCATCAGCATACCTTGAACCGTCCACAAACAGGGTAAAATCCGGATTTGGTAACGGATTCTCATGCACGGTTGGTAAGTGCACTGTTTCCATCTTCATCTGTTCAAAACAGTCATGAGGAGTTTCTGGGTCATAGTCATTCACTATGACCAGGTCTCGAAATTCTTTTTCCAGGAAATGGCGTGGCCATGCTTCAAGAAGATCAGTTGTTGTGTATTTGACTACGCCATTTTCTTGTAGCTGTGATTCATCCATGGCGGCCCATAATTTTGCCATAGGCCCAAGATCATTCCATGATTTTGTTTTCAACTTGGTAACAGGGATATGTGGAATAGCAGTATCCCAATGGCGGTACAGGTAATTGAGTTCTGGGGGCAGTTGGATCAGGACCATGCTATTACCTTCAGAGTCACAATAGAAATCTTGAGCAGTGAGCTTCACTTCAATCCAGTGGTAAAGCTCATCTTCGTAGCAAGGTTCAGGAGCAATGTTTGGCTTGTACCACATGGTACAGAAGGCATAATCCGGGCCTTCACAGAGAGGTGTCTTGTCTTCGTAAAATGTTAAATGTGGATGCATTATTTTCTTGATACATCCACAGAGAAGGTAGATGTAGGTTTCATCCGTGACAAATCCATAGTAGATACCCCCCTCAGGGAGTGGAAGAAGAGTGGATGGGTTAAGAACTTGACATCTTTGTATAGAAATGTTGTCAGGTAGAAGAAGATGACATTGCAGACGCAAGTGTCTAGCAGGAGACACGTGCTTGAGCTGGACTTGGTTGATAATGGCAGAGATGTCATGAGGGGCCAAAACAACCAGAGGGTGGCCAAGGACCAGGTCTGAAGTTCTTTCAATGAGTTCTCTTGCAGCAAAAACAGCCCTAAGGCTAGAAGGGGTCCCTCTGGCCACAATGTCCAGTTGGCATGAGAAGTATCCAATAGGCCTCTGGCGGCCTCTTAAGTCATTAGTTTGGGTAAGAACTCCTGTAGCATGGCCTTGTCTTTCAGAGACAAATAATTTGAAAGGTTTGGTATAGTCTGGTAGGCCCAAGGCAGGAGCAGAAGCAATGGCACGCTTAAGAGATTTGAAATTGGCCAGAGCTTCATTGGTCAGGCAGAATGGGTCTGTCTTGAGTGCATCATAGAGAGGTTGCATAAGTAGAGAGGCTTCTGGGATCCATGCTCTGCAATAGGTAATGAGGCCTAAGAAGGCATGAAGAGATTTTGAAGTCCTTGGGGGTGGAATGTCCAGAACTGCTCTGACTCGGTCCCGAGTGAGATGTCTGGTACCTTGAGATAAGCAATGTCCAAGGAAAATAACTGAAGGTTGGCAGAACTGCAGCTTGAGAAGTGAAGCTTTGCATCCTTGTTCTGCCAAATGGCAAAGCAGACTAATTGAACACTTTTCAGTAGTGGGTATATCATCTCCACAGAGCAGTAAATCATCCACATACTGGAGCAAAACAACTTCTGGGTGTTCAGCTTGCCATGGGTCAAGGATGGTACACATGGCCTTTGCAAATTGACTTGGAGAATTTTGTGCTCCTTGGGGCATGACAGTCCATGTATACTGTTGCATTTCATGAGTGAAAGCAAACAAGTATTGACAGGATGGATCCAGCGGAACACTGAAAAAGGCATTAGCTAGGTCAATGACTGTGAAGTACTTTGCAGATGGAGGGACTCCTGAGAGCAGAGTGTGAGGGTTTGGTACAATAGGGGTGTCCAGAACAGTTGCTTCATTGACAGCACGGAGGTCCTGAACCATCCTGTACTTCTCTGGCTCACCTTTTGGAGTTTTCTTCTTCACAGGAAACAATGGAGTATTACATTCTGATTTGCATTTCACTAGAGCACCCTTCTCCAAGAGTGCTTTGATTTGGATAGAAATGGCTGCAGCCTGTGCTGGTTTTAGAGGATATTGTGGTTTCCTTGGTAACTTAGCTCCTGGAATAAGCTTTACCACCACAGGCGGAACATTTAGGTGACCTATGTCCTCTGGGCCTGAGGACCATAACCTAGTAGGCACCTGCGTTTTTAACACATCTGGGAAATTGGACCTTGGTTCTGCTGCCTCCCTACGGGGTTCTTCTAATTGCAGCATCAGGGGTAGGGAGCACAAGGCAGAGGTGTCTGAAACAGATAGAGGTGTAGACATTTCTACCTGTCCATCTGGAGTGAAGGTTATAGATGCCTGCAGGCGTGAGAGGACATCAGCGCCTAACAGGTTAATTGGGCATGTGGAGGATACTACAAAACGAGCAAGTAGGCTTGTGCCAACTCGCAGAGGGGATGTTAGAGGACTGTGTCTTGGTTGGCCATCCACTCCAACACAGGAGACATCAATATTTGACAAGAAAGATGGGTCTGGCGGGTCTTGTTCTCTTAGAACACTTCGGGCTGCACCTGTGTCAACAAGAAATGTGGTAGGTTGGCCTTCAATGGGTAAAGTCACTGTGGCAAGTGCCCCCCCCCCCCCCTTATCCCCTGTAGACACTGCCATGACAGGGGTTAGTTACACAGGTTTGCCAATTTCCTAATCATCTGGTTCCTCAACAATTGGAACCGTTTTCTCGGCCTTAGGGGCCGGGGCAGGTTTGGAAGGCTTTCTGGGCTCCCCTGGTTCCCTTCTAGGTTCTGGGCAATCACTTCTATAATGTCCTGTAGCTTTGCAATTAAAACAAGTTACATCCTCCAGTTTAGCACCCTTGGGGGCAGGGGAGGAGCGGGCCACCATGATGGGAGCTGGATTGGGTCTTCTGGGGGGTCTGAGCAGATTCCAGACCTCTAGCAACTAGGAGTAAAGTATCCAGAGGAACAACCTTATATTCAGGGCGTGCAGCAATGATTCCCTTGCGTATGGAGTCTTTAACACCTTGGACAAACGCACCTGACAGCATTTGTGAATGAATTTTGTCAGTAAGATCAAATCCCAAATCTGTAAACATTTGATACAGTCTTGCATGAAATCTTTCTACAGATTCACCTTTGTCCTGCACAACATCAGTAAGGCCAGCAGCCTGATCTGCAAGCTTATCTTAAGCCCAGTCTTTCAATTGGTTGCAAAAAGTTACTCTGGAGGGGTAATCAACATCAGTTGTAAGCAGATCTGTACTGAGGTGGCGGGCCATGCTGGGCCAATATGCATCCCCTGCTTTAATAGCACAAATGCTCAGTAGGTCACGCCAGGCGGCGGAATAAGTCTTTTGAATCTGAACTATCCCTCGGTAAAAAGGCATAGGCTGCTTCTCTGGGTCAGGGAGAGATTTCATTAAAGCACTAGCTTGTGTGGGGTTAAAGGCAACATATTTAGGAGGGGCCCGTTCTCCCCGACCCTTATGGCCGAAGGGATCTTCAATAGAGCGGTGGGCCAAGACTCCCGCAGCCTCCAATGAATCCTGAGACAGCCTGTCATCCTCTTCCTCATCTAATTCTATGATCTAGGTCCTTCTGCGTGAGGGGATCACCTGAGGTGACAGAGCCGGGGGATGAGAAGGAGTCCCGGAGGCGGGAGTCGCCATTGGGTCATAATCTTGGGATCGGTAATCGCCGGGAAGCACCGGCATCAGGGGTGCTGAGTGACTAGGGGCCGCCATATTGGAGGCGGGGAAGGAAGTTGCATTGGGGTTAAGGGAAGAAGCGGCGGCCATGTTGGATGTGGGCACATCCGGGGCAGACTGTACCGGACTGGGCATGACCGGAACCTGGGGAGTGGCTTGGGGAAAGGGGTATGGGTAATTTGGATAGGGCATGGACATAGGGTAAGGGAAGGGGTATGGCCAAGCCATCTGGGCGGGGGCTGGGGCGGAACCTGGAGAAGGCAGGAAAGTTGGGTAGGGATTAGCAAGGGAGAGGATGGAGAAGAATCAGTAGAGGCGGGTGAAGGAGGAGCCGGAGTGGGTTCAGCAAGATTGACAGTGGCAGGGGAGGAGGGGTTAGCTAACTGGGCAGATGCAGATGGGAGGGTAGGATTATCAACGGAGAGAAAGTGCAGGGAAGGAATGGCAGATGAGATGTTAGGATTAGACACAGAAGGTGTTTTAGGGATGGATGAGGATGATGGGAGTGTTAGGGAAGGAGAAGGGGAAAAGAAAGATCCATCAGAATTCAGGACCGGGCAAACGGGGGAGGTGGCGGGATGGGCGTTGGGATGATTGGGAGTGGGGAACATAGTCAGCTGGCTATCACCTATTGCTGACTGAACCTTGGGGATAGACATCCCCTGGGCGCCATTTTGGGGCGCTGGCTGAGGAAAAGCCCCAGCAACACAGTTATTAGGATACACAAACAATTTCACACCCTTGTGAATTATTTCTTCCTCAACCCAACCTTCTTGCTGAATAGCCTTCGCTACTCTGTACCATGCTTCAGCTGTCTTTAATAAATCATTATTTGCAAGCTTGCCTTTCTTCTCCATCAGTAATCTACGCCAACTTTCTGGCTGTAATCTACCACATGTCGGCACAGCAATTTTACACACTTTAGCAATCTTTTCAACACCTTTAACCATCTCCTCACCCTCTCTGTCTTCAACTAAATCACATGCTAGCCAGCCCTTACTGGGCTTACTCAATTCCTGCCCCATATTCCCCCTTCCCCTACACCAGCGTCCTAGATACAGGGAAAGATAAGGAAAATTGAACAAGAACGTCTACAATGCTCGACTGCCACTTGAGGAAGGTGGGTCCTACTCAAGTGCGTCTTCCCAAAACGTAGACTAGTCACTGAATCCGCCTACCCGGGGTGGTAGACACGGATTGGAGCGAGGTGAGAAGTGTGTGACCAATCACTTCTCTATTAAGAGGAATGGGAGTGGATAGTGTAATAGTACAGGAAGTGCAGAAAAGGTAAAAATCCTTAGAGACAGACACAGGAGTTTGAATGACTCCTAATTAAACAAACAAGACAACAATACAGTTGAAATACAGTGCATGCATCACAGTTCAAATAAAATCAACAGTAATTCCTTTCCTTTACTCATGTGACCCAAGTCACCTCCCTCAACCTCGTAGTGTCCCCGCTCGGAGAACGACTTTCGTAAGTCTCACTACCAGCGGCCACAGGAAACGGCAACCATCTCCGACCCGAATCCTGTCTAGCCTCCCTCAGTACAGCAGTCCACAAAGTGTGGCCACCTCTATCCTCACTCCCGTAGTGCCCCTATAAAACCCACTTATAAGTCTCACTACCACGTGATGCGGAAAACAAGCAATGCCTACTTGAATCCCCCCAGGAGACCCCTACCACAAATTAAATAATCAGGAAAGCCCCCAACTTCAGCGCTAAAAGCTGTAGGGTCCGGGGTCAGGAAAGCCCCCAACTCAACACTTAGAGCCGGAGGGTTCCGAAGCGCACAGTGAAGCTAGCTAGGCTATCACAGGAAACTATGAGTCTACACAGTTCCCACAGTTCCAACAAACCTCTTTTTCCATACAGCCACAGCCACAGCCACAAGGCTCCTAAAAGAAGTAAACAGGCAAAGAAGACCCCCAGGAAAACTTCCACAGGTCAACCCCCCTTTTTCCCTACAGCCACAGCCACGTGGCTCCTAAAAGGAGTAAAACAGGCAACAGGACTCCAGGCAAATCCCCCGGGTCCACCCCCCTTTTATCCCAAAAGGGGGAGACGAATAAACACTCAGCCCGGGCACTCAAACTAGACCATGCCAATACAGACACACCCAGGCAACAGACTAAATGCAGGTAAATAAATGGGTAATGAGACCCCGGGCAAGATATTACCTGTCTTTGATGTCCTCCCGGGAAGCAGTCACAGACACGTGGACGGGTCAATCAAAGGGGCCGGAACATACCGGTGGCTCTGCAGAAGTCTCTACCATGTACCTGGAGGTGATCAATCTCCTTTCCTTCCCCCCGGATTCCTCCGTCCAACTGCGTCTTCCTTAGGACGGCTCACCGGCCAGACATAGCCCGGGGTCCCTGTTCGGGCGCCAAAGTTGTTATGGTACTTTTTCAGTAAACCAAAAATGTTTAAATGTCTATCTGTTCCTGTCCAAATTAAAGAGAATTGAATTGCGTATATACGCTGAAGTAATTCAGTCTGACACACGGAGTTCAGGTTAAAATAACTTTGAGGAAATTTATTGGCAAGTGAAGTAAGAGCGGGCTCGCAGGCCCTTTTAAGAGGCATTTTGCGTCATCATTGATTATCAAGATATCAGTGAATAAACATCATTAATTGGATTAATTGTTAAGTGTCTGGATTAGTGTCCACCTATCAGTATAATTAATTGGCTCAAAAAACTAAGTGGTTAGCTTCGTGTCCACCCACCGAGAGGTGGTATTGTTTTGGACACGGGTGGGGACAAGGGGCTCAAGCGCCATCTCCCTTAGCATGAGGTTTACTCGGTGGAAAGGGGGGCTTGAGCGTCATTTTACACGGTCAGTGATGTCAGGTCTTGTGGTCAGGTGCAAGGTCTCTTATGAATAGAACATTTCATTACTACAGTGTTCTCATGGCCTTGTCTTTATACTATGTTGCGAGTTAGGGGAAATTCAGCAGTTCCTGGGTAGGCATGTCTTTATGGAAAATACAGTCTTTGTCTATTGTGTTAGTTGTGCTGGGAAATTCTGTCATGTAATGTAGTTTTGAAATGGAGAAGTCAGGTTATGGGGACAAAATGGAGGATTTGTCATAGTATCAGGTTAAAACGGAGTTAGTGCAATAATTCAATACAAGTTCAATAAAGATTTTTAATAATTCTACATCAATGTTACCTACCAGTCAGGGTGTGCCCATCTCTTACTGTGAAGCTCCATGTGTGAGACCATGAGGGGATTTGTCCTTACAGCACTTTATCTGATTACAAATGACACCATCACACTCTCACACATGAAACAACTGAACTGAACTGCTAATTAGGAAGATTTGACCAGGGATTTACAAATTGTAAGCCAAAGATCTGTGAATTGTTTCAGCCTGAAATTTGTCTATGCCCCACTCACCTTACATGACTCCTGTGTGCACCAATGGATGATGCATAAACTGATCAATCAATACATTTCCTGTAAAATAGGTTTTTCCTTCCAGCTTTCTTGTGGTCTCCTGACATTTATTAGCAAAGTTGACAAAATAAGGCTAAAACAGACACCACCTATTGAGTCCTTTAGAATGAGGCGCAGTAAATTTATAAAGCAGGGATCCTGTATCCACTACAAAGGCTGTGGCCTAGGTTATGTCATGTTTGCTAGCCCTGGCTCATTGTGTACTCGTGGTTTCTGCCGAGCTTGAAGTATCAGATCTTCCTTTGTATGATGTCATTGTATGATTTAATCCATGTTCACTACACAGTCTCCTTTCCAGTTAGAGAACTGAAATAACGAAGGGACAAAGAATATATCTTTGTTTGACTGACAGGGTTATTCAATAAAGCGTTGATTTTCAGAAATTCAACATCAATTTCAAATTATTTGCCAGAGAAGCCAAACTAATAACACGGAAAACAAATTTTCCTAGCAATTTACCTTTAAGTGATTAACTCAGAATTTTAGGTTTAACGCCAAAAATAACCAAACTACAATATAGAATTGCCTTGGACAATTTTTAGAATGCCTCTATTTTGTCATAAAATCACGTTGAATTCCTGTCAATGTTCACATTGATGAATAACCTTATGTCAGCCCAAAATACAGATATGTGACACGATTTAAATGGTTACCTTGTCTCTATTTGAATCATTTATACAAAGCATTGATATGGAGTTAGGGGCCAATATTAATGAAGGCAGATTTAAATTTTTACATTTTGTTTGTTTTGTGAACACAATTAAGGTCTGAGATTATTTGTGATATGGTTAACATGTGTTGGATAATTTATTAAACTTAAAGTACTATATACTCTGTGCTTTGCATCCAGAGAAAATAATTGTTTTATATGCTGTTTCTATACTTCCTGATTATTTAGGATTTTCTTAATGGTCTTTGTCATTTGTAAAATCAGTTTATTGCTTGATGTATACTTAATGCGGTTTTATTTCTGCCGCCTTGTATTTTTAACACTTTTTTCAGAGATTTTTAAAAGTGTTCCTAGCAGAATATGATCTAAATTTGGAGCAATTACCATAGCAATTTTAATGGAGTCAGCACTCTATTGTTTTCCATGGTAACTGCCCCACATTTTTAATATTGGTTAAAGTGGAACTCTACGTATATCCATCCCTAAAGCTTGTTGCAGTGCTTATGGTGTAGAAAAGCAATGTGTGCTGCATCAGAATCCTGATGAAATTGGGGCACAATGCTGCTTTATAGACCAAATTAAAAGACCACTATAGGCACCCAGACCACTTCAGCTCAATGAAGTGGTCTGGGTGCCAGGTCCATCTAGGGTTAACCCTGCAGCTGCAAACATAGCAGATTCAGAGAAACTGCTATGTTTACATATGGGTTAATCCAGCCTCTAGTGGCTGTCTCATTGACAGGCGCTTCCGCACTTCTCACTGTGATTTTCACAGTGAGAAGACATTGCCGTTCATAGGAAAGCATTGAGAAATGCTTTCCTATGGACTGACTGAATGCACACGC
This sequence comes from Pelobates fuscus, assembly GCF_036172605.1. Lineage (NCBI taxonomy): Eukaryota > Metazoa > Chordata > Amphibia > Anura > Pelobatidae > Pelobates > Pelobates fuscus. The sequence continues at coordinate 369,841,522 of NC_086321.1, forward strand.
GGCTCTTGCCGCGCATTCGGTGGAAGAGGGAAGAGAGTCTCCAGCACCGAGGGAGCCCGGCGCTGGAGAAAGGTAAGTGATTAACCCCTTCCTCTCCCTAGAGCCTGGCGGGAGGGGGGCCATATTAACTATATAGTGTTATAGTTTGTTTTCCTGGCACTATAGTGGTCTTTTAACTAGTGAACTCAACTCCCTTAATGCTCTGCTATCCTGTTTATGTTGCAGAGAATCATTGGTTACAACATATTCCGTTTCAGTAGTAAAAAACAAAATGTTAATACTTTAAACCTGGGTGCTTTTCATGTTTAAGCTTTTGCCACTTCTTTCCCCCACTTATCCATTCACCTTATTTCTTGTGTTGTGTTCAGAGAGGAGGATTTAGAGACGACCAAGAGAATCTGGTACTATAGCTCCAAACTTCAGCTTGCCGAGTTAGTGGAGTGCCTTGACACGGATTACTGGGAATCTGACCTCTGCAAGACCCTGGAGGAAATGCAAGAGGAAATACACAAACATATGGACATAACGGAAGATCTAACCAATAAAGCACGCGGCAACAACAGATCCTACCTGTCTGTGGTGAATGGTACGTGGCTGCAGGGACACACACACATAGATCAGGTCACCATTAGCCTAGTGCTGCTATAGGATATGTGGATTTAAATTCGTAATTTCTTTATTCGAATTGGTTGTCATTTCTCTTGTAGATTTTAAGGAGACATATATCATAGTTAAATAACTGTAACAGGGAATTACAGTGATTTAGTTACAAAATGTAAACAAAGCTAAATATTACATTTGTTGCCCACAATTTTGAATTGTTTAATCTTACATGAATGCGATAGACCCTAATTTGTGCGGTCTGTTAAAGGTGCATTCCATACAAACACCATCTTTTGGGGTTTTTTCAGTTGGTGGCTTAAAAAATAGCTGTATTTTATTAAAATGTGGTTTTATATATCATTTTTGTTTTGTAATTAAAACAAATGTTTTGGTGCATCTTAACCATACCTCTTGTCCACCCTCAACCTTTCTAAATATATTACGTCTTTGCTTTTTAGTGTTATATGTTTGCTTAGAATCATTGTTTTTGAGTGGTCAGCACTTGTATTCATGCTTTCTTTGCTTTAAAAAAAAAAATTCCTTTTTATACAGAAGAATTAATGGAACATGTGAAGGCCAAACAAGTTGAAACAGAAGAAAACAACCCCTCAGAAGACAATAGGACTGGTGAAAAAACTGGTGAGACAGACACTGACAAGAGCAAGGAGCAGACACCGGATGCCAAGCAAGACGCAAGTAAGGAAGATCCCAAACCAGCAGCGGAACCTGAGAAAACAGACCTGGGGGGTGAGTAAGAACACTTGGTTATTTGGGACCCTGATAGCGTTTGAATGGAATGTTAGTCAGATTTGTTCTCCACTTCGACTAGATTCACAAGTACTGATAGCTTCTGACCTAAGGCTGTTCTTAGCGTAAAACAACAAAATAACATCCTTGTTTGGCAAAACATTTTTTGTGGGTTTTTTTTCTGGTTTATGGTTAGTTTTCCAAATATAGGTCCAAGATGGTTTCATGCTCCCAGTATGTCATATCACCCTATCCAAATACAGTAATTAACGTGTCTCAATACAGAGCCAGATGGTGGTAAGAAAACCTCAGACGAAGCTATTCCTGCGGATAGTGGCAGCTTTAAGACCGCTGCTAAAGACGCAGAGCCTCTCACTAAGGTATCTGCTGGGACTCCAGAAGATGGAATCAAAGTGAATGAGGGTGAGAATGCACCAGACAGCCTCACACCCACAGCTACCCCAGGTAAGAAGCTATCTGGTGCAGTATTTATATGTTTTTTTGTTTGTTTTTTTGCTATAGGTAAAGTAATTGGTCTATAAGCTCTATGGGACTTTGAATTAAAGGGACACTATAGGCACCCAGACCACTTCATCTCATTGATGTGGTCTGGGTGGACTGTTCCTCTCCCACTTAGTCCTGCAATGTAAATCATTGCAGTTTTCGAGAAACTGCAATAATTACCTTGCAGGACTAAGACTGCCTTAGTGGCTGTCTATCAGACACGCACTAGAGCCGCTTCCTGGATTCTAAGGGAGTCTGGGTCCCCTAAATGGCGGCGGACATCCTCACTCTGTGCATGAAGACTTCCAGATTTGTATTCCTAACACTATAGTATTCCTTTAATATTCTAATGCATATTTCTATGTAACCACACTTGCTATATCCTCATCTACTGTAGTGTTGTCTGTGATATTAATGATTACTCACAATGACACGCCTTGAATAATTCATAAAACAAGAAGTTCGGTATCCTCGATTATCACTTTTGTACAGACAGGATCAGGGGGAGCAGGTACATCCGCTCCAGCTCGCTCTAATTTACTGCTCAAAGACCACAACTTCTCTAACTGTGACAGGTGATTCTTTTGAGAAACGTGGTTTGTTTGGCCACTGAGTGGAGCCTCCTGGTGGATATTCTTAGTACTGATACATTACAGTCCTGCCTTGCAAGTACATTAGACAGTGCAGATTAGTTGTAAGTTTTCTATTTTTTCATATATTTGTGAATGGTTTTATTTTATTATTTTCTAATAGTGTTCCTTGCAATAATCTATTCTTATCCAATGCATTTTTTTTCCCTGTGATACGGAATGCAGTTGCTCCAGTCTCCAATGTGAGTCTTTCTGGTACACAACTGTCCAGCAATGAAGACAGCAATACCATACAGGAACCGCGAGGATTGCTACAAGAGTCCAACAAACCGGTAGACAGTGCAGAGAGTCTAACAAAAACATCCCAACCATCTCCTTCCAAGCAGGAAGACTTGGGTAATGTCCCCATAGCCACAGATTAACTGTCTGTTGGTGCATACAATCACTGCATGTCCTAGACTGAAGATGTTTGTGTATGTGTTGATCTGATTTAGAATGGGGACCACTATGTTTTTGCATGTATTATATCAGGTTAATATAATGATGCAAAACGGCATAATGTAATGCGTGCGTGTTTTTATTTGTGGTATATCTACTAAACAGTGCTTTGTATTTATTTCTTGTATTTGGACATTTGAAAAGTGATCCCCTATTAATCTATTGATCCCCTGCAGCAACAAAAACTTGTTTGACCCCTGGGTGAGGGTTTTATAACTCCATTACTTTTTGTTTTCTGTATACCTTAACATTGATGTGCACGTTATTAACCCTTCCGCTTCAGAGTTGTTACCACTCTTCACTGCATATATTTATAACTCAAATTATATTATTCCCCCCTTCATAATTTCCTCCTTTACATCACGTCTCATCTCCTTAATACTGCCCCCTTGTACATTACCTTTCCCTCTTTAAAATGTTTACTATGTTACACTACCGCTCTGTCATTTTTAAACGTCCTAAGAGCCATTACCTTATTTACCTGTCACAATTCTCTACTTTAAACAACTATCCTCATCTTAGCTTCCTCCTTGTTTGTTACACATCACAGCAACCAGAATTTGATCACTTTTTGGCCACACCCGCACTGTTTCCTGTGATTTTTAGAATCCCAACACTTTTCTGTGTCCCGTGCTTACACCGATCTTGCAAGAGATTGATTATTTCAAATGTCTCCATCTTTTGTGAGGGGAATGTGGCAGTAGGACTTCTACTGTTCAGAAAATGGCCAAAGCATCTGTCTTAATAAGCATTTTAATAATAACAACCATTATTTTTTTTTATATATATATATATATTAATTACACAAAGTAATTTTATTTTCACAGTTTCAGGGGATGTGAAATCAGAGAAGAGCAGTGGAGATTTAATGGAGCCCTCAATCGCAGGGAAAGGCACCCCCGGATCCTCAAGAATGGTGACCAGATTACGCAACCCGGACAGCAAGTTAAGTCTGTTGAAGATCCAACAGGTCTCAGCTGCTGTCCATGAAGCAAATAAGATTTATAAGGAAGGCAGAGAGGTTTGTGTTTATGTGCCGGCCACATATGGACCCAACTGCAAACAGTGGACCTCCTTAACCCTCGGTTCTGGCTTTTCTTTTAGTTTCAGCTCCGTTTGTTATTGGGTAACCTCTCTTTGTCTGCCCGGTAGCTTTGATATTCAGTGTTGACCTCCTTCTTTGTGGGTTCACTTACAAAATCCCTAAATTGCCAACGCCACTGCTATATCTGGGGATGGATTCGTTCCAAACTGAGGTTTGACTCCTGCCGCTGTAAACCGTAGTACTGTTTTCATTTGCATGCCTTTCCTGGGACGCAACGTCCGGCTTCATTCATTTGTGATCTTTTGTTATAATGCATTGGATGGAAGTCTTTCTCAGTGCTGGGGAAGGAACTCTGGTGATAAAATTTGCTTTTAAGATGACTAAATCTATAAATTACTGCTCCAGTGCTAGTATTTAACTACCTTATTCACAAATTGTCATCATCCTTGTTAAGAATTGGTCGTTCAGATTTGTTTTTATTTATTTTGGGGGATTTCTGAGTTTTTAGAGTTCATTGTAAGCCCCTTGTTTGTTCTTGGTGGTTTAAGTCTATTTTCATGGAGTACTCAAATTTTTTAAATTTATTTTTTAGGAAAATACTTTTGTTGTTGAAATTCTTAGCTTCCTTGTTACTATAAATGTATAGTTCTCAGTTTTTCAAAGTGTCTTATTGCTCCAGAGTTTGTATAGTGTATTGCGGACAGTGACTCTAGTAGTCCGTTTCTAATTTGCTAATTCCAGCCTCAATAATTTAGGAAAATGTTGAGTATTCCCTTATTCATTTTTGTGTTGTTTTGCATTTACAGGTTTTAGTGGTTAATTCTCAAGGGGAAATCTCCCGGCTGAGCACAAGGAAAGAGGTGGTTATGAAAGGCACCACAAGCAATTACTTTAAACTGGGACAGGAGGGGAAATATCGGGTGTACCACAACCAGTACTCCACAAACTCGTTTGCACTGAATAAGCACCAGCATAGAGAGGACCATGACAAGAGGAGACACCTGTCCCATAAGTTCTGCATTTCCCCCATGGGCGAGTTCAAATGGAATGGATCTGTGCATGGGTCAAAGGTGCTGACCATATCCACATTAAGGCTGACAATCATTCAGCTGGAAAGCAATATCCCTGCGCCGTTCCTGCATCCTAACTGGGCATCACACAGGTAATATCACACTATCCCTGCCCTCTCAGCCAACCCATAATCCTGTATTAGGCATCTGGGAATTGAACTTTATAAACATTTGTGAAGCTGCTCTTTACAACGGTTTCTGCAAAACTATTTTAACCTTTGCGGCTGGCTGAATGTCTTTGGACTTGCACTGCACTTTTCATTAGTCAGTGGTCTCATGATCCACATTTTTTATTTTTATTTTTTTATTTTCAATATTTCACTCACACGAGCAAAGATGTACACACAAATAGACATGGCACGCACACTGGATCCCACCATACACACAGATGTTGCACACGCACGAGCACCATCATTCACATACTGACTAAGCATTGACGGCGCTGGTACAGAGGATACCAACAGACATTGCACAAGCATACAGGAAAGCCAGCATATACATTGACACAGTATACCAACATGCAAAAATGACACACAGAGAACAAGGACATAGACACAATATATAGTGATATTACACTTAGAGACATTCTCAATGGTTGTACACACTGAAAACGGGGCACTGGTACCTTAAGGAGAAGTTTAGGCTTACTAGTTCTTGCCCAATTTGGGTGTATTTGTCCCCAGCTAAGCTAGAGTTTTTGAAATGTTTTTTCCACGCCACAGGATAAATTCAGTGCAGGTTAAGTGATAATTCAGCTGGTAATCACTGCATTTGAATGTGTTGTATTAAGACATTATATTCTTGCTTTATGCTGTCTTGTTGCAGAGCTCCTTCTCGAGTGTGACCTCTCAATAAAAACTCTTAATTTTCTCTAATAGGTCAAATTGGATAAAGGCTGTTCAAATGTGTAGCAAACCGCGAGAGTTTGCACTTGCTCTCGCTATATTGGAGTGCGCAATTAAACCTGTTGTTATGCTGCCAATTTGGAAAGACTGCTTGGGTCACACACGGTATGTATTTGGCATTTTATATTTTTATTTAAGAGTGAGAACTGGCCAAACCTTCTGCAGACACTTTTTAAGATCCTTGCTTCACATTATCACTTGATACTCATGACCAACATTCAAATTATTTTGCTAATTTTGCTGCTGTGTTTTGTCCCCAGGTTACGTAGAATGACCTCTATAGAGAGAGAGGAGAAAGACAAAGTGAAAAAAAAGGAGAGAAAGCAAGAGGAGGAAGAAAGCATGCAACAGGCCACGTGGGTGAAGTATACGTTTCCTGTAAAACATCAGGTAGGTTGTGTGGAGAGCAATACGGCTTTCGCTGGAAATCCCTTTAGCCAGTCTATCTTGCTAAATGCCCCATTCCCTTCCTCAGTGCATTGTGTGACTTGTTCCTTGTCAATAGGTTTGGAAACAGAAAGGTGAAGAGTACAGAGTCACAGGCTATGGTGGCTGGAGCTGGATCAGTAAAACGCACGTTTACCGTTTTTTCCCTCGCTTTCCGGGAAATACCAATGTTTCTTACAGAAAAGCCCTGGGTAAGTTTTTCATATATTTCTCATGTATACGTTTTGTTTCCAGTTTGTTTGGTGTGTTTGAAATTAAAGACATAAAAACTTTTCCGTCCCCCGAATATTTTGTGTTGCAGTAAAATGTAGCAATGATGTTGAAAACCATACAGCAATCAAATCCGAGACCAATGCAAAGGATGAAGAGACAAAGCCCGTGACGACTTCTCCATCAGAAAGCAAAGAAGCAGATCCGGAGGAACAGAGGGACCAAATTAAAGAGGAGAAAACGTCAGAGGAGAAAGAGGGTGAAATGGACATTGATGTAAAGCCAGCAGATATGGATAAGATGTCAAGTAAAGGTATGATGCGTATGGCCAGCTTTGTGCCTCTGTATATGGGTTTAGCGTGTACCCACGCTTACTGGAAGTGACTGCACTTGGGATTGTGTGATCTCATTATGTGTACATTATTAGGATTGTATATTTATTGGCAGTTTAGGATGTTTGTTTCTGAGTCTGGCTAGAGAATGTGAGGTCTATAAACCTATGTTTAGGATGTGTATGTATATAATATATTTGAAGTGTCTGGGGATTGTGAAATACTCTGTGTACAGGTTTAGGATATTTGTGAATTTGATGTGACTGACTTGAGGATTGTAAAATCTGATTCTTTGCATAGTTTTAGGATGTGCACGAATTAGGTGACTGCACTGGGGGTTGAGATTTCTTTGTGTACATATTTAGATTGTAGACATAATGGAAAAGACACTGCTGCAACCTGCAGTCATTTTATCTTCTGAGAAATATTTCTATTAATAATTTTTTGTAAATGACTGTATTCCTGCTGGAGAACCAAGGGCATTATAATAAAGTGTATTTGTTATGTAGCATGCATACTTTTATTTCATGTCACAAATCTTGTGTTTACAGATGAAAAAGAATTGCACTGTGAAAACGATAAGCTTGTCAAGGGAGAACCGATGGAGGTGGATGAAATTAAATCGGAACCGGGCCTAAAAAGGGAGGAAACCTTTCCCGATGTTGATCTAATTAACATTAGTGAGGGGTTTCAAGCAAGGACTTGGTATAAAAAGAAAGTAAAAACCTCACGATTAGATGGGCTTTTGGAAAGGAGAGTCAAACAGTTTACACTTGAAGAAAAACAACGCATAGAAAAACTAAAACTTAGCTGTGCTGCCAAACCAGGTTCTGACCCCCCAAAAAGAGAGTCAGAGAGCCCTCATTGTGATTCATCTTTGCATACAGAGGGTATTGCAAGCAGGCAGCTTTTAAAGGAATTCAATCACAAGGACACACTCTCTGGCACCGCCGTGGAAGATAAAACTTTCACAGAAGCAAGTGTGGCAGCAGACAGGCAGGAGATAACAAAAGTTTCTTCCAGCAAAACACTTCCTGTAGCAAGCCACCATGAGAACAGCAAGCCTTTCACAGATGGGCCTCCAGTGACAAACAGCCAGACAATGCACAAACCTTCCAGTCCCAGCAATATAGATAATCTTACTGATAACAGAGCAGGTGTGTCACCCAACACAGAGAACACGCAAAAGGAAAATCCATCAGAAACTAGGGGAACCATGCAAAGTGGAGATTTAAATGTAACTGAATGTCACAATGGGAAACAAAATGCAGACATTCTACCAGGTGGCACCGTTAATAAGGTCTCTTCCCAGATCTGCAGCTTTCCAGCTGGCAAGATGTTACAAAGTGAAACAAAAAGTCAGGATAATTCAGAAAAGCTGCCTTTGGAAAACTGTTCCAATGTCAGCACAGAGAGAGCTTCACCTATTCCACAAAGAAGCCAACCCAAAGAGCAATGCTGCTCTGAAAATGTTTCATCTGGAGAGGGAAATGAGGAGTCTTCGAAAAAAAACCTTACACCATGTCAGGAAGTTATGGAGCCCAGCTTAAAAGGATGTCGTCTTGAGGGGACTGGAGAGCACTGCACGGAAAATTCGAACAGCAGGAATGAACCTTCTACAACAAAAGATTACTTAAAGGATGAACCGGGATCAGAAAACACTCATGGCTCCAAACCACTGCCCTCTCCTTGCAAATATACATCTAATGGTGACCCTCTAAAGGAAGGTGGAAAGCTGTTTGGGGGTCTTATTTATAAATATGATAAGAAAGGCATCAAAAAATATAAGTCTGATAAGCTAGAAATCGCTGCTCAGATCAATGGGAAAGATGCGAATTGTAAGAAAGACTGTTTAACAAATGACCTGAGTGAAAGCAAGATTGAATCAAAGGTAAATAACATCTCAAAAACGGTTCCTGACCTTGAGGTTAAATCATCAAAGCCCCTTATGAATGGGGACATAAGCATGGAAAGTACTGACACACCGTTACGTGCCAGTCCATCAGCAAACCCTGAGATGGCTTCTGAAAAAGATTCCACGGTAGAACATTCCCAGAAATCTTCCAGTGAACGGATTGCTGCAAAGGAAAGTCATTTTGCTGATAGCTTGTGTAAGACAGATAATCCAACAACTCAAATAAATGATAAAGTTGAAGAAATGGAAACTGAAGGAATTCAGAAGGCTACCCCATCACTGGTGACATCCGGGGAAGAATCAAGTTTAAGCAGTGACTTCAATGAACAGAACGGCTTGACGCCAGAGAGCGTAAATGGGGTTAATAGAGTCAAAACTGTTACTGAAGTTATTACTACAACGGCAACCATCTCTACCTCCAGGACAGTCGTCCAGGTGTCCAGTGGATTGGTATCTGAGGTTGAAAAAACTGTTGTGTCCTCCACAGAAAACACTGCTGTTTCCAGCGTAACTAAGATCACTACTGTGACAGAGATGAGTTCCCCCAGTGCTGATATCGAGCTGGACGTGTCGGTTAAAGAGCAGCGTAAGACTGTCGTTACGTCGGTGACCGACTCAACAACTGCCAGCAATGTTTTATGTTCCATGACACTCAGTAAGGAGTATTCCACCAAGGATAGGGTGAGGCTAATCAAGTTCACAAGAGCGAAAAAGACCAGGTCGGGAACGGCGCTTCCATCTTACAGAAAGTTTGTCACCAAGAGCAGCAAAAAGAGTATTTTCGTTTTGCCAAATGATGACCTGAAAAAATTGTCAAGAAGGGGTGGCATTAGAGAGGTTACTGGATTTAATTACAATGCTAAACCTGTACAAGATATCTGGCCTTACCCGTCCCCACGGCCAACGTTCGGGATAACATGGAGGTATGTAGTGTCTCAGAGGACCATGTATGATCTAAATATGGATTGATTTGCACAGTTCTGTAACCCTCAAGGGACTCCAATGCCTGCTTGTTTTTCAGTCTTTGTTAGCAGTTATTATCTGGTGTATTAGTAGCAAAAGGACTGAAGTTATCTGATCTAACTGCTATTATTTTAAATATCTAGAAGGGTTTTCTTTCACAGTAATCTTTATCGAGATGAAAATATAAATATAACCTGTCGAAGTGAACAGAGAGGCTTAACAAATTATAGCACACACACATTTACTGCATGTATGAACATTTAGTGTAATAAGTGATTGGGCCTTACCTTACAGTTTTTCTTGTTGCAGAACGCATGGGATTTAGAACGCAAAGGGGGGCGAGACACCAGTTTATCAAGTGGCACAATACTTTATTAAATCTCTAGGCATCTTGCATACCCTTCTATTTAGATATATACTAGCATGCCTCACAGGTACCAGATGCCGTCTAAATAAAATTTGTCATTTATATCCCTATGATTTGTGCAGAGTTTTACAACCTGCAACTTCTTGTTTGTTTTGCTATTGAGCCAGTGTTAGCTATATATCAAATTCATATTCTTAGATTTCCATGTAGGGAAGTGCACATCTTTAACAAGCTCCTTCTGAAAATGAGCTATAATTCCGTGTGTTCACTCATCAGACACTGACTGTATAGTGATATAGCGTTTTACTCCGTTAGTAAGCAATGGAATGGTTATCAATCTCTAGAACAACCTGTATTTATAGAATGGAGTGCACTCTTGAGAACATCACTCAGTTAGCCAGGCAAATTGTATACTGATAAATGCTTACTCAGGCAAGATTGATTGAAAACTTGGAGCATGCAAGGTCTTTGGAAGGTGATGTAAAAAGTTTTTGCATGGACACGTTATGAATTAGATTTTTCTAGCTGAGATTTTGTAATTTCTTAGGACCTTGAATTACTAATAACTACTGCATCTGAATCTCCTTGAAATTCCAACACAATCCAAATATATCATAAGACAAAGTAGAGATGGTAAAGCTTGAGTTTGACAAAACGAGGAGCTCCTCAGTCAACCATTGTCGAATCCCAGCAGCCGTCACAATTGATAGCTGTGGGATTCAGGCACTGTCCATAGATTATCCGCCATAGGCCTCAGTATTGTACTGTCATGGTTCCTGGCAGCTGAAATGTGAGGAAAACTCATCTACTCTGTCTCCCTGAACTCGCACCACATTTGTCCGTTTTGGGGTTCTTTGGCGAATATTTCTAAAATATCCGCTTTAAGTTCTTTAAACACAGGAAGACTGTAACTCGGCCCCCACTGCCCTGTAATTAGTTCTCACTCAGGTCTGAAAAGCTTTAGCTTGTTTAGAACATTACATAAAATAATCGTTTGGCATTAATGACACTGGATCCTTAATGCAGGTACCGACTCCAGACTGTGAAATCTTTGGCTGGTGTGAGTCTCATGCTTCGTTTACTCTGGGCCAGTTTACGATGGGATGATATGGCAGCGAAGCCGCCTCCTGGTGGAGGAATAACCCGAACAGGTAAACCTTTTATTTTGCTTCTGGAAATAGTTAGTCGTAGTTCCCAGGCCAGAGGCCATAGCAGTCAAAAGATCTATTGTGCAAATAGACATCTTTTTTATTGTGTTGTGTGTTTTTAGTTATAGCATTTATATAATGAATGTATTTCTTTTCAGAAACGTCTGAAACGGAGATTACAACTACCGAGATAATAAAGAGGAGAGATGTTGCTCCATATGCAATTCGCTCAGAATATTGTGTACGAAAAATTATTTGCCCCATTGGCGTTCCTGAAGCACCAAAAGGTGGGTGTGTGAGACTTATTTCTGCAATCCTGTAGAATTAGAAGATTGCTATTGGATAGATTGCTCTATAGTAATAGAGATTCCGGATTCTGCATTCATTCAGAAATCCACTTCCACTATTCTCCAATCCCTTAACTGCTCTACTTCCAATCAGTTATCTGAGTACAGGTATAGGTTCAGCCAGAAGTCTGTCTACATTATCCTGAGACTGCTACATCTCCGACCAGTAATCTAAGTACATTATAGTGCCCGTCCTTGACCACACTAGGTTCAGCCAGCAGTCTGTCTACATTATACTGAGACCCCCTGACTATGCTACATCTTTGATCAGTAATCTGTGTATATTGTACTGTGACCCATGACTATGCTACATCTCCTATCAGTAATCTGAGAATATTATACTGAGACCCCTAACTATGCTATATCTCTGAGCGGTAATCTGAGTACATTATAGTGTCAGTCCCTGACTACCCTAGGTTCAGCCAGCAGTCTAGCTACATTACACTTTCTGATTACACTATTCTGTGAGCCCCTGACTGCCCTACACGTCACAAAGAATCTGACTGAATTATACTCCAAACCCCTTGATTGTCCTATGTTAGATCTGAAATCTGACCAAAATATTTTGAGTCCCCGGTTGATCATTGCTAGCAAATGAAGGTTAAATTGCAATAGTAGTCTGTGACTGACAATGTCGGGATATTATTATATTTTAGTTTTCTCTCCTATGTGGCCTCTGTTCAAGAAAGAATATGATTGTCATGACTGACATATTTTACTTTTATTAGGAGTAGGAGAATGCTTATTTTGTTGACAGTATGAATTTGCTCACGCTTACATAGTTACATAGGCTGAAAAGAGACTTGCGTCCATCAAGTTCAGCCTTCCTCACATATGTTGTTGCTGTTGATCCAAAAGAAGGCAAAAAACCTAGTCTGAAGCGCTTCCAATTTTGCCACAAACTAGGAAAAAATTCCTTCTTGACCCCAAAATAGCAGTCAGATATCTCCTTGGATCAAGCAGCTATTACCCCACTAATTAGAAATTATATCCCTGTATGTCATGTTTTTGTAAGTATTTGTCCAATTGCAGTTTAAACATCTGTAGTGACTCTGACAAAACCACCTCTTCAGGCAGAGAATTCCATATCCTTATTGCTCTTACTGGATAAAAACCTTTTCTTTGCCTTAGATTACATCTACTTTCTTAAATCTCCTCCAGCCAGTCAGCCAGCCAGCCAGCCAGTCTTATGTATATCCCTGTTTATGAATAGATTTCCAGATCTTCTTGGGTAATGGAATATATTTCATTATATTGCTACAAAATAAACCACTATTTGTTTGCTATTAAACGTTTCTTACTTGTAGAAACACCAACACCACAAAGAAAAGGGCTTCGTTCCAGCGCCCTTCGTCCAAAAAGGCCAGAAACCCCCAAACAAACCGGTCCCATTATCCTGGAAACATGGATCGCAGAGGAAGAGCTTGATTTATGGGAGATCAAATGTTTTTCAGAAAGGTAACTTTGCAATTTGTTTTACATGGGGTAATACAATGGCCTTGCTTTGTAAACTGCGATCTGTAATGGCACCTCTCTCAATTGTAGGGTGGAGAAAGAGAAGGCTCAGGCTGTGGAGCAACAGGTTAAGGTTAGTGATCAGAAGAAAGCGGAGGAAATGAAGCTCCAGGTGGAGGCTCAGCTAAAGCAACAACGCCTGACTGCACAGCAGGTGGGGGAGGCAGCGCATTTTACCTGCTTAAAACACAAACTTCAAATGTGTGTGAACTAACGGCATCCTTAACATGGTTGGCAGTGCAAATACTAAACCTCACAGTTTTGATTCTGTGTCCCTCAATCCTGTTGTGCCTTGCATGTCCCCCGCATATCAATCTTTATTTTACCCTTTGGCGCAATTATTACAGGCTATGATCATGGAACAATTTGCTAAAATGTTAAGAATGCCTTAATTCAGTTTGTGTGTCTTTGAAGTGACCTTTAGAGGTTTATTCACTGCACATGGAATGTGGACAATGTTCTGTTTTAGGCCCAGTTATAACCCAGTCTAGTGAATTAACCCAAAAATCTGCAGCATGACGGGTAGCTTGCTGTCCACAGGCACCATAAATGTTCCTATATTTATTATAAAAAGAGCTTATTTTGTATTTGTATTGTTTTATTTTGTGGGGGGAGGGGTGAAATAAGGATACTCCTTATTTATTGCCCTTTAACAAGCTTGATTTTAATCGAACGTTAAACAATTTGCCTTCAGAAACGACTAGAGCAACAGAAACAACTGAACTCTGCTGTCAGCACGGTGAACCCCACCACAACCAGCACCACCATGTCACCGCTTTCAACACCACACAAGGTTATGGTTGGTCCCTTATCCAGTCCTGGAACCAAAGTGGTTCTTGCTACAAAGGTTGGTTCCCCGGCCACCGTAACATTCCAGCAAAACAAAAACTTCCACCAGACGTTTGCTACCTGGGTTAAACAAGGCCAGACCACTACAGGTAATTTCATATTGTCCATGCTGCATCTGTGATGTATGATATATGTTTACGATGAATTAATAGAGTGTACTTCAGTTTGTTATATTCATTTAGCACTGGCAGTATTTAAGCAGTTGTTTGTCTCCCATGTTAACCCCTTACCAACCTCTGACAAACCAGGTAGTCCGACAAAAAAAGGTAGTTAACAACCTCGGACGTACCTGGTACGTCCGCGCCAAATTATTCACTTACCTGATCGCTGGCGATCCCCGGCCGGTGATCGTGATGTGGGGACTTGCCTGGCATCCCAAAAATGTACCAGCAAAATGTATTATACTGATATCATCGGTGAAATGACGTTTATGTGTGAAAAATGCAAAAAAAAAAAAAAAATGTCAAAATATATATATATACATACACACACACACACACGCTATTTTTGACCAGGGTTTGTGACTGAGTGACTACTAAAAAAGACTGGACATACTCCATTTTGAATACCGTGGGTTGTCTACTTTTACAAATGGTATGCCATGATGGGGTTAATTTTCATTCCTGGGCTGCCATACGGTCTCAAAGGCAACATAGGCCCAGCAAACCAATCTGGCAAATTTAAATGTGCAAATATAGAAAAGGGGAAAGCCCTACCTTTGTCCCCTGTAAGTTTGCAAAAAAACATAAAACCTGTACATTGGGGGTACTGTTGTATCCAGGAGATGTTGCTGAACACATATTGAGGTGTTCTTTGTCAGTAATACATAACAGGAACTGAGAATCCATGCCTAAAGTACAATGTGAGAAAAAAACCACTAACAAATGACTAGCCAAAAGTTTGTCAAAGACTGGTGATAGAATTAGTGAATGGAAAGTGTTAAAATGCCACCATTTAAAATACCCTAGGGTGTCTACTTTTCAAAAATATATGGTTTAATGGTTTCAAAAATGTCTCAAATAGGACATGGGTGCATGATGACCAGCTGAGAAAATTCCAAGTTGGAAAACTGCAATGCGCACCCTCCAAATAATGTCTTTTAGCCCCCCAGAGAACCTGACACATCTGTATATGGATGGTATCACTGTACTCAGGAGATGTTGCTGAACACATATTGGGGTGTTCTTTGGCAGTAACCCTTAATGTTCTCAATACATGTATTCTTTAATTGCTTTGTGTGTCAATAAAAATCCCATTATTTTTTTTCTTCTAAATTTGGCATAGATTGGTGGTAAAATGGTTGCATGAAAAGAGTTATAATACCCCAAGTTTAATACCTTAGGTTGTCTTCTTTAAAAAAAAAATATATACATGTGAAGGGTTATTTAGGGATTCCTGACAGATATCAGTGTTACAATGTAACTTGCGTTAATTTAGACAAAAAAAAAATGGTTTGGAAATAGCAAAGTGCTAATGTGCAAAAAAAAAAGCTAAGAACATGTTAAAGGGACACTATAGTCACCTGAACAATTTTAGCTTAATGAAGCAGTTTTGGTGTATAGAACATGCCCCTGCAGCCTCACTGCTCAATCCTCTGCCATTTAGGAGTTAAATCCCTTTGTTTATGAACCCTAGTCACACCTCCCTGCATGTGACTTGCACAGCCTTCCAGAAACACTTCCTGTAAAGAGAGCCCTATTTAGGCTTTCCTTATTGCAAGTTCTGTTTAATTAAGATTGTCTTATCCCCTGCTATGTTAATAGCTTTCTAGACCCTGCAAGAGCCTCCTGTGTGTGATTAAAGTTCAATTTAGAGATTGAGATACAATTATTTAAGGTAAATTACATCTGTATGAAAGTGAAACCAGTTTTTTTTTTTTTTTTTCATGCAGGCTCTGTCAATCATAGCCAGGGGAGGTGTGGCTAGGGCTGCATAAACAGAAACAAAGTGATTTAACTCCTAAATGACAGTGAATTGAGCAGTGAAATTGCAGGGGAATGATCTATACACTAAAACTGCTTTATTTAGCTAAAGTAATTAAGGTGACTATAGTGTTCCTTTAACATTGGGTATATCTGAACTCAGGACAAAATTTAGAAACTAGCATGGGTGTTTTGTGGTGGTTGTAAATGTATAACAGATTTTGGGGGTCAAAGTTAGAAAAAGTGTTTTGTTTTGTTTTTTTGTAAAAAATTTCATCATATAAAAAAAACAAAAAAAACATTTTTTTTCATAGTAAATGATATGATAAAAATAATGGTATCTTTAGAAAGACAATTTAATGGCAAGAAAAACGGTATATAATATGTGTGGGTACAGTAAACGAATAAGAGGAAAATTACAGCTAAACACAAACACCGCAGAAATTGAAAAACAGCCCTGGTCCTTAATGGTAAGAAAATTGAAAAACAGGCTGGTCACTAAGGGGTTAAAGATCCACTCCGGTCACCTTAACTAAATCTAAATCAGGTTGTTACGGTGCCCGGAGGCACCTGGGCACACTCTTACCTCAATGGCTTAAACCCCAAAGATTTCCACCAGCGCTGATCTCAATTTACCCTATTTGGCACCCTGTTACTGAATCTGAGTTACAGAAGGCACGGAGTACCACTGGGCAGGGGTGCTATTGATTGGCTAGGACAGTCATCTGATGCTCTAAGCCAATCAGTAAATCCCCATTCATACAAAAAGGTACACTCAGAAATACAGAACTTAGAACACCGAAGGTAGCAGTATATCTGGGTTACAGGACTCAATTTATACTTGCCACTAGCCTTTGGTGAAAACCAATTCTATATGCATAAAGTGGAGTTGCATTTGCTAAAAAAAAACATTTTCATCCATAGTGTCTCCAGACCAGGGTGGACCATTCCCAACATATCAATAATCATGAAAAAAGTTGGACCTGGCACAAAGAGGTGTTTTTGAGGCAGATTTATTGGAAAACCATACAATGGCTCTCACGTGATAAATACTCCTGTAGGAGCCGAAACTTTGTTGTTGTTTTTCCCATTAAATATACCTAAACACCATCTGTATGTGCCCGGTCCAACTTTCTTCGTGACCAGCCTTTGGCAAATCTAAATTAACTTCTGGTGAGTATGCCAAAGACAATCCAGGCTTGCAGTGGCAATTGACTTTTATGGTCTGGCTAGTAGCACAGGAGGTGAAATTTCAAGCTCTGATCAAATTAACCTTCCAGAAATGTAATCATTGCATGTTTTATGGATATTTCAGGAAAGTGTATATATCCTTCATGGTACCTCACTAATGATTTGTATATTTTCCAGCCTCAAGTACTGCTGTCACATCTGGCTCTACCATTGTTACTGCTGGCCAGACCTTCCAATTCACGGGAAGTCCTGTTACCATGGCTGGGAAAGTCCTTACTAAACTGCCTCTTTCAGCCAACAGCAAACTTGTGGCTGTGAACGTGCCAACAACTCAAGGAGGTTAGTGTGTGTATCCCTGAAAAGGCCGGGGCATCTTCTCCTATTTCTATTGGCTAAGCTAACTATACGTGTTTCTTGTCATGCAGGTGTAATGCAGGTTCAGCAGAAAGTATTGGGGATTATTCCATCCAATGCAGGAGGTCAACAAACCTACAGCACGTTCCAGCCTCGAACAGCGACTGTTTCCATCCGACCCAACAGTAATAATCCTGGGGTTACCACTGGAACCAATCAACAGGTACTGCTAAAAAAACATATTGATGAAAAAGGCATCTTTTATGACAATCGTCTTATGAAAACATTTGAAGAGAAACCTATAAAGAAGCGTAATAGTGCTGTTCTGCTACACTTGTTGAGAATTATAGAAATATAGATGGATAAAATGGATACTGAATTAAGCAGCTTAACAAAATATGTAATTACCTATTTGAATACTGAATAGATGTCTTGGTTATGAGCATACAAAACTAAAAGACAATTCTAAGTTAAATTTATCAAAGTGGGTTTCAGAACATTGACCCAGAATTGTTTTAGAGAAATAAGTCCCGTTGGCTTTCTCTCACAAATAAACATAATTGACGTATACAAAGTACTAAATAGGCAAATATCACTAGGTACAAGAGTATACAGTTAGCACTGTAACGTAGCTTAGAACCATCCCAACAGAAGTATTTGTATAACATGTCTCTCTACATATATAGTAGATCTGAGGTTGTCTCTTGTTCAGGTAATAACCGCTGGTGCGCAGATGAGACCAGGAATGACTGTTATCCGATCACCGCTGCAGCAGTCTTCAATAGGAAAGACAATTATTCGGACACCGCTGGTCGTTCAACAAGGAATCCTTCCTTCTGGTAATAGAAGTTCTTAAGTGCAAAAAAAAATCTTTTTTTCACTAGCAATATTTTGTGCATTGAGAAACATGGAAGTTGATCTGTGGTTTCTAATTACTTGTAATGTCTGCTGACTAAATTATGGGTGTTTAATTGATTTTCCTGAGCAGCAAAGATTTAAAGTTTCGTGATTGTTTTTTAATATATATAAATGTTTTACTTTTTCTTAACACACACTATTTAGAATTAGTTAATAATAAGTAAAAAATAAAACAGAAAAACTACAATCCTAGGGGGCATGTTCTCTTTAACATTTCCCAAGGCACTAGATATATCATTTTATTATATAATATTTCTTCATAGTGATGAATCATATTTTTATTACACCAGCAGCCCCTCCGTTGTAATTTTCAGAGGTCTGTAGGTGTTTTATTGTAACACCCACACACCTTTGCTGCTTTCTGTAAATGGCTCTGTTTGGGACTTTCCCCAAGGAAGGGCATCCTTTGTGCTGCCAACATGCTAGTTTGATTGCAAGCATGTGGGTGTCTGTGAGTTCCATACTCCCCGAATAGGCGCGAGGAACGCCTGCTGGGGGAGCAACACAATGACGGGGGGCAAAAGTTCTTTGTGGATGAGGGTACTCTTACTCCTCCTGTCACTTTCTACTTTGCATTAGACCCTGTGGGGTACGACCTACCTGTTTTTCGACGGCTTGCACTTACGACCAGCTCTTTAGTGTGCGGATTCGAAGGATTCCCCACGAGAGCTGCTCTGTTTATGGAATTTTCCCCGAGCATAGATTTCAGAGATTCCCTGCGCTAGTGAGCTGATCTATGTTCAGGGATGTTTCCCCGAACATAGATTTGCAGAATTCCCTGCGCTAGTGAATTGGTCTATGTTCAGGGGAATTTCCCTGAATGTAGACCTGCTATCTTGCACATGCTTGCTAGCACATCCTCACTTACCGACCGAGCTGTAAGAACGGAACACAGTCAGTCAGTCTGAGGATTGCCTGTACTCCAAAAACACTTAATTAAAGGGATACTATAGGCACCAAGATCACCTCTACTCAATGAAGTGGTCAGGGTGCCTTGTCCGTCTAGTTTTAACCCTGCAAATGGAAACATTTCCAGGTTTGAGATGCCTCTAGTGGCTGTGACACTAGCAGCCACTAAAGGCACTTCTGTGGAATTAAACTCTGCTGTTTTATTCCGTATCACACATGGCACTAGCCCTTCTATGCTTTCCTATGGAAAAGCACTGGATTGCCTGAGATCATCAAGATTTGTGATCGCCACAAATGAGTTGGGGTGACTGCATAGAGAGCAGCACAGCAATGGAGAAAAGGTGAATAAACTATCATTTTAATCTTTTTAACAAGATTTTGTATTCCTAAATCTATCGTGTCCCTTTAAGCTCAAATGGTATTTGGTGGTTTGAGTGCTTTAAAATTACTTCAGAAAAGCACATCATTTATGCAAAGCATTTTTGTTGGAATTGACTATGATTGAAGAGGACCACATATGTTGTAGTGATTATCAGGGTGCTTCGCTTCTGTTCAAAGAAATCTTCTATATCATATATATTTGTGCATCAAATTCGGGACACTGTATGCACTAATATCCCTCTTGTTTGCTCTTTGTAGGCCAACCACAGCAGGTTGTAACTCAGATCATTAGGGGCCAGGCTGTTTCTACCACAATGCCGGCTGGAACCCCTTTGTCAGCTGGCGGGCAGAAGATGAGCACAGCGGTGCAGCAAGCACAGCCACAAGCAACTGGTTCTCAGACTCCCCGACCTCAGCAGGGCCAGGTGAAACTGACAATGGCTCAGCTCACTCAGTTAACACAAGGCCAGGTAAAGAACCCTTCCACATAGCACACACAGATGTTTTTGTAAGTGGAGATTTGTTTACAAGAGGCATAATGACAGGCCCCAGTTGTTTAACTCTTCCCTTGTACTCTGATTGATATTATTGGTTTGTTTCAGGGTGGAAACCAAAGCCTAACTGTGGTGGTGCAAGGTCAAGGACAGACTACAGGTCAATTACAACTAATTCCCCAGGGCATGACGGTTATCCCAACTCCAGGACAGCAGTTAATGCAGGCTGCAATGCCAAATGGTACCATCCAGCGTTTTCTGTTTACCCCATTGCCGCCGTCATCGTGTTCTGCCAGCACAACCATGACCTCAACACACACTAGCACCACTCCAAGTAAGTCAGAGGGATTGCACACCAAGAGAGTTTGCAATATGTGTTTATAGATTGGCTGCATCACATATGTCATTATCGCTGATATGAGCAAATAGGCACAATATGTGTAAAACGAGTTAATAATCCAGTCACAAGAAAGAGAAAGAGGGGATGGATGTTACACATTTTATGGGGCTACCATATCAATATATATTTAACATGAAATCCAAAGAAAAATACCAATTACCTGGGATAATGTATCTGTTCCTTTGCAGCTTCCATGTCTTCTGAGCAGAAACCAGCATCACAAAGCCAGCTGCAGAGTAATCCAGTACCTCCACTGGGCCCATTACAGGCTCCATCCCGGTCTGAGAGTGCAGACCAATCACAATACCAAGCGCCGGCTCCCATGCAACCCCAGGTCCCTGCTCAGCCCCAGTCTCTTTCTCATGTCCAGCCACAGCTGCCCACAACATCTCATCCACAGGCAGATGCAAGTCCCGGTGTAGAGCAGCCACATCCACTTCCTGGCAGTCACCAATTGGTTCCAGAGACTCAGCAGAGCAGAGAAGTTCAGCCTGCAACATCTGTTGGCACCCAACCTTCTTCAGACGTCAAAAGCTCTGTCACTCAAGTGTCCATTCCGCAGGCTGCCACTCAGGTCTCTCTGCAAAACCAGCCTCAGCTTGTTAACCGACAACAGCCTCCAACCCTGTCGCAGACAGCAAGCCACAAACATTCTGTGCAGATGGCAGTGCCAGCTTCCTTCCAGATTCAAGCACCAGTACAGACTTCGCAGCTCCCAGCTTCAACTCTTCCTCAATCTCAGGCCCAAATCCAGACGTGTCAGACAGCAACCCAAGTCACTGTCCAATCTCCTTCTCGAGCTCAGCTTCATATCCAGCCGTCCCAGGCCCAAGTCATTACTGTACCACAGTTGCAGCAGCAGGTCCAGGTTGTCTCTCATTTACCACCACATGTGGTGGCTCAGCTGCAAGCCCAACAAGGTGGTATCCCTCAGCACATCAAGTTTCAAATCCCCTTCCAGATTCAGCAAGCTGGCTCCATGCAGACTCACCAAATCCAGAATGTGGTGACTGTGCAAGGGGCTAGCGTTCAGGAGCAGCTGCAAAGGATTCACCAACTCCAGGAGCAGCAGCAGCAGCAGAAGAAGAATAATCAGGAGGTGAAGCGAGAGCAAACCCTTCAGGGGTCCAGCCAGAGTGAAATCATCCAGAAACAGGTGGGCAGAGTTCCAGCGAACTTCTGGAATTGTATGAATACTAGGTGTTCATCTTTGTAGATGACTTAGGATAACTGGATATACTTTTAAGTAACCAGCTGAGCCCGATCTGTCTTATTGTGTGCTAGTGACAGTACTCACGTGTGTACCACTCTGACCACAGGTCGTCATGAAGCAGAATGCTGTTATAGAGCACCTGAAGCAGAAAAAGACTATGACCCCTGTGGAGAGAGAAGAGAACCAACGGTAAAAGATTGAACTCTTTAAACTTGTTACATTCTGACGCAAAGATCAATAGTGGCTAATGTTAACCGTCATACCAATCAATTGGAAACAAAAAAGAGGAGAATCTGTCCTTGAAAGTATATGTTAATATACGTTATGATATAAAAAGCAGTTAAAAGAGTGTCCTTTATTAGATAAAAAAGAAAAACTTAAACCATAAATAAAGGTAAGGGGAAGTGAGGTAAGACACACATGAGTGAGAAATATATATCAAACGGATAGATAAAGAAATGCTGCCTAAAAGGTACCTCAGTGGCAGCACACAATACAATATTTCAAGACACCTAAAAAGGTAAATACTTGCACAATGAATACCGATGCAACAGTGTATCCAAAGCAAGTCTATATCTATGACATATAGCTAATAGTTTGCTACATGAGAAGACAAATAGTAATTAGCAACAGTGTTCCAAGATACTAAAAGGGAATACAATAATCTGATTGGAACGTCAGATTTAGACCGATCTACCTCAAGAAAGATTATCTCATGAGATGAGTATGAGAGTATAATGCTAGTAGTGAGTCAAAGCTGGCGGGGCTTACTCGTCATGATAGAATTCGTGATAAATAGACGATCGTAAGGCTGCACATTCGCTCAGGCTGATACTGCTGTACACAAAACAAATGATACTTTGTGCCAGGAAGCTCCGTCAATATCGCACAACTACTCCCAAAAACCGACGCTCACACTGCGGGCAAGCCAAACTAGCTAATAATATGGGCGAAGTTGTGCAAGGGATATGTGACTAATACGGTAGATTAATTCAATACCGGGAGCTGCACAATCCAATCACCATAGCCCATATGTAGAGTTGGTAGCATTAACACTGTTAGAGCTAAAGACATGGCATAAAGTAGGTGGAATGGTGCCTTCATGGGAACCAGGTATAGTAAAGCAATGTCAGAAAAAGATCGAGAAGAGGTAACTATATATGCGATGTGGTTATAGTATACACGTCCATTGTCATTATAGTACGTGAGGTACCCTGATGGGTATTAGGATTCCCGTTCAAGTGCGAGAAGTACCCTGATCGGTATTAGGGTTCCCGTTCAACTGAGGCGACTATGTGCCGTCTAAATAACACAAATCCCCAGTCTGCTGTATGATAACGCAATTGGAGAGAGTAGTAGTGTCAGCAAGGAGATAGAGAAAAATTATGCCTGAGGAACAGGGATAGCCAAAGAAAATCGGGTAGGTGCCCAACCCGACGTGCGTTTCGCCTGTATTAAAGGCTCATCAGGGGGAAATTACTTACCAGATAGGTAAAGTTTAAAAAGCCCACTCACGGACCTCATTGGTTACCTGGAGGGTGAGGGGAGGAGCAAATATACGGTAGCCGAGAATGCTCAAAAGAGTGTTCCAAATCTAATCGATTAAAAATATTTAGTGCCACTCAGATCATGACATGGGAAGTAATATAATAATCCATTACACTGAAGATGTAGAGTGATAAAGATCAAGATATGTTCATAAGGACAATTAAATACTAGTGGATAAGAAAGTACATTCCTGAATAGCATATAACATTGGCAGATAGTAATATCCAAATTGCAACTTATCACATGCCACTTGTAAGGGATGGACAATGCAAAAAGGATTTTTTAACAAAGTAGATTTAGAAGAGGGTTAATGAGGATCACTGGGCTTGTGGAAAATTATGATTGTACTGTAAATAATGTAACTTAGCTTAATAATATTTGAAGTTTAAAGGGACAGGATTATACTGTCCTGTTGGAATTCATTTATCCATAACATCATGAGGTGTTGTCAGAAAGGCTTAGTAGTAAAAATTACTGGAGGGGTTTGTTCTAATAGTGTCGTGCAATCCCATAATGATAAATTCTTAATGTATGAATGGTGTGTAATTAAATTCCTCATTTAGACCGAGGGGGGACAGTGTCTTGAATGAAAAAATCCATTCCATTACTGGGTTGGATTGTCGCGCCCTCAGTCTCCTCCGCCCGGCTCGCTCTTTGTTGGGTGGGTGAGGGGATAAAAAAAAGGGGGCGGGGGGGCTGGGAAGGGGACAGGTGGGTGGGTAAATCTATGGGGAGAGGCACGGCGCGGGGTGGGGGTCCCCAGCAGCCAGCTCACTGCCTGGCCAAGTACAGAATCCAGTGGGTCCAGCATTGTTGATATTTCTCCATTTCGTCCCGTATGGCTGCCGTGAGTCTCTCCATCTCTTACAGCTATTCAACTTTATCCATCCATTATCGAAGTGTGGGAGTCTGTGTTGACTTCCATCTGCTTGGTATCAGTAGTTTTGCCGCATTGAGGAGATGTCTTGTCAAAGATCTTTTATACTGCGACAGGGGCTGCTGGGTGTGGTGGAGTAGCATCGGGAGCGGTTGGAATGGGAGGTCGGTGTCCAGCACCTCTCGAAGCGCCCCGTGGACCTCCCGCCAGAAGGGAGCTATCTTATCGCAGGACCACCATATATGGAGGTCTGTACCTTCTCGCTCCTCGCATCTCCAACATGTGTCTGACATCCGCAAGCATGCGGTGTAGCCGTTCTGGAGTGCGGTACCAACCGATAAGCAGTTTGTAATTTAGCTCTTGTAGTTTGGAGCACATGGAGCTTTGATGCGTTAGATTATATATTTTAGTCCACTGGGATGTGGTGAGCTCCAAGCCTGTCTCGCTCTTTCCCATCGTGTTGCATGTTTAGCGGGCTCCGCTGTCCGAAGCAGCATATACATGGTCGAGATCCCCCTAAAGAGCTGTGTCCCCGCGTCACAGTGCCTCTCAAATTCCGTTAGGGGCCTGTGAAATAGGCGTCTCCCCTGGTGGGCGTTATAGAATGCCTGAATCTGAAAATATCGGAACTGCTCCTGGCCCGTCGGGGTCTTATCTCCCAACAGATCGGGTAGTGATTTAAGTGATGTTGTGGTGCACCATTGATGTATGTGGGTCTTTGCTATACCTCCAAATGCGGCCACATCTTTGGGTGTGAGTCCTCCGGCTATCTCCGGGTTGTGGGTCACCGGCGTCATCGGTCCCGGCAGTGTGGTTAGTGCAACATTTGTCCGCACTGCACCCCAGATCTTTAGCGTGGCTCCAATGAGTGGGTGGGTGGGAGCCGGGGAGTTCTTCAATAGTTCAAATTTCCATACTTGTGCCGGGATCGTCCCCACCATCAGTGTCCTCTCCATATGAATCCAATGTTTGGGTGAGTGTGATATGTGCCATTCTACAATGCGTAGGAGATGTGTGGTTCTGTGATAGTCCCTCATAGAGGGGAGTCCAACCCCTCCCCGTTCCTTCGGTCTACGTAGCAGCGTCCTGCGGATCCTGGGTTGTTGGTTGCGCCATACGAACTTAGAAATATCGGAGTCTAGTTGTTGGAAAAAAGTTGCAGGCAGGCTGATCGGGATCATTTGAAATAAGTACAATAACCTGGGGAGGAGGTTCATTTTAATAGCATTTATCCTGCCAAACCAGGAAACACACAGCTTGGACCAGCGCTCCATGTCCGTCCTAAGGTTCCACAGGAGCGGGGCGAAGTTGTGGGCATATAGTTCGGACAGTATCTTCGGGAGCCATATTCCTAGGTATTTAAGTTTGGTGGTGCACCAGGTGAATTTGAATTGCGAGCGCAAATGGGCAAATGGGCTATGAGCATAGCTTCCGACTTGTCGGTGTTGAGCTTCAGATTCGATATCTGCCCATATTCCCGAAACGCTTTCAACAGGTTTGGGAGTGAGACCAGGGGGTTGCTAATGAAAAACAGCATATCGTCCGCGTATGCCGCTTTCTTGTGGGATGTGCCTTTTATTGTAAACCCAGAGATTCCCCCCTCCCGTCTGACCGCCCCCAGGAATGGTTCCAGGGAGAGGGCAAACAGAAGGGGGGAGAGCGGGCATCCCTGTCTCGTCCCGTTGCGGATTTGGAACGTTGGTGACAAGGACCCATTTATCCTGATCCTGGCGCTCGGAATCGTATACAGCGCCTTTATCCACTTCAGCAGGTAAGGGCCGAACCCCATCGCCTCAAGGGTGGCGGTCATATATTGCCAGTCTACGCGGTCAAAAGCCTTCTCCGCATCCGTGGACAGGAGAAGGGTCCGTTGTTTCAGGTGGTCCGCCACATGGATGATGTTCAATGCCCTGGTGGTTTTGTCCCGCGCCTCCCTTCCTGGGATGAAACCCACCTGATCTGGGTCCACCAGTTCGAGTAAAAGGCCCCGCAGGCGTGTGGCCAGGACTTTAGTGAAGAGCTTTAGGTCCGCGTTCAGGAGGGATATCGGCCTGTAGCTCGCGCAGTTAGATGGGTTTTTTTCCTTCTTTTGGTATGACCGCCACCGTTGCCGCCAGGGTGTCCCTAGGGAGCGTGTCCCCGTCTCGCAGGGAGTTGATGCCTTTTAGAAGTTGTGGCAGAAGCTCGTCGCCAAATTCCTTGAGATATCTAGCTGGGAGTCCGTCAGGGCCTGGTGCTTTGTTCAGCTTGGTGGACTTTAGTGCTGCTTGGAGCTCTAGGAGCGTGATGGGTGCCTCCAGCTCCTCCACGTCTGCGTCGTCCAGGGTTCTCGTCACATGTTGTTGCAGGTATGCCGTCATCCGCGTGATCCTTGTCCTTTCCTCCCCTGGGGATTCTCCGCGCTGTAGGTTGTACAGGTCAGAGTAGTAAGCATGTAATTCCGCCGTGATTTTGTCCGGCAGTTGCGTCTCCAGACCCTCTTTTGTTTTGATTTTAGTAATGTGGCTCATGCGTCTTTGTTTCTGAAGCAGTTTGACTTGGAGCCTTCCGCTTTGTTTGAATACTCCTAGAAAAAACGGCTAGATTTGCGAATCGTATGTTGAAGTTTTTGAGTTAGGAGCTCCTTCAGGGTCCGTTGTGCATCCAAGAGCGGCCTATAGGTGTCATCCGTTTGGTTGGTTTTGTGTGCTTCTTCCAGCTCTTCAACTTTGCGGATCAGGTGAGCCATGCGTGCCCTCTACTCTCTTTTCCGCTGCGTGCAGATCCGGATGAGGTGTCCCCGCACTACACATTTGTGCGCTTCCCAGATCGTCATCGGCGGTGTGTCCGGCGTGGCATTCTCGTTGAAGTATGTGGTGATTGCAGCGCGGAGGTCCGCCACCACGGGCACATCCGCGAGTAGGGATTAATTCATTCGCCATTGAAATTCTCTGGGCCTGTGCAGGGGGGATCTAATATGGATTGAGATGGGTGCGTGATCTGACCAGCACGCCGTCTTGATGTCCGCTGAAATGAGTGGAGGCAGGTACTCCTGAGCGATTAGGACATAATCTAATCTACTATAGCGTTGGTGGGCCGTGGAGAAGTAGGAATAGTCACGATCCGTCGGGTGGAGCACCCTCCAGCTGTCCATAAGTCCCGCGCTTTGCAGCTCCTCCTTGGTGTCCCGTAGGCTTTAGTGTGACATCGAGCTGGTACCCCTAGACGTGTCTAATCGGGGTTCCAGGGCCACATTTAGGTCCCCCGCTACAAGGAGCAGCCCCTCTCGGAACCTCTCCAATCTCTGTAGGGTACTCCTCAAAAAGCGATGTTGTCTAGTGTTGGGGGCGTAGATGTTTGCGAAGGTATATTTAGTGTCTGCGATCGTGCCTTTTAGGAATAGATAGCGCCCTCCTGGGTCTCTGCACGTCTCCATGCACTTAAACAGGATTGTTTTTGCGATCAAAATGGCGACTCCCGCTTTTTTGGCCAAGTTGTGATTTGCGAAGTATCCGATTGGGTATCTTGAGTCTCTGAGGGCCGGTTCCGCGCCTTCTTTGAAATGTGTCTCCTGTAGCATCGCGACGGAGACCTGGGACGCCGACAGCGAGCGCAGCAGGTGTGACCTCCGTTCAGGGGCGTTTAGGCCTCGTACATTGTGTGACCAAATGTGCAGCGGTGCCGGCGCAAACCCAGCCGCCGCAGAGCCACAGGGCCGCCCACGAGGGGGAGGGGAGCCCCGCCGTCACGCTGGGGGGAAGCGGAGGGGGAGAGGGGTGCTGGGGGAGCGGGAAAGGAGGGGAGGAGGGCAGGCCAAAGAAAGAACGGCCGGTAGCGCATGGTACGTCGGTAGGAGTCCACATCAGACTCAGCTGTTTTGGTCGGTCAGGCTCGTAAGGCTTCCCCTATGTGGGGACCCACCCGGGTGGGGGGGGGGGTGGTCGACAATTGGCGTCCACCCCCCTCCAGAGGTGTGAGTTTCTGTGATTTGGTGTCTGTGGCCGTGTAGTGCACGTTGCCCCCCTTTCAAGGGCAAGCCGCACTTCCCGTACCCGTGTAAGTTAGGCACCTGTCACTTGGGGTGCGCGCTGTCCGGCACAGTACAGTTGACGCTCTCCGACACGTGTCCCTGAATTGGAAACTATCCAGGAACAATGTGCCGAACTAAGTTAAATCGTAAGGTAAGAATTAGTATAAAGTATATAACCAGGTTATTTCCCAACTCGCCTCCCCGGTCTGGTTGACATGTGTTGCACTACAGTGTGATGGTCATTAGGGCTCGTGTGAGAATCAAACGTGTTGCGGTGTGATCACGTGGATATGGGTTTGAGGCCTCTTCGGCGAGCGGCTTGTCACCCACTGTGAGGCGTGTGTGTGCAGGTCTGTCTGGGTCTGTCAAGGGGGTCGGGACTCAAGCATCCGCCTTAGTGTTTGGTGCAAGTGTCTGAGTGTCATCCGTGTACCTCCCTGCAGTGCATCGGGGTCGGTTAGGAACTTGGTCTGGCGTCATTGGGCCCCTGGGTTGTCAGGTTGCGTTGTGGGTGGTCCCCATGGCTCTGGGAGAGGCTCTAGTTTCTAGCTCTGATTCCCCGTGTTCTGTGCCTATCCCCCGCCATGGCTACCCCTATCCCATGGGTCCCACTGCCCTCCTTAGTCATCTCTGCTATGTCCGATGTCCAGTGGGCTTGTGGTGAGCTGAGGGGAATCTAAGTCCACCCAGGGTCTCAATTTCTATGCGTTGCTATGCCATTCCTACCCTTCTACCTTGTACCAGCATCTGCCGCAGCCGTTTAAGCGTGTGGGGTGTGCATTGCCATCAGATGAAGGCGTCGTCGTCCCCCCCCCTTATGAAGGATCCACCATGACCCATTTCTGTGGATCCTGAAACCCCCCCTCCCCCTCCTCAGCAGTGCGTCCCATGGCAGGGTGTACCCCTCGGCCAGCAGCTTGGCATTCAGTCTCAGAGAGCATCCTACTCCTTATTTCCCTCTATTGTCCCCATCACATAGTGCCCCTCACTCCTCCCATATTGTGTCCAGTGTGCGGCCCCAGGTACCCTCCAGCCCCTGTCGGATGGTGGGTATGTGCCCCGTTGGCGTAGTGATCTCCGGGAGCCCCATTAATCCCCCACCCAAAGTGTCCGTTTCCCTCTCTCATAGTCCCTGACCCTCTGAGTCCTCCTGTATTCCTCTTGTAGGTCACTCACCGCTCGCCTGTGTTTCTCCCATCTCCAATAGCCGCCTTTTCCTCTGCGTCCGCTGGGCCTCCCCATCTTTGCTGTGGTTGGGTCGACCTGTTCGGTTGCATGCCTGTTGGGTGCATTGGTGCCAGTGGGTCTCTTCTCGCTGCCAGTGCCTCTTCAGTGATCCAATTTCGTATTCGAATCGGTGGGAGGCTCAGTGCTCTCAGGAAGCCTGGGATATCATCTGGCCACCGTGCTGTCACTCAGTTGTTGCCTTTTTTTGATTGAAGGCTGAAAGGGAAACCCCAGCGGTAAACAATTTGTTTGTCTCGAAGTGCACTTGTGAGCGGGCGCAGGGCCCTCCGGGCATCCAGCGTCAGCGGGGACATGTCCTGGAATAGGGAGACATCCGCGTCGCGGAATCTGACCACCGCCGTTGCTCTGGCGGCTCCCATGATTTGCTCCTTGATCTCTCCGTCTCCTAGGCAGCAGATGACATCCCTCGGGTACCCGTCCTGTCGCGGGGGGCCCAGCGCTCTGTGCCCGCAGAAGGCGGATCTCTGTAGGTGCCTCGGCTCCAAGTATTTGCCAGATCAGCGCTTCTAGTATGGCGGGCAGCAGGGCCGCGTCAGCCTCAGGTAAGCCACGTACGCGTATATTATTGCTCCTGCTGCGGTTTTTTAAATCTTCGACCTGTCTTCTAAGTGTCATCAGCAGGGTGCCTTGGCGGATGACTGCCACCTCCGTGGCATGGTGTTGTTGCAAGCTCTCTTGAGCCACCACTTTGTCCATTCTTCCTTCTAGTGCAGTGAGATCCGTGCGCAGGCCCACTAATTCCTCATGGAGGGCTGCACGTAGTTCCTGAGCCAGCCTGCCGTTATCTGCTTTTGTCAGCACGCTGTTTGATATCCTGGCTAGCTCAGTCCGTATCAGAGCAAACTCATTGGGCTGGTCTCCCTCTAGCTGCGATGTTCCCGTGCTCCGGAGTGGAGGGCGCCATCTTTTCTGCAGGCCGTGCGTCTCTCACCTCGGGTTGCGATGCTACATACCTGTCCGTCGCCAGGGTCCCGGGCATCGACTGCTTTCTGTTGCGGACCATCTGAGTACGGTAGTGCGCTATTTTGTAGCTTTATTTCGGCCAGGGACGCGGAGTTCGGAGTTTAAGAGTCTTGCTCCATGCTCGTCCAGGCCACGCCCTCCTCCAATCAGATTATTGTATTCCCCTTTTAATATCTTGGAACACCGTTGCTAATTACTATTTGTCTTCTCATGTAGCAAACTATTAGCTATATGTCATAGATATAGACTTGCTTTGGATACACTGTTGCATCGGTATTCATTGTGCAAGTATTTACCTTTTTAGGTGTCTTGAAATATTGTATTGTGTGCTGCCACTGAGGTACCTTTTAGGCAGCATTTCTTTATCTATCCGTTTGATATATATTTCTCACTCGTGTGTGTCTTACCTCACTTCCCCTTACCTTTATATATGGTTTAAGTTTTTCTTCTTTTTTATCTAATAAAGGACACTCTTTTAACTGCTTTTTCTATCTTAACGTATATTAACATATACTTTCAAGGACAGATTCTCCTCTTTTTTTGTTTCCAATTAATCTCATTAGGGTTACCCCCTTTTCTGTCCTTTTGGACTGCTTTTGGCCAACCATTCTCTATCTATCATACCAATCAAGACACACACACACACAGCATTAACATACGCAAAGCATGAACTTTTTATAGACTCTAATAATATCAGACTTATCACTATACCATTTTATTGTTTTCATTTATTTGCAGATGGTTTTAATTGGCTTTTTCTTTGTGTGTTTGCGGTTTACTCTCTTAGCTATAAAAGTCTTGGCTGTTGCTTGAACAGTTCTATACAAGTTATTATGTGCGTATACGAATGGAGGTCAAGGCAGTGCTTTTTGTGCACTGCAACGGTTTCTGCACGTTGTAATCATTTCTCAGCTTTCTGTTGTAGACAACCAACAACTGCAATCCAGAGTGTGACGTTACACGCAGTAGTTGTTTTTGTTTGTTTTCAAGCAATGGAGTAAACACTGTATTCTGAAAGGGAGGGCCAATTAATGGGGGCTTGTGGACCAAAATGATAAAAAAAAGAATCTCCAATTCTAACTGTAACTAAACATCCATATTGTGCCAAACGTGTATCTGGATAGACTTGTTGGCTGAATTTTCCAAGTTTATATACACCTTTTAATGTCGCCTTTCTGTATTTTACATAAATTTGTGATACGTCTATTTTAAGAAAGGTGACATGTTTATTAGAGTTTTCCTTATAACTGGTCCTTTATAGACAACTGTCTCATCAAAACTATTTTTCACAAAAAAAATAATAATTTCATAAACTTTGAAAGGAAATAGATTTAAACATTTTTTTTTTTTAAATGAGGTATCGGTATATTAAAAAAAAAAAAATTAAAAATTAGAAAAACATCCCTTAAGTATTAGTATAAACTACCTTTAGTATAAGACAGGATCCTTCAGCCATAAACACGCAGCTTTGGTTGGACATTGTTTGAAAAGTTATTCTCTATGGTCTTCCCAAGCCGTATATTGCTGAAAGACCACATCATGTGCAAAAAGGTAGGGATGCTTTTGTCTCATTTAAAAAAAAAAAAAATCATAGAATGCATTTTCTTTTAAAACTTTATGAAAAAAATTCTAATATCTCAAGTAGTTTTGAGGAGACCGTTGTCCTATGATGCATCAATAAGGGTAATTTGAAAGCACAGTCTTATATGCGTAGATACCATTTGAGCCTGCATTGATTTTGGAGCCATGCATTTAACCCTTTCAATGCTTGTTTCCATTACCGTTTCTCAGAATGATCGTTTGCAATCAGGTGATGAAGTATATTTTGGACAAAATTGATAAGGAGGAAAAACAGGCTGCGAAAAAGCGGAAGCGAGAGGAGAGTGTAGAGCAGAAAAAGAGTAAGCAGAATGCCAGCAAGCTTTCCGCCCTGCTCTTCAAACACAAAGAGGCCCTGAAAGCCGAAATCCTAAAGAAAAGGGCCCTTCTAGACAAAGAGCTTCAAATAGAGGTGCAGGTAGGTTACACCCTGAAAGATTCCAGTCTGAGCTTATCTGCTGGACTGTTTACTAAACTGAGAATTCAAAGGTATTTGTAGCAGAACTAGAAGCATAGCTGACTAAAATAGTTTTTCTAGCGCTGCTATTTCTACCTTTTAATTTGAATTTCTCTTTCAATTCTTTATTGAATAGCCCCTTTAGCGTAATTTGACATGTATTTGTCTCCCCTCCACGTTGTAATGTTTTTAATGGGGTCCATTCTACAGGAAGAACTTAAGAAAGATCTGACCAAGATTAAAAAGGAAAAGGAGAAGGCACAGGCCGCAGCTGCGGCTGCGGCTGCTGCTGCGCCTGCTCCTCCCCCTGTGCCGCCACCTCCACCTCCTCCCCCACCACCGCAGAACGTGACAACCCCCACTTCTCCAACAGCTGGCTCGGCAGCTTCACAAAAGAGGAGGAGAGAGGAGGAGAAAGAGCCGGCACCTTCCAAATCCAAGAAAAAGAAAATGATTTCCACTACCTCAAAGGAGAATAAAAAGGACACAAAGATTTACTGCATCTGCAAGACGCCGTACGATGAATCTAAGTAAGTGAAACACCTCTTATACTGTGCCAGGTGTAAGTGGGTCTTCTTCGATCAGGCTTAGTGCACGTGCTAAAGAGTCTTTATCAACGTGTTGTTTATAGTGACGGTGTAAAGATATTTAGCTTCTCTGCCCTTGACTAACCCATTCCTGCTATATTCTTTCTACTTTTGGGTGATGCCACTAACCCCTGACCCCTAGCTGCAAAATAACGTAACATCAATGAGTGAACTTGCCAGGGTGTTTTGATTCTTCTTGCCACAACGGTGGAGTTTCACAAATTTATTTGGGGGTGTCTGTCAGTAGGTACACTAAGGGCATAAGTACTTTTTGTAAGACTGACATTGGTGACGTATCCTGTCTTAAGCAGTCACTATGCTACGTTTTAGCCAATATATAACTATGATCCATTATTCTATGTTCAGCTTTTTTCTGCAGTATTGGGTACACACGTTTGCAACATTACTGTACTTTGTACAGTGGGAACGTTCTAATTGCAAGACACAGACATAAGTGTTTGCAATAATATGTCAGCAAGGCAATCAAGGTGTATAGATATATACACTTCTGTGTGAGTTTGACATTTTTGTTGAAGGAACACTCTGGGGATTAACTTTGTCTATTCTTTCACTCTTCATAAACAATCCAATTTCCAAAGAAATAAGTGCTTATATAAAGGTGCTAAGTAGCATCAGAGAGCTTGAGAGTACTCCTCCAGAGTACATAAGCCGCAAAACAAAGCAGAAAGTGATGCTTCTCCCAGAGAAGCGGTGACACATGTGCCTTGCCTCACAATGCTTCTCAACGAGAAGCATTCTACTTACCTTATCATCAGAACTGACAAACTCCCAGCGAGTGGAGCTCCAGCAAAGGACCCTCTCACTGCAGCAGAGCAGTGGGTGGCCAATATTGTTACTGGAGCTTAAAACATTCCAATGTTACAAATAAAGGTTGCATTGCATTGGGAAACTTTTGTCTTTATTAATTACAATATATTATCCTTTACCTTGGCTTTTAAAGTAAGAGATTTTTTCTCCTGCCCAGTTTCTACATTAACTTCAGTATTCAGCTCATTAGAGGCCTTTCCCAGAATGCCTTGTTTGTGCAGAACTATGGCAGTAAAATTGTGGAATTTGATGCACAGACACCGATATTATTGCTCCTTTTGGTTTTATAGAAGCGCTTTTTTTTTTTTTTTGTGGTTTTCACTTCTTTCATGTGAAATGTTTGCCAAGCTTTTTGCTCTTTGTGTTGTTGTGACCCAGCTTCCTCTGTGGATCATTCAAATTTCTCTCCAAATTCCACTTTCAGTGTTTTATATTGTTCCTGCATTTAACTATTGCAATATATTTATATGCCTTTTCCCACAAGGATGGTCACTCAGAAGTATTAACATTGTGCATTTATATATGAGGGAGAATGGTTGTTTTTCTTGTAATTTAAAGGACACTCTGTACACCATAACCACTACAACTGGTTGTAGTGGTTATGGTGCTGTGAGTCTCTGCGTGCAATTCCTCTGTTTTTTGTCGGATTGTTTTAAGCAGTGTGTTGCTTAATTTATATCGATTAGCTACATGCTCACTGATTGAAAAAAAGGCTGTTCATTGAGATTGTTCAAGGTAAGTAAAGTTAGGGTTATCCTACGAGTTTGGGTTTGGTGATGTGCTACAACACCAGGAGTTCTGAATTGTATGGTTTATTTTAGTAGTAAAAACAATCTCATTTTATTTGGGGTGTAAGTTACATTTTAGGTTAGAATTATGTTTTCATTTTCACTTATGAGATTTGAGGTTAGTATAAATAAATCCCTAAACCCAACCTAAAATACTGTTACCAGTACCAGAAGAGTCCCAGTCGAATTTCAAACTGTTTGAAAATGGTTTCACAAAAACCAGAGGGATGGCACCTATTTTTTACCATAACCAAAAAATAAGCTGAAGTGGTTATGTTTACACTGTTTCTTAATTATGTAGCAGGAGTGTTCTAAAATCCATTATGTTACTTTGCCTGATATTTTTATGTTTTGTACAATGTGGTGCAGAGAAGCCCATCATTACCCTATTACTTGCAAACTAACACAGTTTTGTAACTACTGCTGTAAATCAGATCAATTCTGTTAGGAGATAATGGTCACAGAAAAGGTAAGTGAGACTCTGTTCATAAGTCATTACCATGTGTGCCTCTGACTCCTCTGTCGCGTCTCCCAATGCCACTGATCCAGACCAGCATCCTCGCACACCCTCATTCTCGTCCTGCTTGTGTATAGCAATCTCATGGTGTACATGATTGTTCCGTTGGATGTTGTTTCAGTGTTTGAGTTGTCTTTTAATCTGGTGGGTTGCAGTCTGTAGGGTTTTTTGTACAAATTCCATGCTTGCTCTGACTGATGCTAGAGGTCCGGCATCTAACCAAATTAGAGTTTTTATCTAAATGTAGATACTGAAGAGGCCAGAGCTGGTTTGGTTATAATTACAGCTGATAACGTGTAGAGTGCTTTAGTAACAGTGGGAATTGTGTTATTGACGTTTAAAGTCAATAATTGCCCAGGGTGAAGGTTTCTCTTGGTACATCTCTACCTTTAAGCCTCGTTTTCTATACTCTCTGATTTTCAGTCCTGTTTGTTGAAATTCTTTAGGGTCTGTGTGTATCTTAGAAGCCATAAGTACACAGTTGGGCCTATAAGTGCAACAAGTGCAACTCTGTAGATAGTTTCTTGTTGCTTTAAAACATGATTGCCAATAAGGAGATGCCCACCTCTTGTCATACTTCAACTCCCACAGTGCTTCACCAGTCTTAAAGGGACACTACACACACATGAAGTGCTTTGTGTTAGGATATGTGCATTTTAATTGCAATTTGTAAAATAGCTGATTTCTATTTAAGAAATAAACACTTTTGTAAATAATTGTAAAAACATCTACCTGGCTGTCACTGAGACAGCCAGAGACGTTATCTTCCCTATTCTGTTGGCTCCACGGAGCTTACAAAAGTAGCAGGCGCTCTGTACTAGAGCACACCGGCCTTCTTCTCTAAGTCAAGTGAGCATTGTTCATTTGACATCTGCAACCCTGCCTGCGTTGCATGCTTGCGGCTCGAAATCGATGGTCACTGAAAGACTGCTATTGAAAAAGGGGGGGGGCTTGCAAAGGCTGCAAACAAAATCTATAGCTTTAGCAAGTGGTTTTTAGATAATACCCCAATGAAAAGTACATAAATAAATTCATGCATGTTTGCATTGGGGGTGTATCTACTAAATAATAAAGGACAGTAATAATCATGGGTATCGCCATTTTGACCCTTAATAGTTTGAACTAGGGAAATTACACTTTAATTCCTGTCACTAAAGCCTTCTTTGTAAAAGTCTCTTATAAAGAAGCTGGATGTTTAGCTTTTGCCACTCCAAGACGTGAATTTCATTCAGTGCCTAGAGGATCATCCTGGAACGTCACTACAATTTTCAAGCCCTCGAAGTACTGATAATTCTCAGTTACCGAGAGCCCAAAGTGTCAGTAGCCAATACGAAAGTATGGTTTACCGAAATGTCTCCCAGTGTTCTATCAGAGGAAAAGTTTGTTTGAACTATGTGATGATACTAAATGCTCCATCTTCCTTCAAAAGTTTGGGGTTTCTTAGTGTTTTGTTGTTTCGTATTGTATTTTTTGTTTTGTTTATAATTAAAAAATCTTTAGAACTAATGTAAAGATTAGCAGGACCTGTACGGATGTTTTTCTTGTTGCTCTTAGTGAAATTCCATTTACATTATATGCAGAGCTTTTAGTGTCATTCCATTTAGGTTATACGTGTAGTTAAGTTAGCTTAATGTATGGGTAAAATGTTCCCAGTCATTTGGAAGTGAGGTTACTGTGTGTGACTTTCCATGTCTGCTGCTACACCTGTGTTTGTGCTTTCTGTCATAGTCCATTCATATACAGCTGATATATGTTTTAGACTAGAGGGCCTGGTGTCATCTTCCAAATATAGCGTGTATTCTAAGCCCCATTCAGGTTAACCCTAATGTTGGCTCCCCATAGGGTAGCATTTAGCCATCCATTTCACTGTGCTTTGTGTTGGTTCGAGTCCCTTATTAACCCATATCTTGCCATTGCAGCATGGTGTGAATTTTTGTTGGAGAAAATTCCTTCCATTCATGGTTACTAGGAAGTTTAGCTTCTTTTTTGTAAAGTCACAGGCTCAGTGCCCTTCAGGCAGCGGTCTATACTTAATATCCCTACACTCAGGTTGGTCACATCACCTATATTCCTTTGGATACAATGTCTGAGTACAGGTGGAAATTTAACCCCTTAAGGACCAGTGCTACAATCTGCCAGCATCACACACACTTTGGCCAGGAAAGACCTTGGATATCCGATTTAGAAAAAACATGCAGTTTAAGAGCCAATTGTTCCCTAAAAGGTTAGAATGGATTTATCATTGGTCCTCCAGTGGTTAAAAGAACGTTCTGAGCGGAATTTACACTATACATTAACAGTCCCCGGAAGGCAGATTCCCCAGATGGCTTACAATTACAACTTTTGTGATGATTTGCCATTCTAGAGGATAGCATAACATCCTGGTGGTTGTAGTTCTATATCTGGGGATCTGCCTTTTGGACATTCTCGCTATAGGGTATGAGAGCTACCATAAAGCACCTGACCTCTCGATAAAGTAGATGTTCTGAGTGACCCCCTGTACCCATGAAGGAAGCTGTGGGATGCTCATATATTGACTGTTTGTTATTGATTTGTATAGAATGTTATAGGCCAGTAGTGGGCTGTGAAACACGGCAGGGGGTGTATTGCCTTGGATGTATGAAATGACAATTACTTTGTCATTTTATTGTGAATATATTTTAGGTTCTATATTGGCTGTGAGCTTTGTGCCAACTGGTTTCATGGAGAATGTGTTGGCATCACAGAGAAGGAAGCAAAGAAAGTGGATGTGTACATCTGTAATGATTGTAAACGGTCACAAGAGGGCAGCAGTGAGGAGTTGTATTGTATCTGCAGAACGCCTTATGATGATTCGCAGTGAGTTCTGTTGAACTTTTATACTAACTAGGCCGTGCATTGCTCTGACTTTAGCTCTATGCAGCACATTGTACACATGCTTATTATTGCTGCTTTGTCCAGCTCTCTTCCTGCTCAGACCCTTTCATTAGTTCAAAATCCCTATTAATCTTGCACCTTAAAGAGCATGCCAAAAATCTCTGGACACTCCCCGTGCCACAGGAAACCGTGCTTGAGCTAGTGCTTTGCTGCCCCTCTGTGGTAGGGGGAGTCCTAAAAGTGATCTCATATCTATTAATTGCTACACGTTGCATGAAATGGGTTTTAATCCCCCCTATTATTTCCTTGGTTAGGAATTCAACTCTCGAACAGGTTTTCTGTGGCTTGTAGCATTTATTGGCTCGCTCTGGCAATCTATAATACAGCCCAATGTTGGGCTATCTCTGTGTAGCTGATTTTACACAAGTTAATCCCTCTGTAGTCTAGTAAACTTCCATAGAGGTGAGCTTTATGGTGGTTTAATTGGGGATAGGCTCTGTCTCTTGTGCTGCATATTTTGTGGTATTTTCTCCTGTTGTGGTGCTAGTGTGTAACCTTATTTTTATGTTGGGGTGAATAGATTTTACATCGGATGCGATCGCTGCCAGAACTGGTATCATGGTCGATGCGTTGGCATTTTGCAAAGTGAGGCCGAGTACATTGACGAATATGTCTGCCCAGAATGCCAGTCAACAGAAGATGCCATGACTGTCCTCACCCCTCTAACAGACAAGGATTACGAGGGGTTAAAACGAGTCCTGCGTTCTTTACAGGTATGGTAAGATTACACAATCCCCAATGAATGAATGTAATTGACAGTCTGATCTTCTTTCTTACAGTGAATCTCACTCCATTGTTGTATACTTTTGATGGATGTTCAGCTAGTATAACATGCCAACAAAAATAATGTTTAATGTATGACAAAACTAATCAAATAGTTGGAGCACAGAATGTCCCTTTTCATGGTTATTGCACTGTTTATGGCTAGTCACCCAAAATCGGCCTTTTGTTTGCAGCCTGTACAGTGCTGAATTATTGTAGTTAAGTCTGTGTATTTTGCTTTATCCCACAGGCTCATAAAATGGCATGGCCATTCTTAGAGGCAGTGGATCCTGAAGATGCCCCAGATTATTACAGAGTGATTAAGGAA
This sequence comes from Pelobates fuscus, assembly GCF_036172605.1. Classification (NCBI taxonomy): domain Eukaryota; kingdom Metazoa; phylum Chordata; class Amphibia; order Anura; family Pelobatidae; genus Pelobates; species Pelobates fuscus. The sequence goes on from NC_086321.1 coordinate 369,880,786, forward strand.
CCAATGGGTAAGTATCCAATATGTAGAATGCTGTTGCATTAATTTACTCAAACGTTTTTTATAATGTATTAAGGCCATCTATAAAGTGAAGAAACTGGGAGCCTGTACCAATTCTGACTTATTGTAATGGTACAGTCAGCTGAGTTTGAACAAAGAAATTCTGGTAAAGTTCATTAAATATCATTTTAAAAGAACAATCTGTGAGACAGTGTTTACCCCCCCCCACACACACACACACAGACAGAGAGTTGCCACCCTTTGCTTGCCTGCTAGTAGGTTCATTTATCAGTTCATTTATCGTTCCTGGTGGTCGGAGAGGTCAAGGGATAGTTTTATTTCCCAGAGTAAAAAAGCCCCTGTTCCCGAACGGTTCAATAACCGCGTCAGACTGAGGGTTTATGACACACTAGGCATTGTCTCAGCAAAGACAGGACTGCAGATGTTTATGGCTAATTTAATTTTCTCCCTTGAACTCAGATGAGGCTGTTCAGATTTCACTTCTCATTGCCGCTCTGACTACCCTCTGATGTTTCAAGTAGGTTTTTAGGTTGAGAAAAACTAAAATGACAAATGTTTTTTTTTTTTTTTTTCCTTCCTTTGCGGTTTTAAAGATCTGTCTACGATAGAAGAAAGGACACGAAGCCGTTCCTACAAGAAGCTAACGGAGTTTGTCGCTGACATGACCAAAATATTCGATAACTGTCGTTACTACAACCCCCGAGACTCCACTTTCTGTCAAAGTGCAGAGGTTTTGGAATCGTTTTTTGTACAGAAACTGAAAGCTTTCAAGGCGAGCAGGTGAGTCTCTTAACCGGTTAGAAAATGCAAGGTTATTACCAGACTCTGGAAAGAAAAGGATCTGCATATTTATTTATCTATTTTAGAATTCCTCTATGATCGCGTGGCCGTTTCTCACTGCCCTTTTATTCTTTCTATTTCTTATTAATTATTGTTTTCAGGGGAATATGTCACCAGCAATGAATATGTGTGGAACATGCTAGTCAATCTTTGCATCTGCTAAATAGCCTAATGCGGGCAATCCTTCTTCTGATCTCTGCAATTGTTTATTTGCTCTGTTTATAACAGTTTCTTGTTACTTGTGGTTCTTGCTTTTCTTGCCATGTTAAAGGGTGGGTGCTCTTAACTACAATATTCACTATCTGCTAACGCTCCTGATATATCCAATAAGCAGGTTTAATATGAATTGTTTAGCATGAAACGTTATTTGTGAACATGTTTGTGAGACCCTCTTTGTACATGAAGTCAGTGTTTGCATGTGTCGCAGCCTGGCCGCAATCTGTTTGCTTATTTCACAGCATGACGTGCTCCATATTGTGTCCATTCACGCTGCTCATGTCTCTCTTTTCTTGCAGATTGTGATAATTTTAATCTGGCCCTTTTAACTGGACTTGCAGCTGGATGTGGGATGTTCTCTCCATTGTTTTTTTTGTTTTTCCTTTACCTTTTGGCTTTTATTTTATTTTTCTTGGCATTGTTGGAAACGCCACTCCACCCCCACTCCCTTCACTCACCATTTCTCCAGCCATTACATGCTCCACACATTGTCCTGATTGGCCAGATACTGGCGCCAATGCTATAGTTCGAGCTTGCGTTACTGTACTAAGGACCTTGGGTTAAGTGCCTGAATTTGTATTTTAATGTATAGACCACGTGTAGTTTCTCCAAAAAAAGAAAAACTGGCTTGGTGACCTAGACCTGACTGCAAATGTACATGATCACTGTAAAATTATATATTTTTGTATATATATATTGTATAATTTGCTTGAAACATTAATCATTGTGAATGTCTCACGATCTCCATGAAATAGTAAAAGAAAGTTCTACTTTAAAAATGTTGATGTATTACTATTTTTTTTCTTTTTTTCTAATTTTATTTATATATGTAAATTCCTCACCAAAGGTGTAAATTGCAAAACAAAATTGGTAGACTGAGTGCATTTATATGTCCCATTGTCGCTAATTGATGTCTCTAATGTTCAAAATGTTGCTTAAATGAAAGTACCACGTCCCATGATCATTCTATGCTCATGCCACTGTATCAATTCTTTTACAGGCTTGCTTTCTCACTTAGTACAGCGCAGGTCTCACAGCATCCCTGTTTTATGCTTGTGTTGGCGTGTTTCTTAAAGGACCTTTTTAATTGCCTTTTTGTTTATTGTATACAGGTCACATAACAACAAGCTACAGTCTGCATCTTAAAAACACAGCGTGCAAAGGTAACGCACAGACAGCACGATCTGGTTATCAAAATGTTTCATTGGGGGAACCAGATTTTTGTTTGGTTAATCTGACAAACCATGGAACAATATTCGGTTGTCCATCTTGTTCAACTAGAAGTTCTGGCCTTTTTTTTGTCCAAAGGACAAATGAGAGAAATAACAGATCGGAAAACATGGGGTCAGAGGGACTATAATAAAAATTTTAAAAAATGTTAATTAAAAAAAAAAATTATCCTTTGGGCGAAAGCAGGAAAATCCCATGGGATAAAGAGGACAATGAGATGGAGTAGAAGTCACTCCATGAAAAAATTGCCACGTCTGTTCTTCAGTGAAGAAGCTGGTTTAAAGTCCACACAAATTACTTTGACTGTATTTATTTATTTGTTGGAAAAGACATTTTTTTTATCTCTACCCTCATTCGTCGACTAATTATTTTTTCTTATTAAAAAAAAATTATAAAAAAATAAATCAAAGGACAAAAAAAATGTAAAAAAAAAAAAGTCGGCTATTACCCAACATTCGTCCTGTCTTTTAACATAATTCCTGTAAGTCAATGTACAAGGCCTGTCTTTTCTTTCTATGAAAGGAACTGATATCTGTACACATGCGCACACTCAAAAACAGGCGAGTCAGCTGAGTTTGTTAGTGATGGAAACAAATAAATGAATCTTGCATTTAAAAAACAAAAAAAATGTAAACTGCCACACTGAGGACTACAGACTGTTGGCTTAAAGTGAAACTCTGCTGTGCTCCTGGTCGATGAGTGAACCCCGATTTGAAGGTATCTTGTTTGTAAAACATTTGTCAAATTTAATTTTTTTTTTCCTTTTTGTATTAAACTGCGAAATATGGATGTTATATGAAACAAATAAATGGAGATGAATTATTCTCCCTAGAGGAGTTTGTGTATATAAACTGATCTGATAGGATCTAGAATGTGTGTTTTCTGTTTATGCAGTTCATTTGGTGGTTTTTATATTGATTTGTTTGATTTGGGGGCAGGGAAGTGGTTAAAAAAAGGATTTGTCATCACATTTTGGCTGCCACAAATCCTGATTGCTATGAACTTGAAGAAATTAAAGGGACAAAACCAATTTAAGCTTAAAGGAACACTATAGTCACCTAAATTACATTAGCTAAATAAAGCAGTTTTAGTGTATAGATCATTCCCCTGCAATTTCACTGCTCAATTCACTGTTATTTAGGAGTTAAATCACTTTGTTTCTGTTTATGCAGCCCTAGCCACACCTCCCCTGGCTATGATTGACAGAGCCTGCATGGAAAAAAAACTGGTTTCACTTTCAAAAGATGTAATTTACCTTAAATAATTGTATCTCAATCTCTAAATTGAACTTTAATCACATACAGGAGGCTCTTGCAGGGTCTAGCAAGCTATTAACATAGCAGGGGATAAGAAAATCTTAATTAAACAGAACTTGCAATAAAGAAAGCCTAAATAGGGCTCTGTTTACAGGAAGTGTTTAGGGAAGGCTGTGCAAGTAACATGCAGGGAGGTGTGACTAGGGTTCATAAACAAAGGGATTTAACTCCTAAATGGCAGAGGATTGAGCAATGAGGCTGCAGTGGCATGATCTATACACCAAAACTGCTTCATTAAGCTAAAGTTGTTCAGGTGACTATAGTGTCCCTTTAATGAAGCGGTTTTGGTGTATAGATCATGCCCAGTCTCACCATTCAATGCTGTGCCGTTTAGGAGTTAAATCACTTTCTATATGCAGCCATAACCATGGTTTTTCACTGCATTTGCTCATTTCATTTATTTCTCATGAAATCAGAAAGTTATAAAGGATATTCCTTGAAAAAGAAAGTAAGGAACGTCAGTCAGGAAGATCTGATTTGATTCCATACTGACAAACTGCTGCTGTTACATTGGACCATAGCTAATTGCATGGGTTACTCCTTCCACCATGACCACTTCAGGGATTTGAATTGGTCATAGTGGTAGGAGTCAGTATGTACAGTGTTTCTGCTTGACACACTGCACATATACTGACTTATTGTTCATTGTGTGTCGGGTGCTAGTTGCACCCTCCGCACATGTGACTTAGGCAGCCAAGAACTCTCCGGGCTCTCTAATGCGAATTCTGTGTATATTTTGTGTCTGTCTGTTGTCAGCGTGCTGGTGACAGACATAATAATCTTCTGCCTTGTAGACAGAGCGCCTGCAAGGTGAAGATGGCTCTTTCTCCCGCCTTCCCTGTGTGCACTCCATCCAGCCTCCCTCCACTGGTTGTAAAAAATTTAATATTTTTTTAAATTTAAATCCAACTCCCAGTCTCAAGCTGTAGTCAGGACCTGGGTGTTTTGTGGCACAATATGATACTTGGAAATGCTAAGTAAATGCTGTGCTTGTACATTTATCAGGAGTGTAGATTCTCCTTTTTGATTATATATTGTGTATATATGTCCTGATGGACTAGAGACTTGGATAGTGTAATAGGAATGCTAATGCATTGTTAAAATCTGATTATTGGATATTTACGTATTTAGCACAATTTGTTTTAATATGAAAACAAGTTTACAAGTGCCATCATCATCTCCTCCAATTTAAATACAAAATGTGGTCTATCATCTGTATGACACCTGGCACAAACTGCGTTTTAGTTCCTGCACTGAAATGATTTATATTTGTACCATTGTAATACTGAATTAAAACCGCTCTGTCACTTCTTGGTATCTCATAAAATTAAATTCCAACGAATCCAAGATACTAGAGAGAAGCCTGAGGTTCACAAAAGGCATAATTCAGGCATTGGCTCGCTCTTCGAGATGTGATCTATGAATAATCTCCTGGGTTCCTCCATAGACCGTAGCGTAGTACTCCCGTACGTGTGAAAAAGTACAGCATGAGCAATCTACAACATAGCACTGATGTGGGTTCTGGCAGAAGAGGGTCCCCAGGATCAAAATGGCGGCTGTGAGGGACAGCTTCAGGTAAGTAAACCTACCTTTGACTGCACCTTATGGCTACTTCCTTCCTACTTCCGTTAGCTCCCCTGAGCTAACAAGTGTAGAGCGTGCATGCCCCTCTCTCAAAGATCTTATACCAGACATGCGCTCGTGTGTACGAGCCACTGTGCGAGTGCACGTAAGCACCAAGTCAGAGGCTTCTCAATAAGAAGCCTCTGATTGGTTATTTCCATGTGAAGACTGAAAGTCTCTTCCAGTATAAAAGGGTTCATAAGATCTGCAGCCTTTGCAAGCTCTTTTAAGAACAATTAATGCATGTATTCATTGGAGGTATATCTACTAAATAATGATTTATTTTTACCATGTGGGCAGTGGAATGTTCCTTTAATTATACAGAGCTACATTCTTGATCCAGTTTGTCCGTATAGTCGTTGGTAACCTGCCCATCTGTTGCATGCATCCTTTTCTTTCAGTGTTGCTACCCTATTAGTAGCACACTTATTTTATTTTTGAATGTACCTGTACATGAAAGCACTTTTAGTGACACTTTGAACTGTCCACTTCTTGGCTCCATGATGTATGGAGTCTATATATGAAGTGGGTAGCGATTAGCAAAGATTGGTGTATTCTGCCTTTACAAGCCAGGATGGTTCTCATGGTAAACAAGTCATTTGTGTGATGTCACCCGATGGTAAAACATACAGCTATAGTGGAGGTATAACTTGTCCTACAGCTTTGCTCTTCGAACTTCCTTTTATAATCGGGTTCCTTGTGCGAGCTCATCCATACCAAGTCGTCACAACAGGAATAATATATCAATTGTACAGTACAGCCATAAATCTCCCAGAACCATCGTCAGCTGGCTCTGCGTGTTGAAAGTCTGAGCAGAGAGCAATAAATACAACATCTGGATGAGATCGTATTTCAGCTGGACGTTTACTAAGCACACTGGTGATGACAGCAAAAGGAACACCTCGGGGGTCACTAACCCACTAACCAGTAACATTGCATTCTTTATCCCTTATTCCAGATGAAGGTAAGGTAGAGCAATATATCCACTAAATACCGATGAGGGGGAACACTGTTTAGGTGTAAAGAACAAACCTAAGAAGGTGTATGACCTAAAAAGATGTTCCTACCCAGGACTGTGAATATAAATCTACTAACCCATTAAACAAGGGGATTCAGTGCTATGAGTCTTATGGCCTTTTCAACTTAGATGTGGAAATAGAATAAAACTTATGAAACGTTTTCTATCAGTTACTGTTGAATCAACCAAAAATATCCATGGGAGAGGCGGGCTGATAACTGAAGCATCCTTGGATGACTCACTAGCATCTTTGATCCACTGGGTACATTAGTGGAAATGCCCATGGCCCACAGCAAGGTACTTGTCTCAGAAACTAAAGAATGTCCATCCCATGACAATACCCAATGTGTATTGTTCTGTGCAGTGTGATGGTGTGTAGCAGGATAAAGGATTGACCGTGCTGGATGGTCTACAAAGCATTTTAGATTTGTCATCTCAGAGTGAGGAGTGTTCCAACTCATTGAGGGTACTTGGCCCTGTCAACTTGGAGCCTTTACTTATGGGTTAGCTCCTCCCTTCACAGCAGATAGGACAGAAAAAAAGACTCTGAAATTGGTATAAATAGATTCACTCCTTCCCATCAGGCAGTCTTTGTAACTAAATTCACAACTTGGGTATATGGGTGGGAACGTAATGCTGCCATGAATGATGGGGGGGGGGTGGGGGGGGATTGTAGCAAGTCTGAAACTGTTCTTAATTCTGATCAAACACGGCAGCATTCACTCATGGGAATTACCCAAGCAGTATATATAGTGGGGTGGCCAGAGTTCAAATACAGCTAATAGTTCGAAAAGCAATTATTGATCTACACAAAGCTAATGAGCTAGATCAAAAGCCAAATAAGTAGCCAACAGGATATTGTCCTAGTATCTGCTTAGACAAGTTATTTTACCCCAAGGGCTGCTGGGCTGCAACCCTACCGTATTCAAATATAGGCAATATACTGAAGAATTATAGCACCAGGTAGGAATTAATGTCATGATATCCACATTTATATTTAAAGTGTAGATTAATACAAGTGAATGAAATGAGACGCCAGTCTTGCTATGGAAAAAATAAAATAGATTAGAGGGGAACCTCCTTAAAACATAAAGACATGGTCTAGAACAGTGTTTCCCAACCCAGTCCTCAAGGCACACCTACCAGTCCAGGATTTAAGGATTACCCAGTTTTGTCTAAGGTGTTTTTAGAAAAAAAAGAAAAAACACCTTAGACAAAACTGGGTAATCCTTAAATCCTGGACTGGTAGGTGTGCCTTGAGGACTGGGTTGGGAAACACTGCTCTAGAAGTTATAAACATATTTTGACATAAAGACAAGTTAATGTCCTTCTCTAATATAGATTAAACACCCAATGGATGGCACTCTCCAATCAGAACTTTGTCAAAAACATAACTTCCAGACACCAGGCTGGAGCAAGCCATGAAATTCCAGACATTGCTGAATGAAAACCACCCTGCTATCAAACAGGGAGGAAAAAGCTGAAACCCCCACCGTTCTCTGGAAGTATGTGTTTATTAAAGGACAGAATTTTCGCTGCCTCATCTTGCATTGAGAGCTACTTACCTGTAGTTACAGGAAACCCAAAACAATATGTGCCTGTAAGTAAAGGCAGAGCTTAGTACAGAGATAGGAGAGTTTGTAAAACACTGCAACAATGACTATATGTTGCAAATAGTTTCACGGTACCCGGCAGGCGTGCGTTGATGCGGTTTGTTCCCACGAGGTCCATGTGAATACCGCCAGTTTTGTCTTACCTCCGCGGCAGCTGCATCTGAAAGCAGGAGAGACGCTGGCCACTGTGCGTCAGAGCCTTTTATAGCTCCATAGCTTGTGCCCATTATTCTGCTTGTGAACCTGCGTGTCTGTGTTGACATCATGCACGTACGTTCTGATGTCACGTGAACGCAATCGTCCTATCAGAGCAATGCTTAGGATATTAAAACTCATTTGGGATTTTTTGCCTGGTGGTTATCCGAGATCGTGTTATTTGTATAGTTTCCTGTGTAATTTTGACCTTTGCTTGTACTTTGACTATTCTGACTTCTGTATTCCATGGACTTTGACTTGTCTAACCGTTTACATAACCTTCTGTTTCCCTAACCTCGGCTTGTCCTGTACTTTTATATTATTAATGTTAAATCTGGCCATTCTACGGTCCAATTATACATTTTCGGTTTTCTGGTTTATATCATATTTAGTTAACTTAAAGGGACACTCCTGGCACCCAGACCACTTCTGCCCATTGGAGAGTCTGGGTGCCAACTCCCACTACCCTTAACCCTGCAACTGTAATTATTGCAGTTTTCATAAACTGCAATAATTACCTTGCAGGGTTAAGTCCTCCTATAGTGGCTCTCTACTAGACAGCCACTAGAGGGCACTTCCTGGTCCATAGCTGGACATCCTCACACTGTGTGAGGACCAACAGCGTCGCTAAAATCCCCATAGGAAAGCATTGAAAAGCATTTTCAATGCTTTCCTATGGAGAGGTCTAATGTGCGTGCGCAGCATTGCCGCGCATGCGCATTAGGACTCCCTGGTGGGCAGGATCAGTCTCCCCCGCCGGCTGACGTAATGAAGGGGATGAGCAGCGGCGGAGGAAGAAGCAGCGACGTGGGACATGTCGCTGCCTCTGGTAAGTGACTGAAGGGGTTTTCACCCCTTCAGCAACCGGGGATGGGAGGTGGGAGGGAGAGGGGACCTGCAGTGCCAGGAAACCGGATTGTTTTCCTGGCATTGGAGAGTCCCTTTAATTTCTGCGTGTTGGATAATAGACTATTCTGACAATCAGACTCAACTGCACCTCCCATTGTAAATGGATTGTTTGATACAGTCGTGACAGATTACAGGAGGTAGAAACCAATAACACAAATAGTAGATATTACTAAGCAAAGGCAAGGAGCACATCATTCAAATAGTAGTGAAAGAATATTGTGGCAATTGTACCAATTATAAGTAGGGAATTTAGGCCAACAACATCAGGACATACATTCAAAGACTAAATAGTACAAATTATGCCAAACAGAATCAAAATGGTTAGAGACGTTGATCATCGGTATTCCTGGCTCTTTCTCATGGCAGCATCACTTATGGGTAGTTCCTCCCTTAGCAGTCACAGGACAGGAATTCATTAGACTGACAGGTATAAAGAGTCCCTCCTCCCCTTACACCTCAGTTTATTCCCACCCTTCCTTTCTGTAAGCTTGGGTATTACCCATATGTGATGCTGCCATGATTAGCCAGGAAAAGAAAATTACAGTAAGTTTGTCATAAATTTTCTCTAATATACAATAGGCAGGACACCAATGAAAAGGTGGTAACCAGTGGCACAGGATACATTGTGTCAAAAGACATAAATAAGCAGAGTTGCTGAAGATATTCAATTGTCCCTATGAGAACAAAACAACCACATACTTACGTTGACCCTATTTCCAGGTAGTGAAGGACTTACGACAGAGCCCAAGGTGATTTTAAGTTCTATGTGCAGTTTGTTTTGTCTGCAAACACCAGCCTTAACATATAATTCACAAATATCAAATCAATGGAATGCCAGGAATGGACGTCACTTTAACAGATCTAGGTACAGAGACCATGTGAAAAATATCAGCCAAATACGTGTCACAAACATGCTACAATATTGTATCATACAGGATGACTCCACAGCTTAAACACGCATATTGGCTAGAAAGTCTAGATCAGGGGTCCTCAAACTCCGCCCCTCCCCCCCCCCCAGATGTTGCTGAACTACAACTCCCATGATTCTTTGAGTTGTAGTTCAGCAACATCTGGAGGGCCACAGTTTGAGGACGCCTGGTCTAGATAGTCGGACACCCAGAAGAATCCCCTTGAACATCAGAACATGCCAGAAGTAGTGGTACTTCATGTTCAGGAATTTCCCTTTTTGTTCTGGTATCAAGTGAAATATTGAATGATAAATTAAACCTGGTAGAATGGTCTGGGGACGGAAAAGACATTCCACTCGCAAGTAAAGGGACACTGTTCACCATAACAACTTCATCTGAGTGAAGTTGTTATGGTGCTAAGAGGCCCCCAGACGCACTCTTTAATGGGTTAAAACAAGCATGTCAAACTCAAAGTCTGGCACGGGCCACATAAACAAGGTTTAAGTTTATGTGGACCGCAAAAAAAATACCTTAAATTTTCATAAAAACATAGGTTTATTTTAAAAAGTACAGTAAAAAAAAAACAGCATCCCCCTCTACTAAACCACAGCACCCTCTCTACTAAATCCCAGTCTCTCCCCCCCCCCCCCTTCTACTAAACCAAAGCACCCCCCTCTACCACCTTGTGCCAAATCTGATCCTCCTGCTACTTCTTGAAACCCTGTGAAGGTGGAGCACGTCGATGTCACGTGGCGTTGCGTGCCTCCATGCACCTCCAGGTACTCCACTGTCCAGTCGGAGCCAATGCAACACTGACCAACACACACTCACTGACACACAGACAGACACACACACACACACACACACACATTTACACATTCTTGCACTCACATTATTTAATTTATTGTTCCCTACCTTTGGGAGCTGGTGTGGGGATCTTCTGTCTTCTTCTTGTGGGCCGCGAGTTTGACATACTTGGGTTAAAATATTCTCAAATAGTTTAACCCCAAAGGTTGCCTCTAGAGCTGATCACCATGTCCACCAGGTGGCATCCGGCTTCCAAATCTGAATTACAGGAAGCACAGAGTGCCGTCGGACAGGGGCACCACTAATTGGCCGAAAAGCTATGCTCTAAGCCAATCCGTAGCTCCCCGTTCATAAAAAGTTATGTATAAACTTACCTAAATGCTCCCGGTACTTATACTAGTCTTTAATCTAAATTACTAATGTACTAACGTGAGGTGAGAAAATATACTAAGCAGTAATGGAGACAATTTAACTTCTGCAGGCTTGTGTATCAACTGCAAATGGGGATTTGAACCACTGACGGCCTAAACTGTTTAATCTATAGGCGTCCATGCACACCCCATGCGCCTTTCGTCATTACCTGCTTGGGAAGGTCTAAAACAGACCCAGACATGGTGGTATACATAAACGAGGCATAACCACATAGTCACCTTATGGAAGTGCTGTTTACTGGATCTTCATGGGAAGAGGCTTAGCCACATGTATCCAGTGGACTGGTGTCATGAAAAATATTGTCCTGGTGAGCATAAAATACATATCTAGACCTGTTTAAGCAGACTCCTTCCAGACTGCCGTGAAGGACAGGAAAAAAGACTGCCTGATGGGAAGACGGGGGGCTATTTATAACAATTTCAGAATTCTATTTCACATACTTTCTGTCGTGAGGGGAGGAGCTAAACCAGGAGTAAATGCTGCCATGTTTGATGAGGAAAGTTTGCGCTACCAACTTTTTCATTTTCAGCAGAGAATACAGTGTCTGCATTTAGCAATGTTAGATGTTATAGTTATTTCATAATACTGTCTGTTCATAAATATATCATTGTACTCGTGTTCCATCTATACCCAAACAGATTACTGTGCTAGATGCCAGAAATGTTTTGGCATAAAATCTGAATTTTCCACTCCAATAATTCTGAATGTGTGTGTGTGTATACTCTTCAATAAATGGATATTTCAGAATGTTGAGAATATAGATTTATTTATTTTATTTGCTCGGCCATTTAATCTTTTAATACTCTGTCCCCAATTCCCCCAACAGTGCATCATATATTAGTCTCTTTACATGCGAGTAACTACTGAATTGCTATTGGCAGAATCCCAGTGAATAAAGAATTGTGTGATATATAACTCAGGATCTACTGTGTTCTTTTAAATTCCAACGAATCACTTGCATTTGGAGTGTGTGATGGCAAGCACCTTGCGATCTTTTCTTCTGTTAAACCTCCTTACATAACTGCTACTTCTCACCAGTCCATCACCCGGCCTCAGGCGCCCGTTAGCCAGCCGCTGTATTGCCAATGGTAGCTCCAATCTTTTGTGGTAGACTTGGCCCATCACAATATACCGGCTTCCTAAATTACAAAATAAACCACCTTTATTCTGGATACAGAGCAGAATACACAGTACAACAAATTGTCTTTTATCACATAGACTGATGGTGTTCCCGATAACATGCCATTTTTGCCATTCAATTTTCTATTCAGTAGAGTTCACTTTTTGTGAATTAACTCTTTTGAGGTTTAATTATTAAAAAAATGTATTATTGAGATCTCTCGTGCAGAGAGAACTTGCCGGCATTTTGGTTCTGGACTCATATTCGCATATTCTCTCTTTGTTGCACTAACTTGGCTCTCCCCCAGTCGAAAGGGTAATCCAGACGTGGACCCCATGCTTCCTGTGCCTAAAGGGGTATCAGCTACACCTCGTTGACGAAGCCCAAAGAAGGCCGAAACGATCGTCAAGGGTTGCTGCGTCTCTCGTGCAGAGAGAACGTGCCAGCATTTCAGTTCTGGACTGCCCATGCAGGTGGCATCAGTCTGATATGCCTTGGAAATGGTTCTCTCTGCTATGGCACAAGGAAGCAAAAACGTCTTTGAGACCTGAGCAGGGATGTACCGAAGGGCAAGCTACTGAGTTCATCTAAGCTTTTGTCTGTTTTTAGAGTTCTCATATTCTTTGTTATTATTGAGAATTTACAATGGAATTGCAAGTTTGTGTAGTGACAAAAAAAAAAAAGCAAAATTAAGGTAAAACTAACAGAAAACAAATCAACAACACTGCATACACCGTTTGGCTATTTTTGCCCATATTTTGCAGTCGTGCTATTTGGACTGACATACGGGGTTATTCAATAAAAGTAGGAATTGGCCAGGGCGGTTCATATTTTAGAATAAATTAGAAGAGGTCAGAAAATAGCTGACTTGTCGAATTGTTTTGGCACACAATTATTTAGTTAATATTTGTTTGGGAGATCTCTCTCTGTATAAATGTGCGACTTTATTTATCTGGCAGACAATTCCGTGTGAGCAGTTTGGGGCCTGTCACAGCAATAACAAATATACTTGCTGGAATGTCGTTTGTGTTACTTACTATCACACTCAAATCTCAGGCTTCCATTCATCATCTAAATGTAACAGGTGTTCATTCACACGTAGCGAGGGCACTTAGTGATCTTGCGTGGTTATATAGGGGCTGTCAGTGGCACTTAATGTATTTATTGAACAGGTAATATTTGAGAACTGCATTTCTTTATTTTAAAGATGAAAAATGGATTCATTGTGTGCCAGACTCTGCTATCGTGGCATCGTCAGCCTGCAAGTTATCTTGATTTGCACAACAAAAATTAAGAATGTCAACAACAACAAAATAAAAGATAAATTAATTCATTCCATTCACAAGTTGTTTTCTCTACTTAATAAGTCATAAAAATATTAAAAATACACGGCCACAGTGTGCTTTCGTTATATATTCCATGTATTTAGTTTTGTTCCAACCTGCAATATGCCTGTGTCCTGCTCTTAGTCTAATTTGATCGGTCCTACTTAAAGGGAAACTCCGGACCCCTAAAGCACTTTAGCTGTGTGACGAGTGTGCGCTCTTTTTTCATTTTCCCAAAGTGTGAGTTTCAGTAGAATTACTTTTATAAATGAACCTTGTTACATCCCCTTGGCTGTCAATTTGACGTGGCAACAGGTCCTGCTCCTTCCTTGTTGTTTAGCTCTATGGAGCTAAACTCAAGAGGCAGCAACTGCACAGACCACCTGCCTTGCAAAGACGTCTCATTGAGCTGCATTGGGAAGTCTGTGATTGGACAGACACAGAAAGTCTGGGCGGGGTTAGAAGGGGAGGGTTTGAAAAAAAAAACCTATAAATACATTCAAGTTTTCATTCAGGATATATCTACTAAACAGCAATTTTAATTTAATATTTGAAGTGTCCCTTTAAGGAAATATCCCCAAGCTTACCTTATGACGCAAGAAAATCGACATCTGAATGGAGTAACATAAATTCCTATTTTCCGCTATCCAGCGCTAGAAACGTACTTTAAATTAAGTACCCCCTTTGTGTACAACGTCAGGTAAATAATTAAGCCTAATTTTTATTTGAAACTTAATGCATAACTAGGGCATACAGTTAGGAAACATCACTAATTTTCTAAATGTAAAGCTGTTCGTAAATACTTTATAAATTATATAAAAAGTTAAATAAACATTTATTCATTCATCCTTTGCAGAAATATTGGAGTGTGTACGAAGTATAAGACATTATATACTATCCTTTAACTTGCAACACGAGTAAAGAATCTGCTGGTATATCGGGGAATTCCAATTCCCTACATGTCAGCAGAATATAATCATTATGACTGTATGTGGGCAGTGGATAGATTCCTGACTGTATCTGTATTTCAAAGTAATTACCATCTAGCTAATAAATTAGTTTCACATCTTGATGGTTACCCGAGGTGAAGTTTATTAATATTATGTTACGCATTGCAATGGATTGTAAAACAAACCCCAATAATGTGCATATACATGTTAGTGAAACTGTTAATTACTTTTATGATTATCTCTGAATAGGTTAAGGTATTTCTTTTAATATATATTTTTTTAAATGCTCCCTGCATTCTCTGTACGGTGTTTTAAATTTTTTACTTACCTAGTTTGAAGTCAAGGCAGGGTTTATGGCATCTTAATGTATCCACAGCCAAAATCTTTATTCTAAAGAAGAACCCGTCAGGAGTTATATAGAGCCGATTCATCTTGTACAGCCCTGCGCTGTTCACGAGAAGTGTCAGAAGGTGCGTCCCTTTGCTGAGTGTTTCCACGTTGTGAACTATTCCATTGAGCGCTATGAAGATGTAAATATATTTATGGGTGTCCAGAGCGACCGAATATAAAGCACAATTAAACGTCATCCTAACACGCCACGGTTAAGCTGACATAATTTCACAAGGAGAAAAATTCATATGAGCCAAGCAGCTTTCTTTCTAAACTGGATTTGTGTAGAACTGATTATAGAATGGTCTATCCCAGACTCTTCTACAACCTGGGTCTAACTCTTGCAGGAATATCATTGAACTCGAAACCTTTACCGTGGACTGGTAAAGAATCCAACATCTGACTTCCAGATCTGACTGGAATAATCTAGAGCAGGGGTGCCCAAAAGGTAGATCCCCAGATGTTTTATTAAAAAAAAAAAAAATACACCTTCCATGATTCTTTGTTATTCTAAAGTCACGCAAAGCATCATAGGAGTTGTAGTTCTACAAGATCTGGGGGATCTAGAGTTCTGTGGTTGTCTACACTGGATTAATATGAATCATCCATGCCTGTTGGACCATGAATAATCTAGAACCTCATACTGAGCTGTATTGAGTGCAAAACCTTTGGCAAATGATTTACCATGTTTTATCATGTTTTTATACTGTTGGCCCACAAGAAAATGGATGAGATTGTCTGTGGATCTGTCCGTCTATGTCTGTTTGTCTGCCTATTTGTCTATCACCATTTTTGACAGGCAACCAATTATGTGCATCTCATTGGATTCTCCGCCAGTGTCAGGGGAGTCTGCACTGAATTGTAAAACGCAGTACTGCTAGGGTAAACATCATATATTTGGGAAGTTGCCAGGGCCTGCATATGATGTCCCTGTTTGTTCAAGTGGTTTAAACAATACCATTAAGTGTTGACCCCTTTTTGTGACTTATCCCAACCCAAGCTACGGTACAAGAAGCACCGATCTGCTGTTTGTGTATTCTATCTGCATCTTTCTATATATTGTATAATAAGACAAGATATACTTACCGAAATCACTGTTACAGTAAGAGTCTCTTTCATCCTTCTCCTTGTGACATTCATTCAGACATATTTTCTCTTTACTTTCGGATCCTATATAACGGATATATAATATTTCGTTTTAAAGAGCTGTTTATTGAAACCCATCAGACTAGCAGGATTATTTGCCAAATTTGGATTTTCTAGAATTAAAAGTGAATATCAAAGTATGGGTCAAACTAACTGAACTTTAAAAAAAATAGCTGATTCTTCCTGCTTCTTCAGAAATTTGTGTCGATCAAATGACCATTCCACTGACTACCCCACCTGTAGATAAAATACCATCAGAGG
Organism: Pelobates fuscus; assembly: GCF_036172605.1. NCBI lineage: Eukaryota > Metazoa > Chordata > Amphibia > Anura > Pelobatidae > Pelobates > Pelobates fuscus. Next base: position 369,897,103 of record NC_086321.1, read on the forward strand.
AGATTGCTATTTTTTTTTTATAGACTGTAGCAGGATTATGTCATTGGCAGTGATACCCCCAACTTGTGCCACGCGAGATGATGTCCGTGTTCAAGAAAATATAATTGCGTGTTTTCCACTGCAGATATATTGACGATGATCCCTCTTGAAGTTGAAAATGTGTTTGTTTGTTTTATTGTTACGTAGAAATTAATTTTATTTCACAGGAGAAGTAGATTGTGGCATAATTACAACTGTAGCACTTAATTTGCTTGATAAATGTGCAGTTGCATAAAAGTATCTGTTAAAATAGGTCTGTCAAAATGCATTATTATATCAGTGCAATCATGGAGCTATATCTTCAACCTATCGTTCCTGTAAGTTTTCTTGTAATTGTCCTATTTATAGTTAGATCCCCACTCTCAAAATATTGTAAAGCGCTACGGAATCTGTTGGCGCTATATAAATGCCAATAATAATATTAACCTCCTGAGACATTAATCTCGAAGCAGGAATACCATTTTTCTCATATACAATTGTGGATACTTTTAAAGTACCTGTTTGCATTTGTGTGAATGTATATTTCCAGAAATGCCACCATAATATGAAAACAATGTCTGTACGGGGTCACTTCCCCTAAATGTTTTTGTTTTGTATTTTTATTCGTAAGAAAAATTTACCTTTTTTAAATGGACTGAACTGGTAAAGGAGGCTAGACGGATGCCGATTAGTTATCCAAGATTGCTTTGTGTAGTTCCGGAAGCCTTCACCAGTTCTTTGCGGGTTGATTTTACTCGGCCGGTTACTATCGTGATCCAATATGTTATATGCGTTGGTCATACCACCGGTGAACATGTCCTGTGGATCACTCAGTATTTTGTCTTGAAGTGGGTTAATTTGGTGAAAATTAAAGGAATCTGCAGAAACCTCACTTTTGCTCTGGTCCTGTGACAATTTTTGTGAATTTACATAGACATTTGGCGGAGAGAGAGGCGCCTCCACGCCAGTAGCTGTGGGTGACGCACAATTGCGACGTAGTTTTGGTTTCCTCAGCCCCGTGTTATTGTCAAGGCAATTTTTTACTTTAATTTTTTTATCTGGTTGTACCACAAATTTCCCATTGTGCGTCTGCCGCTGTTGATTGGCGAATAAAAGATGGCGGCCAGCGTATCTATCCTGATGCCGTTGTCTGGATATTTCAAGGGACCAGTCGGGCTCATGGCTCGACGTTGTGTCATTCCAAGCAGGCGGTAATAGTAACAAAGGACTTTTATTAGGTTGCCAAAGATCTACAAGAAAATAAAAGGACACAAGGGATGGTTTAGAAAAAGTTGTGGGTTTTATTCGCTAGTGTTAGAACTGTAGCTAACCGACATTCACCGGTAAAAAGCCAAACAATGATTATAGCCAGGTTAGGAAACCTCTCCAAATCCTCAGTATTTGCCTTAATTTAGCAATTCTGATGTCAATGCGTTAATTCAGAGTTTAATAAACAAATCTTTTTTTATCCTGTGTATAAAAAAACACAATTAAACAGGAAACAAATCGTGCTACGCTCCACCTAGCGTTCCTTCTAGGTATCCAAGCTAAAAACTATCCGCTCCTTTAATTCTGGGAACATCTATGAACAAAATCATAGTATTGGAACCTCTCTGCTTAGAAATGTGCTTTCTAACACATTATCCAAGGTGTCAAACATCACTGTATAAGGAATGGCAAGACATGATTTTCACAATCTGTCTGTCACTTTAACTGGTAAAAACACAGAGCTACCTCTAGAATACAGATTGCTATTGTTACACTTTTTTGTAATAACGTAAAAAGCCATTGAATAGACAACACAGCAGGTAAAAAGGGAAATGCATGGCTAAGGCTAAAAAAGAAAGTCAAAGCTGGAAAAATAGTTATTTTTCCATCTTCGACATTATGACCGAAACGTTTCTGATCGCTGCAATTCCAAACTCAATAAATACACCCCAAATATTGTCTGGTGTGACATTTAAAAACCCCCGAAACAACTTGTGACGATTCTGTTAAATTCCTACATTTGGTTTAAATTAATTGTTATTTATCTGGGTTCAAGTGCATCGAAAAGTTTACTGCAAAGAGTTAACTGAGGTGTAAAAACGGGAAAGGGGGGGGGGGGGGAATCCAAATTGTTTGTAGAATGCAAATTTGGTTCCCTAACCCCCTACGTCTCTGCAGCTTCAGAATAACAATTAGTCTGTGCGCTCAGCGGGACGCCTCAATAGCACCGACATCTAGAATTTGCAATTCCTTGGCATTCTCACCAGCAGAGAATGGGGTCTTTATAAACATGCCCCTCTTTTTGCCCACTGCTCCATTCTCATCCATGGATGGATGGTCTGGCATTGACGATGTTTGAGACCTTTACAGCCTGGTGTTAACCCATGCGGGAGCTGCATTTTATACCTCTTTTCTAAGAAAGCCATGTTTATGTCGGCCATTGTGTTGGCATCTGTTTTGCTGTGTTTAAAGAGAATCATTTCTATTTGTATTTCTCATGGCTAGAGGCCTTTCACTGAGGAAACTGGAACACCAGCCTTTTGCAAAGTACATATTATAAATTACTGTTTTGTTTGCCGTGTCCAGTTTTGATTTACCGTTTCTCTACACTAAATCCACAAAAATGTGTAATCTCTGGAATCCAGCGTCAATTTCAAATTTTAGACTAAAATAGCACAAATTCTCACAAAATCACTTTTATTTTTAACCTAAAATTTGAAAATCCCTTGGAACTCCTGGAACTGACTACGGCCTCGATTTTATATTTCTGGACAGGGTTTTCAAACATTTTTAGATTTTTCAATAACCTTTAAAAATGATGTCCTATTTAAAAAAATATTTTTTACAAATAAATAGATTTTTTTTTTAATATAGTGATATGTTTTTTTGTGTATGGTATATTTTTTGACAGTTTAATATTTTGAAAAAAAATTGTTTTAAAAGCTTATAAAAAAAAAAAAATATTTAAACGAGGCCTATACGTGACAACCAAGTGACATTTAATTTCTCTTATAAAATCTGGGTGCCAAATTCAACTGATAAGGTCAAACCTGTCAATAGTTAAAATTCAGTCTAAAATACCAGCTGAATTGGCAAAAGGCCATATAGAAGTATAATGAACATAGCTACCCTTACTGCTTCTGCTAACTAACTCTGAGAACAATATTTAAGGTTTTTATCATGGGGTTGATCAATTGAACCCCAAGTTTTGCTTGCGAAGCTAGGCCCCTCGCATCTAGGAGCTGAAACTCAACAATTGCATGTTTTATTTATTTTTCATTTTTTTTTTTTTTTTTTTTTTTTTTTATTATCATGTTACTTTTTATTTTCATGTAAATACTGTGATTTCATGTGATATGATCTTTTATTATAATTAAATCATGTAGAGCGTTAATAATACAATATTGAGACAGAGAGACTCGTGTTACTGACGTGGCATACAGCGACGTAGCGCAAACCTTTTAATATTTATCTGATGTCATCGGGTTGATTTTTTTTTTTTTTTTTATCTTTCTTTTATTATGGCACGTGCGTTATGGGGTACAGAATAGAAAGAGAAGGCATTGTGGGGTAACACAAGTTAAAAATAACAAGATGGTATGTAATACACTCCCAAGGTAGACTGCCATATTTTTGTTTTGTTTTTTAAACGTCATGTGAACAACATAATGATACAAGCTTGGTTAATTGAAGTGAATTAAAATAAAATAAAGAAAATAAAATAATTGAAGCTTAACAGTGCTAGATCAGCTACACTGGTGTAGTCCTAACGTACCAACAGGTCTGACAATGTAGTAGTAGCTATTTAGTATATGATGCAGAGAGAAGTCAAGTGGTTTATCACAAGACCTGCTTTTAACAATTGGTTAAGGCATACAGAGCTATGGCTAAGAAGGTCGTAGATTAATTAGTAGGAATGGTACAGAACAATGGGATACAGGAGGAGGTCCCCAGGGAGGCCCCAGGCCGATGACAACCAGTGCGTGGGCCTGTAGTATCATGCTTCAGAGTAGTAGGCAGCGTCTCCCAAGGTACTCTTGCTTAGCAGCTGAGTATGTTTCACGTTTTTATGAAAACCTTTGAGACAGTTAACGGTAAGTTAATCACACTCTAACCTGCTTAATATTACTTGTGTCTAGTATATGAGCTTGGGAGCAGCTAGGTCTACTTAATGGCGGTTACTGCCAGAGCCAGAATTTAATGTATGTCTACGGCCTATCTCTGGATGCACAATACACACGTAAGTTATGGTTAGCTAAACATGTTAGACTACATTAAGTGATTTAGAAGGTAGTTAGCATTAGATGTATCACATAGTAGATATTCACTGTGGTCTGGGGACAAAGTGGCATTTTTTTAAACCAAATTTCTTGATACCCTTGTTAGGTCTTCACAATCCCAGATAACAATTTGCCTTCATCTGGACTCAAGGAGCAAACTACACTGGGAGCATGTAACTTTTTTGCCCATCATATGGATATATGTACATAACTACACCAATATACTCAATCTCTACGTATGATTTATCTGTATACCCTTGTTACTACAATATAGAGGTTTAAATAAAATAATTTTAAAAATCGTACAATAGGAACGAGTTGAATGGAATGTGAATCAGTGTAGTGGGTACAGAAAATCACATTTCAGCACAATTATAGATATTTAAAAAAATTAAAGATATATCGGACATGCGTTGGAGAGTAACATGGACTCGCCTTCCAGTATTGTTAGTGATCCGTGTATGGGATAAATAAATATTTATGTGGACAGTTCAGGCATCAACATTACATTGATGCATTTTGTAGCTTTTTGGCCGACCTGTATTACTTTTGCACGTTTACGTTTTTGGAAGAATAAAATGATTTGCAACATTATTTATGTTAACCCCCACCTCCTCTGTTTCACCTCCACGTCTGAAAATACTTCCTTCTTGATGGTTCCTGTATCTGTGTACAGCTTCCTTATTGCACCCTTACAAACCCGAGAGATTTCTGGTAAGTGAGTTCTCATCAATGCTAGTGACTGTTATATTTCCAATCTCTGCAGAGAGAGTTAAGCATTTAGTGCTATATCGCATTTAACACTCGCACTGCTGGGTTAAGAATTCTGCTTCAGGGGGCGGGGCCGAGCGGAGCGGCAGCCATCCGTGCTAGCTCCAACCCTGAACGGCATAAGAGCCTGAAAAAAAGCCAAAAAGGGCCCAGGAAATACTACCCTTTAAGAACACAGGAAGCTGGGGCAGCATGTAAGGAGAACCCAAGTGCTGAACAAGCAGCCGCTTCCCACGCTGCAACCGCGAAGCCCGAATGTCCGGCACAAGGCCTACACACATGTGGAGGCGGCGGAGCTCGTAAGGCAATGGAGGGAGAGAGGTGGACGCCGGCCCGGTCCCGCTTCCCCCCCCCGGCCGGTGGGGGTAATCCCGGTCCATGAGTCAGGCCTTCAGAGGCTGAGGGCGAAGGCCCGCGCGACGCGGGGCCCCTTCCCACGGGGAACCAAGATGGCGGACACACGCACGCGGCTGAAAGCCATGCTGGGTCACCTGGACCCCCAGGATACCGGATCCCATAGAAGGACCACTCGGGGCGGAGAACCGCCTGGCAAGGAGCTGGTCTAGGTCCCAGGATTTGGTGGTGGTCCAGGGGCAGACGCCCCCAACTCTGCGAGCCCTGCGGTACCGGGGTGTGCTGACCCCCGGCGGACCGGTGGCTGGGGAGGCACGCACTGACGCCGAGCATGTGGCCGGAGAAGGGTGAGGCGTCAAAGGACTGGAGCTCCAGCAGAGGTCAGCAGGAGTTGGGGAGGTGCAGGGGACGGGGGGGACCCGCGGACTTTTCAGGGGTGGGAGGCCGCCGAACTGCTCCCGACCCTGAGTGCCCACAACGCTAAGACTCTCTGATGCACAGCAGGGGCAAGCCCTGGGGGGAACTGAGGGAGTTTGCTACATGTGGGACGCTGGGGGGGCCCAAGCAGTGAGCAACCAGCTCGAAGCGCAAGAGCCCACCCGAGAAGCCACATACCGTGGGAGGAGGGATCCTCCCCCCGCAGCGGAGCTGATAAACCACCTCCAGAGAAGGTACTCACCTTTTTTATGTCCTAGGGTCCATGCCCTGAGAATACACAACACAAATGGTCTGCTGAAATTATTCAAATATTACGGTATATCTGCTTATTACCTTAATACTGGATCATATAACAATGCAATAGATTAATCATATCAGATTTAAAAGTTGATAGGCTATTTGTGCCACAGTGCCCCCACGGGCAGAAGTTCCGTGTTAGTCTCTATTGCTTACTTAATAGCCGAACTGCTGCATTAAAGGGGGACTGTTAACATGCATACAATTTAACTATTACTTTGCTTTTAGGTTATGCACATCTCAAGATCACTCTTTGTCAGTAGGCGAAGTCGCTCAAAGCACAAATCTGCAATAATGTATACTAACTATTTGAAACGCTAAAAGGCTCCTGAAGGGACCGCAGTACCCTATCAATTGCCCACACATTAAGCTTTTAAAGTATTAGCATTTACATATAACTATACGGTCCTAACTTTTGCAGCAAGCACACACAGAATAGTTACCCAGAAGTTGAGCATAGCCTGCCATTGCCCAGGCGGAAGTTGATGTATCTATGGTTTATGGTGACATGACTATGCTTTTCTTTACTTAACGCATTATAGAAATATAAGGCTTTAACCCACGCAGCATGCACACACAGAATAGATATTCAGCTGTTGAGAATGGCGAACCACAGCCCATGCCGAAATTGATGTATTTACGTTTATTACTTCAGTATAAAAACGACCATGTTATTCGGTCACATTGCCCCAATGGGATTAAGGTTAATGTTATGTATTACTGCTTCCTTAACAGAATTATATGGTTAAGACCTGCTAACATGCTCAGATATGGGCTGCAATGCCTGCCTCTTAACATGCCACTTCGTTGACGCGTGCCGCCCTCGGATTATCTGCAGGCCTCCGTTAATGATGGTGGATTTATATAATTATAAGATCTACCCGGATGCCGCCATATATAATATTGCAGTGTACAAGTTGTACTGCCTGATGGTGCAATTTTGATATTCTGTTATGATAACACTACTGACATAATAGGCCTCTGCGTAGGCAAACGTAGGCTTATAACTGAGCACGATAAGTTTATATTTTACGAAACGCACGCACCCAAATAGAAGGCAGTTTATTGTTATGCACATGATCTGATATACACGCCTCTGCGCAGGCAAATACATGCATATATTTCCATGTACCGATATACACGCCTCTGCGTAGGCGATTGCCTGATTTAATAATAATATGATATTAAAAACAAAATAAAGAATTGAGAATAAAAAAAAAAAAGATTTCTGCTTCAATTGTCGGAATAAGAAGCTCTTGATTAATCAAGTTACTTGCTAGCATTGGCAAATCTCAAAGCTAATGATGTAATGTACGGAGATTTGCGCACAAAAAAAAAAAGTTTAAAAAGTAAGCTTTTTTTATTTTTTATTATATTTAATTTTGTACAAGACTAATATTTTATCTCATCATTATTTGGCCAAGTTTTCATACCAGACCTCTCTCCCCTCTGAAAAGTATTTAATTATTTCCTTAACAGTGAATTGAAAATCAAATTGCAGGACTGGAATAAACAAACATTTCTTTGCCAAAAAAATATCAAAATATAGCCGCATTGGAAACATTTTTTAATTTGTCTAATTTGGCATACGGTACATTTTCAACTCCCTTTGCAGTTTTCTACAATCCACCGCTTTTTTTTCAATAAACTCGTACAAATTTTAAATTAGCACGCCAATACCATAAAAATATGTGTTATGAAGGATGTTTGTATGTGTTATATTTATTTCTTATAAAATAAATAAAGATTATAATAATCTTAAAAAAAATGTGCGTTCTCTCACGTATTACATTTTAATAGTGTTCATTGTTTGTAATCATTTAATAAGGTAAAGCGTTTTTGCTATGTTAAGCAATTTATTATTTTTAGCTAAAGCTTTGAGTCAAATACTAAGTTCAAAAGTCACGTTTTATTTTATTTAGCGTATTTTTAAAAAAAAGAGAGAATTAGCTGTTTCTGCTCAATGATTGCCTATTTTTTTTGGCTAGTTAGCACACTGGGTGAATAAATATCATACGGACAGATGTAATAAATGGAAGCCCAGTGATCTCTTAGCTGTAAGTTAACCTGTTCAATGGATCACGTACCTGTTCTTCCAGAAGTATTTTGGGATAACGCTGCAGACAGTAGAATCCACACAGCTGCTGTGATCATTTTAGCTGAGATATGTCTATACGAGAATGCCTGTAGTTTGCTTGTTCTGTCCTCCCCAGGCTCATGCTAATGAGAGGCAGCCTTTGGGGAGGACATGAATGATTCTCTTAACAAGGCATCAGAGGGGGAAAAAAAAAAAGAAAACTGCATCAATTCTTCCACGCCGCTTTTAATGGCCTACTGGGAAGTCTCAGTGCTTGCCGTGGCCCCTCATGTCACAATTAGACTTTACACTTTAAAAACATCTAGTGCGATTAATAAATATTAGCATGAACTACTCATTTGTGTTGGAATTCCAGGACTTCTGTTTATTTTTATGAGAAAGTCTTTCCACGGCTCGGGCGATAAAAAGATTCTTTTTTTTTTTTTTTCTACACGATTCATAGTGAAAGGCTTGAAAACTTAGAATGTGGAGGTTATGGGGATGGCTACAATAATGTGCAGTGTGTGAGTGCATCACAGAGCTCCACCGCAAAAAAACTCACAGTAATGTGCAATGTGAGTGTATCACAGAGCTCCACCGCAAAAAAACTCACAGTAATGTGCAATGTGGATGGGTGTATCACAGAGCTCCACAGCGATAAAACTCACTGTAATATGCAATGTTTGAGTGTATCACAGAGCTCCACAGCAAATAATACTCACTGTAATATGCAATGTGGATGGGTGTATCACAGAGCTCCACAGCAATAAAACTCAATGTGATGTGCAATGTGTATGAGAGTATCACAGAGCTCCACAGCAATAAAACTCACTGTAATGTTCAGTGTGTGAGTGCATCACAGAGCTCCACAGCAATAAAACTCACTGTGATGTGCAATGTGTATTAGTGCATCACAGAGCTCCACAGCAATATAACTCACTGTGATGTGCAATGTGTATGAGTGTATCCCTGATCTCTGTAGCTGTAATATGCTTCAATATCCAATGTATTTGCGCATGTTACAGCTCTTCAGAGCAATAGCACCCACAGAAATGTGCCGTGTTATTCGTCTGAATTTAGGCCTATTGGCTGGTTGTTTGAATTCCATAATGCCGAAGCGCTATATGGGCATATAACTCACGCAATGCATAAACATATAAAATATATAAAGATCTTATTTACTGCTACTCCTGATTTTCCCTCTAGTGATTACTTTTTCTCTCTTGATCTGTGAACTAAATGACGCTAAATCGCGCCATTTCAGTTTACTGCAAAATGTATACAATATATTTATATTCTGTGTATATATTTTGCAGCACTCTGGCCCGTTTTCGCTTCCTTTTTCATTTCCCCAAATATCTTTGCATGGATGACATTTCGATGAGCTGGACTCGATGGAGTGACTTGGCCGAACTGATTTTTTTTTTTACTTTGCACAATTCTACTGCATAGAATGGCACAAAGTTATATTCCACGACTTCTGGGCTATAAAATGACTAGTGTCTTGTACCTATGGGACAATATTAGGATTTTCCAGGAATAAAAACCCTCAACTAAAAAATAAAAAAGCAAGTATCCAACCGGGTAGATAATTCCAATCTAATGGATTGACAAAACAAAAAAGCTCAGAATATGGAATACGAAATACCAAAAGGTATAAAGTAACCAACTCAAGGTGCTAACTGAAAACAGTTGTTCACTGTCTCCCTATTCGTACAACTACTTATTTTTTTTAAATTAAGATTCACCACCCAAGGAACCTGCTGTATGCCAAAAATCTGTTATAACCAGCAAATTATCACTCCCTGGGTAGCCAACCTAATTCAATGAATCACGTTGTGTGTTAGCTGAATATATTATTAAGGGAATACAAAAATAAAGATTGTTTCACCTTGTTATTAGGAATAAACCTATTGGTCAAACAGTGGATAGATCAGTGTCAAACCACAACTATCAACACTATAACCAACTATCAACAACCTATCAACACTATAACCAACTATCAACAACCTATCATCAACACTATAACCTACTATCAACAACCTATCAACACTATAACCTACTATCAACAACCTATCATCAACACTATAACCTACTATCAACAACCTATCAACACTATAACCAACTATCAACAACCTATCAACACTATAACCTACTATCAACAACCTATCAACACTATAACCAACTATCAACAACCTATCATCAACACTATAACCAACTATCAACAACCTATCATCAACACTATAACCAACTATCATCAACACTATAACCAGCTATCATCAACACTATAACCAACTATCAACAACCTATCATCAACACTATAACCAACTATCATCAACACTATAACCAACTATCAACAACCTATCATCAACACTATAACCAACTATCAACAACCTATCAACACTATAACCAACTATCAACAACCTATCAACACTATAACAAACTATCAACAACCTATCAACACTATAACAAACTATCAACACTGTAACCTACTATCAACAACCTATCAACACTATAACCAACTATCAACAACCTATCAACACTATAACCAACTATCAACAACCTATCAACAACCTATCATCAACACTATAACCTACTATCAACCTATCAACACTATAACCTACTATCAACAACCTACTATCAACACTATAACCAACTATCAACAACCTATCAACACTATAACCAACTATCAACAACCTATCAACACTATAGCCAACTATCAACAACCTATCAACACTATAACCAACTATCAACAACCTATCATCAACACTATAACCAACTATCAACAACCTATCATCAACACTATAACCAACTATCAACAACCTATCATCAACACTATAACCAACTATCAACAACCTATCATCAACACTATAACCAACTATCAACAACCTATCATCAACACTATAACCAACTATCAACAACCTATCATCAACACTATAACCAACTATCAACAACCTATCATCAACACTATAACCAACTATCAACAACCTATCAACACTATAACCAACTATCAACAAACTATCAACAACCTATCAACACTATAACAAACTATCAACACTGTAACCTACTATCAACACTATAACAAACTATCAACAAACTATCAACAACCTATCAACACTATAACCAACTATCAACAACCTATCATCAACACTATAACCAACTATCAACAACCTATCAACACTATAACCAGCTATCAACACTATAACCAACTATCAACACTATAACCAACTATCAACACTATAACCAACTATCAACAAACTATCAACAACCTATCAACACTATAACCAACTATCAACAACCTATCATCAACACTATAACCAACTATCAACAACCTATCAACACTATAACCAGCTATCAACACTATAATCTACTATCAACAACCTACTAACAACACTACAACTTCTATTACAGCTATCAACACTATAACCAACTATCAACACTGTAACCAACTATCAACAACCGACTATCAACATTACAACTTCTATCACAACTATCAACAATGTAACCAACTATTAACACTGTAACCAACTATTACAGCTATCATCACTATAACCAACTTTTAACAACCTATCAACACTATAACCAACTATCAACAACCTATCAACACTATAACCAACTATCAACAACCTATCAACACTATAACCAACTATCAACAACCTATCAACACTATAACCAACTATCAATACTATAACTTCTATCACAACTATCAACACTATAACAAACTATCAACACTATAACCAACTATCAACACTATAACCAACTATCAACACTATAACCAACTATCAACAAACTATCAACAACCTATCAACACTATAACCAACTATCAACAACCTATCATCAACACTATAACCAACTATCAACAACCTATCAACACTATAACCAGCTATCAACACTATAACCTACTATCAACAACCTACTAACAACACTACAACTTCTATTACAGCTATCAACACTATAACCAACTATCAACACTGTAACCAACTATCAACAACCGACTATCAACATTACAACTTCTATCACAACTATCAACAATGTAACCAACTATTAACACTGTAACCAACTATTACAGCTATCATCACTATAACCAACTTTTAACAACCTATCAACACTATAACCAACTATCAACAACCTATCAACACTATAACCAACTATCAACAACCTATCAACACTATAACCAACTATCAACAACCTATCAACACTATAACCAACTATCAACAACCTATCAACACTATAACCAACTATCAACAACCTATCAACACTATAACCAACTATCAATACTATAACTTCTATCACAACTATCAACACTATAACAAACTATCAACACTATAACCAACTATCAACACTATAACCAACTATCAACACGATAACCAACTATCAACACGATAACCTACTATAAACAACCTACTAACAACACTACAACTTCTATTACAGCTATCAACACTATAACCAACTATCAACACTATAACCAACTATCAACACTATAACCTACTATAAACAACCTACTATCAACACTACAACTTCTATCACAACTATCAACAATGTAACCAACTATTAACACTGTAACCAACTATTACAGCTATCAACACTATAACCAACTATCAACAATGTAACCAACTATTAACACTGTAACCAACTATTACAGCTATCATCACTATAACCAACTATCAACAATGTAACCAACTATTAACACTGTAACCAACTATTACAGCTATCAACACTATAACCAACTATCAACAATGTAACCAACTATTAACACTGTAACCAACTATTACAGCTATCAACACTATAACCAACTATCAACAACCTATCATCAACACTATAACCAACTATCAACAACCTATCAACACTATAACCAGCTATCAACACTATAACCTACTATCAACAACCTACTAACAACACTACAACTTCTATTACAGCTATCAACACTATAACCAACTATCAACACTGTAACCAACTATCAACAACCGACTATCAACATTACAACTTCTATCACAACTATCAACAATGTAACCAACTATTAACACTGTAACCAACTATTACAGCTATCATCACTATAACCAACTTTTAACAACCTATCAACACTATAACCAACTATCAACAACCTATCAACACTATAACCAACTATCAACAACCTATCAACACTATAACCAACTATCAACAACCTATCAACACTATAACAAACTATCAACAACCTATCAACACTATAACAAACTATCAACACTGTAACCTACTATCAACACTATAACAAACTATCAATAAACTATCAACAACCTATCAACACTATAACCAACTATCAACAACCTATCAACACTATAACCAACTATCAACAACCTATCAACACTATAACCAACTATCAACAACCTATCAACACTATAACCAACTATCAACAACCTATCATCAACACTATAACCAACTATCAACAACCTATCATCAACACTATAACCTACTATCAACAACCTATCAACACTATAACCAACTATCAACAACCTATCAACACTATAACCAACTATCAACAACCTATCAACAACCTATCATCAACACTATAACCTACTATCAACCTATCAACACTATAACCTACTATCAACAACCTACTATCAACGCTATAACCAACTATCAACAACCTATCAACACTATAACCAACTATCAACAACCTATCAACACTAAAGCCAACTATCAACAACCTATCAACACTATAACCAACTATCAACAACCTATCATCAACACTATAACCAACTATCAACAAACTATCATCAACACTATAACCAACTATCAACAACCTATCATCAACACTATAACCAACTATCAACAACCTATCATCAACACTATAACCAACTATCAACAACCTATCATCAACACTATAACCAACTATCAACAACCTATCAACACTATAACCAACTATCAACAACCTATCAACACTATAACAAACTATCAACAACCTATCAACACTATAACAAACTATCAACACTGTAACCTACTATCAACAACCTATCAACACTATAACCAACTATCAACAACCTATCAACACTATAACCAACTATCAACAACCTATCAACACTATAACCAACTATCAACAACCTATCATCAACACTATAACCAACTATCAACAACCTATCAACACTATAACCAACTATCAACAACCTATCAACACTATAACAAACTATCAACAACCTATCAACACTATAATAAACTATCAACACTGTAACCTACTATCAACAACCTATCAACACTATAACCAACTATCAACAACCTATCAACACTATAACCAACTATCAACAACCTATCATCAACACTATAACCAACTATCAACAACCTATCATCAACACTATAACCTACTATCAACAACCTATCAACACTATAACCAACTATCAACAACCTATCAACACTATAACCAACTATCAACAACCTATCAACACTATAACAAACTATCAACAAACTATCAACACTGTAACCTACTATCAACAACCTATCAACACTATAACCAACTATCAACAACCTATCAACACTATAACCAACTATCAACAACCTATCAACACTATAACCAACTATCAACAACCTATCATCAACACTATAACCAACTATCAACAACCTATCAACACTATAACCAACTATCAACAACCTATCAACACTGTAACAAACTATCAACAACCTATCAACACTATAACAAACTATCAACACTGTAACCTACTATCAACAACCTATCAACACTATAACCAACTATCAACAACCTATCAACACTATAACCAACTATCAACAACCTATCATCAACACTATAACCAACTATCAACAACCTATCAACACTATAACCAACTATCAACAACCTATCAACACTATAACCAACTATCAACAACCTATCAACACTATAACCAACTATCAACAACCTATCAACACTATAACCAACTATCAACAACCTATCAACACTATAACAAACTATCAACAAACTATCAACACTATAACAAACTATCAACACTGTAACCTACTATCAACACTATAACAAACTATCAATAAACTATCAACAACCTATCAACACTATAACCAACTATCAACAACCTATCAACACTATAACCAACTATCAACAACCTATCAACACTATAACCAACTATCAACAACCTATCATCAACACTATAACCAACTATCAACAACCTATCAACACTATAACCAACTATCAACAACCTATCAACACTATAACAAACTATCAACAACCTATCAACACTATAACAAACTATCAACACTGTAACCTACTATCAACAACCTATCAACACTATAACCAACTATCAACAACCTATCAACACTATAACCAACTATCAACAACCTATCATCAACACTATAACCAACTATCAACAACCTATCATCAACACTATAACCTACTATCAACAACCTATCAACATTATAACCAACTATCAACAACCTATCAACACTATAACCAACTATCAACAACCTATCAACACTATAACCAACTATCAACAACCTATCAACACTATAACAAACTATCAACAACCTATCATCAACACTATAACAAACTATCAACAACCTATCAACACTATAACAAACTATCAACAACCTATCATCAACACTATAACAAACTATCAACACTGTAACCTACTATCAACACTATAACAAACTATCAATAAACTATCAACAACCTATCAACACTATAACCAACTATCAACAACCTATCAACACTATAACCAACTATCAACAACCTATCAACACTATAACCAACTATCAACAACCTATCAACACTATAACCAACTATCAACAACCTATCATCAACACTATAACCAACTATCAACAACCTATCAACACTATAACCTACTATCAACAACCTATCAACACTATAACCAACTATCAACAACCTATCAACACTATAACAAACTATCAACAACCTATCAACACTATAACAAACTATCAACAACCTATCAACACTATAACAAACTATCAACACTGTAACCTACTATCAACACTATAACAAACTATCAATAAACTATCAACAACCTATCAACACTATAACCAACTATCAACAACCTATCAACACTATAACCAACTATCAACAACCTATCAACACTATAACCAACTATCAACAACCTATCAACACTATAACAAACTATCAACAAACTATCAACACTATAACAAACTATCAACACTATAACCTACTATCAACAACCTATCAACACTATAACCAACTATCAACAACCTATCAACACTATAACCAACTATCAACAACCTATCAACACTATAACCAACTATCAACAACCTATCATCAACACTATAACCAACTATCAACAACCTATCAACACTATAACCTACTATAAACAACCTACTAACAACACTACAACTTCTATTACAGCTATCAACACTATAACCAACTATCAACACTGTAACCAACTATCAACAACCTACTATCAACATTACAACTTCTATCACAACTATCAACACTGTAACCAACTATTACAGCTATCATCACTATAACAAACTATCAACAAGCTATCAACGCTATAACCAACTATCAACAACCTACTATCAACATTACAACTTCTATCACAACTATCAACACTGTAACCAACTATTACAGCTATCATCACTATAACAAACTATCAACAAGCTATCAACACTATAACCAACTATCAACAACCTATCAACACTATAACCAACTATCAACAAACTATCAACACTATAACAAGCTATCAACACTATAACCAACTATCAACAACCTATCAACACTATAACCAACTATCAACAAACTATCAACACTATAACAAACTATCAACACTATAACCTACTATCAACAACCTATCAACACTATAACCAACTATCAACAACCTATCAACACTATAACCAACTATCAACAACCTATCATCAACACTATAACCAACTATCAACAACCTATCAACACTATAACCTACTATCAACAACCTATCAACACTATAACCAACTATCAACAACCTATCATCAACACTATAACCAACTATCAACAACCTATCATCAACACTATAACCAACTATCAACAACCTATCAACACTATAACCAACTATCAACAACCTATCATCAACACTATAACAAACTATCAACAAGCTATCAACACTATAACCAACTATCAACAACCTATCAACACTATAACCAACTATCAACAAACTATCAACACTATAACAAGCTATCAACACTATAACCAACTATCAACAACCTATCAACACTATAACCAACTATCAACAAACTATCAACACTATAACAAACTATCAACACTATAACCTACTATCAACAACCTATCAACACTATAACCAACTATCAACAACCTATCATCAACACTATAACCAACTATCAACAACCTATCAACACTATAACCTACTATCAACAACCTATCAACACTATAACCAACTATCAACAACCTATCAACACTATAACCAACTATCAACAACCTATCAACACTATAACCTACTATCAACAACCTATCAACACTATAACCTACTATCAACAACCTATCAACACTATAACCTACTATCAACAACCTACTATCAACACTATAACCAACTATCAACAACCTATCATCAACACTATAACCAACTATCAACAACCTATCATCAACACTATAACCAACTATCAACAACCTATCATCAACACTGTAACCAACTATTACAGCTATCATCACTATAACAAACTATCAACAAGCTATCAACACTATAACCAACTATCAACAACCTATCAACACTATAACCAACTATCAACAAACTATCAACACTATAACAAGCTATCAACACTATAACCAACTATCAACAACCTATCAACACTATAACCAACTATCAACAAACTATCAACACTATAACAAACTATCAACACTATAACCTACTATCAACAACCTATCAACACTATAACCAACTATCAACAACCTATCAACACTATAACCAACTATCAACAACCTATCATCAACACTATAACCAACTATCAACAACCTATCAACACTATAACCTACTATCAACAACCTATCAACACTATAACCAACTATCAACAACCTATCATCAACACTATAACCAACTATCAACAACCTATCATCAACACTATAACCAACTATCAACAACCTATCAACACTATAACCAACTATCAACAACCTATCATCAACACTATAACAAACTATCAACAAGCTATCAACACTATAACCAACTATCAACAACCTATCAACACTATAACCAACTATCAACAAACTATCAACACTATAACAAGCTATCAACACTATAACCAACTATCAACAACCTATCAACACTATAACCAACTATCAACAAACTATCAACACTATAACAAACTATCAACACTATAACCTACTATCAACAACCTATCAACACTATAACCAACTATCAACAACCTATCATCAACACTATAACCAACTATCAACAACCTATCAACACTATAACCTACTATCAACAACCTATCAACACTATAACCAACTATCAACAACCTATCAACACTATAACCAACTATCAACAACCTATCAACACTATAACCTACTATCAACAACCTATCAACACTATAACCTACTATCAACAACCTATCAACACTATAACCTACTATCAACAACCTACTATCAACACTATAACCAACTATCAACAACCTATCATCAACACTATAACCAACTATCAACAACCTATCATCAACACTATAACCAACTATCAACAACCTATCATCAACACTATAACCAACTATCATCAACACTATAACCAGCTATCATCAACACTATAACCAACTATCAACAACCTATCATCAACACTATAACCAACTATCATCAACACTATAACCAACTATCAACAACCTATCATCAACACTATAACCAACTATCAACAACCTATCAACACTATAACCAACTATCAACAACCTATCAACACTATAACCAACTATCAACAACCTATCAACACTATAACCAACTATCAACAACCTATCATCAACACTATAACCAACTATCAACAACCTATCATCAACACTATAACCAACTATCAACAACCTATCATCAACACTATAACCTACTATCAACACTATAACCAACTATCAACAACCTATCAACACTATAACCAACTATCAACAACCTATCAACAACCTATCATCAACACTATAACCTACTATCAACCTATCAACACTATAACCTACTATCAACAACCTACTATCAACACTATAACCAACTATCAACAACCTATCAACACTATAGCCAACTATCAACAACCTATCAACACTATAACCAACTATCAACAACCTATCATCAACACTATAACCAACTATCAACAACCTATCATCAACACTATAACCAACTATCATCAACACTATAACCAGCTATCATCAACACTATAACCAACTATCAACAACCTATCATCAACACTATAACCAACTATCATCAACACTATAACCAACTATCAACAACCTATCAACACTATAACCAACTATCAACAACCTATCAACACTATAACCAACTATCAACAACCTATCAACACTATAACCAACTATCAACAACCTATCATCAACACTATAACCAACTATCAACAACCTATCATCAACACTATAACCAACTATCAACAACCTATCATCAACACTATAACCTACTATCAACACTATAACCAACTATCAACAACCTATCAACACTATAACCAACTATCAACACTATAACCAACTATCAACACTATAACCAACTATCAACAACCTATCAACACTATAACCAACTATCAACACTATAACCAACTATCAACAACCTATCAACAACCTATCATCAACACTATAACCTACTATCAACCTATCAACACTATAACCTACTATCAACAACCTACTATCAACACTATAACCAACTATCAACAACCTATCAACACTATAGCCAACTATCAACAACCTATCAACACTATAACCAACTATCAACAACCTATCAACACTATAACAAACTATCAACAACCTATCATCAACACTATAACCAACTATCAACAACCTATCAACACTATAACCTACTATAAACAACCTACTAACAACACTACAACTTCTATTACAGCTATCAACACTATAACCAACTATCAACACTGTAACCAACTATCAACAACCTACTATCAACATTACAACTTCTATCACAACTATCAACACTGTAACCAACTATTACAGCTATCATCACTATAACAAACTATCAACAAGCTATCAACACTATAACCTACTATTTAACCTTAAATTTCTTAAATGTAAAATTCCCTTTAAATACCCTGGAATTTTCACTTTAGTTAATAAGACAATCCAGATAAGACAGTAGTGAAGCTGAATTGTGATACATGGTTAGTTATATGCTATAAAAATAAAAATCCATTAATATTCTCTATTATTGATTAAAGAGACACTATAGTCACTAAACCAACTTTAGCTTAATGAAGCCGTTTTGGTGTATAGATCATGCTTCTGAAGTTTCACTGCTCAATTCCCTGCCATTTAGAGTAAAATCACTTTTGTTTCTGTTTATGCAGCCACAGTCACACCTCCCCTAGCTGTGACTGACACAGACTGAATGAAAATAAATGGTTTCACTTTCAATCAGATGTAACTTACTTTAGAAATTTTTATATCCTAGTCTGTAGATTGAACTATAATCACACACGAGTCTCATGCAAGGTCTAGCAAGATATTAACAGTGCAGGGGATACAAAATTCTAAATTAAACAGACTGTGCAATAAAGGAAGTATAAACATTAGATCTCACTTTACACAAAATGTTTAGGAAGGCTGTGCAAGTCACATGCAAGGAGGTGTAGGGCTGTATAAACATAGTGATTTAACTCCTAAATGGCAGAGAATTGGGCAGTGAGACTGCAGAGGCATGATCTATACATTAAAACCGCTTCATTAAGCTAAAGTTGTTTTAGTGACTATTGAGTGTGTCTTTAAATATAAACTTACCATGTTTAATGTAACCAGAGGCTGACGCCAGCTAAGTAAATGGCATTATTGATTTTTTAGTTTGTGCATGAAGCTCACCCATTGACCACACAATTTAACCCACGGCATGATTGTCCACATCATCATGGGGTCACTGGGTGATCCAAAAATGCTGGTTCTCCATAGTGAAGTTTCTGGGTATGATGATGTCATATGTCAGTGATGTCAAACTACTGTGATGTCATATCATTGGTATCAAACTATTATGATGTCATATATCAGTGGTGTAATTCCAATGTGATGTCGTATGTAAGTCATACTGCAGTGATGTCATATATCAGTAGTGTTTAACTTCTGTAATGTCATAAATCTGAGGTGTAATTCTCCTGTGATGTCATGTATCTGTGGTATCAAACTACTGTAATGTCACGTATAAGTGGTGTCCTCCTCCTGTGATGTCATGTATAATTGGTGTCCTCCTCCTGTGATGTTACGTATAATTGGTGTCCTCCTCCTGTGATGTTACGTATAATTGGTGTCCTCCTCCTGTGATGTTACGTATAATTGGTGTCCTCCTCCTGTGATGTCACGTATAATTGGTGTCCTCCTCCTGTGATGTCACGTATAATTGGTGTCCTCCTGTGATGTCATGTATCTGTGGTGTCAAACTACTGTGATGTCACGTATAAATGTTGCTGAATTATGATGATGTCATATATTGTCATATCAGGAGGAGCTACCCATTGTTGCTCTGCTGTGGATATGGCCAGGAACCGATAAATTTAGCAGCTTGACACAAAATCACACCTTATAGCTGGCATTTCGGGGTTTTTATTCACAAATCTATGAATTGCAGTGAAATGATGCCAAAACTGTAACAATAACCAATCAACAACAGCGAATATCGTCACCACCTCGCCACATTGTGTAATATTGTAATTTCATCACAATTCACTGTTTAGTAAATAAAACCCTAATTCTATAATATGACTAATTAGTCACCTTAAATGAATCGTTACTGGCACAGTTTGAAGTGTCTGCTACTGGTGGGATTTGCACTGAAATAGTCTCCTAGCTCTGAATATGAAGGACTAGCCAGGGCTAGTGATGGCCAGTAAGGTATTCCATTCTTTGCAAATCCTGCCATCTAGTGGCAGCAAGTGGGACTGCGCAAAATGGTCATTAACCCTTTCAGGACAGGTGTAATCACAGGAGAGTTGCAAAAGAGCTGGATCTGAAGGGGTTAATCACAGGATTGCAGCATCTGGATACTTTTTGTGGTTATAGTAACACTTCCTTGATTATAGGTAAACACAGACATCTGGAAGTTCCTAAAGTGACAGCTCTACAGCTTGGAAACAGGAATAATTCTTCCATTCTGTACAGACAGAACCTGTCACAGTTTGTTTCTGTAACCCATTCAGTCTATTACGGGCCAGAATTCTGCACGGCTATAACTGCGCTGAGTATATACCAGGGGGTAGCCAAACGTCATGTCTGTAAGAGCCTCATGTTAAAATTCAACAGAATCAAATATTTCAATTGTAATTTTTATTAATATGATTTATTAATTATACAAAAAAAACAGTTATTTATTTTTATGATTTGTTCACAATTATTAATTTTGCTATTTTGATCACTGTTTTGTTTTTTGTTTTTTGTATAATAGTGGAAAACAATACAGAAAAAAAGGAGTCATAGAAAAAGTACGTCTGTCACTAATGTTGTAGTTTGAATACTGGGGGATACGCCTGCATAGGCTGCATCGTTTTTTTTTTTATATATATTAAACAGTTTAGGCAAAACTGTCAAAGTATGATACAAAATAATATTTAATATTGTCCCCCAGTGTCCCCATGTGCCTCACTCCCCCAGCAGCCCCCCCCCCCCCATGTGGCTCATTACCTCCAGCAACTTCATCCACGTGTCTCACTCCCCCAGGACCCCCATGTCTCATTCCCTCCAGCACCTCCGTCCATGTGTCTCACTCCCCCAGCCCCCCATGTGTCTCATCTCCCCCAACTCCTCTATTCATGTGTTTCATTCCATCCAGCACCTCCATCCATGTGCTTCATTCCCCCAGCCCCCCATGTGTCTCACTCCCCCCAGCTCCTCCATTCATGTGTCTCATTCCCCCAGACCCCCATGTGTCTCACTCCCCCAGATCCCCATGTGTCTCATCCCCCCTCAGCACCACTATTCATGTGTCTCACTCCCCCAGCCTTCCCATGTGTCTCATCCCCCCAGAACCTCCATTCATGTGTCTCACTCCCCCAGCCCCCCATGTGTCTCATTTCCCCCCAGCACCTCCATCAATGTGTCTCATTCCCCCAGACCCACAATGTGTTCCATTCCCCCAGATCCCCATGTGTCTTATTCCCTCAGCCCCTCAATGTATCTCAGTCCCCATGTGTTTCATTCCCCCAGCCCCATGTATCTCATTCCCCCAGCCCCATGTATCTCATTCCCCCAGGCCCCCATGTGTTTCATTCCCCCATGTGCTCCATTTCCCCAGTCCCCCATGTGTCTCATTCCACCAGCCCTCCCCCCCCCATGTATCTCATTCCTCCAGTACCCCATGTGTTTCATTCACCCAGCTCCCCATGTGTTTCATTCCCCCATGTGCTCCATTTCCCCAGTCCCCCTATGTATCTCATTCCCACCTGTGCTCCATTTCCCCAGACCCCCATGTGTCTCATTCCCCCAGCCCCCCATGTCTTATTCCCCCAGTGCCCCCCATGTGTCTCATTCCCCCAGCCTCCCCCCATGTGTCTCATTCCCCCAGCCCCCCCATGTGTCTCATTCCCCCAGACTCCCCCCCATGTGTCTCATTCCCCCAGACTCCCCCCCATGTGTCTCATGCCCCCAGCCTCCCCCCATGTGTCTCATGCCCCCAGCCTCCCCCCATGTGTCTCATTCCCCCAGCCCCCCCCCATGTGTCTCATTCCCCCAGCCCCCCCCCATGTGGCTCATTCCCCCAGCCCCCCTATGTGTTCCGTTCCCCCAGCACCTCCATTCATGTACCTCATTCCCCACTATAATTCTAAAAGACAAAAAAAAACACTAAAACCCTTCCCATACACAATATATTTTATACTGCCTTTATAAATAATAAATAATTGCTGGGTGAGATTTCTATATTTATAAACATAATCCTGACAGTAATTATTTTGCGTTTTAGTCAGCTTCACTGTGTAAAAAGATATATATATAAACATACCATGCTCTGCTCCCAGAGTGAGAGGATTGGCGGATTTCTAATTAATTAACAATAAGGGGATCATTTCCTGGAGAATTTTAATTTTGACAAAACAGGATTTAAGTGCGACCCAGATGGGACTCGAACCCACAATCCCCAGCTCCGGAGGCTGATGCCTTATCCATTAGGCCACTGGGTCACCGCATGTCTGCCAGCCTTACAGACATTTCTTACGTGTCAAGGAGGTGGTGAGGAACCGAGAGTACCGCCCACAAGAGAGAAGCTTTGCTGAGTGGGCGTGGCTTTGTCCCCACAATGAGGCTTGAAGCGCAGCTGGAACTGAAATCACGTGACAGATTTAAATGGCATGCTCTGCATTGTGAATACTGGATTTGAGAGCATGCTGCCACCAGGAAATGGTGGTTTTAAATATTATGACACGTTTTTCACCATTTTAAATGTCTTTTTCATTTTAAATATCAGCCATGTCAGTGTCTCCCTGATTTACAAGGAAAACTATCTAGATCTTGACTCCACTATACCTCCCCTTGCATATGGCATGATGTTCACACACTGAGGGGACAGGTGGAGGTGTCTAACTGTAATATAAGGAGTTGTAACTGTTTCATCCTGGTGTGTCACCTGTGACAAACCTCAAATTCCTGATAATCTGCTCCCAAACGAATCGATCCGTCCGGGATCGAGATGTTCGGAGTAGATCAACAGGAATTGTATTTGTTTGTTGCAGGTGAAAATCATGTGTACAAGTCTAGTGTCAGTCGTATACAATGACAGACTTTGTGGTGTTGCACTGATATTGAAAAGGAAGCGTAGCATGCATCGCTAGAAAATAAACTTACAGACATGGCGGTGTCACTCGAATCTAAAATTGAAATCACACCAACAGGCAAGTTACGTTGAACTGCATTTGGTCAGATAAAAGTAGAGTCTGACACAACATGGCTGCCCAGTCAGTTAAACAAACAAGTGAAATGTGCTGGAAAAATATAAGTATAGATCATTTTATATCATTGTTTCAGAAAATAATAAACATTTTAAAAATAAGATGTGGAAATTTGATAACAGTTGTCCTTTAATGGGTACCTATCATGTTCATTCTACTTTTTCTAATTTGATTCCTCTCCTCAAACTATCTATACATTGTGCTAGCGAAATGGCTAGTCAATGTGTAGGTTATGATAATAATCATGTTTTGAGTCACTGGTGATGCCCCTCAATAGGTGGGCTCGCCCAAAAAGTAGGCAGATTCGCCCACTGAATGGGCGTTTGATCATGGTGTCAAGCATGCCAATCTCCAAGACAGTCTCCTGGCCAGCCAACTGTATAGAGGACCAGGTCCCTGAAGGACCAAATTCCCTGGTGTGCCCAAATCATGAACACCAGGGAACTAAAGCAGGACAGCAAGACATGACCCTGAAATTGGGACTGTCCTGCCAAAAGTAGGACAACTGAGAGGCATGTGGAGAAGTGGTTGCCAGCCACACAGTCATGGTGGCCAAATCTATTGAGCAGAAGGTGAGAATGTAGGAAAACGATTCATGGAAGGAAATGAAAAAACATTGACTAAAGTTTAAAAATTGATGACAGGTTCACTTTATTCAAGGTGGGCTGTTTGAGTTTGTCTCGAAGGGTTTTCAGGTGTTTGGGCTGTTAATGCAATGTGGGTGAGGAGTTGGGATTGTCTGTGAGGGAGCTGTTGTTTTAGGAAAGAGTGGAAGTATGAGAGAGGATTTTAGGGTTT
The DNA here is from genome assembly GCF_036172605.1 of Pelobates fuscus. Classification (NCBI taxonomy): domain Eukaryota; kingdom Metazoa; phylum Chordata; class Amphibia; order Anura; family Pelobatidae; genus Pelobates; species Pelobates fuscus. Next base: position 369,923,157 of record NC_086321.1, read on the forward strand.
TTTATGCGAAGAGATTGTTAAACCAGGGAGCAGTAAGAACGTTTTAGGGTCACTAAGAGAGAACGTGTCAGGCAGGTAACCTAGTCTAGTCGGGTTTGTTGGTGTATCTTCAGATGGATGGAGGATTTTGGGGTATCAGGAAAAGAGTTAATGGTGTCAGTGTGGAAGCTGTGCTGTGAATCATGTCCAATTTGGTCCATTGTGAGTTTTGGAAGAGCTACTTGGGATATGATGTAACTTTCATTTCTGGTGGGTCCCAGTAGGTTTGGCGGTAACCTGGATTATTTTCGGGGGGTGTATTTTGTGATTTGAGTGGGAGTTGAGGTGTCTAGAAACTTGAGGAGTGATATCTGAGAGACCTATTATGTATGGGATTAGCAATCCCATATCAGAGGGTTAGGGTGCCATTTGGATGAAACCCAGTATTTTTGTGGGTGATACAGTCTCTCGTTATCCGTCACAGGGCATTCTTTGGTATGTTTGAGATGGAATTGGTGTTTGATTACCCCATCCACTGGTAGATGTTGGGATCAGCTGGGAGTTGGGATGTTTTGGGGTGTGAGGCAGGAGTTAGGGTATTATTTTGGTTGTGTCAGTAGGATTTGGGGTCCCCAGTTCTCTCAGGATCTTTCAGGTAGGAGCGGGGGTGTGAATCATGGAATTAGGGAGAGATTTCAGGGTGCCTTAGTGGGACCCCAGGATCTTTCTGCTGGGAGTTGGGGTGTGAATTAAGGAGTTGCTGTGTGATATTGGGCTGTCTCAGTAGGATTTGGGGGATTCCAGGTCTTTCAACTGGGCGTTGTGGTGTTTCGGGTGTGAAGTAGGAGCTGCGATATAGTTTTGGGGTGTCTCTGTAAGATTTGAGGGTTCTCAGTAAGATTAGTGGGTGTCTCAGTATGATTTACGATATTTCGACAACATTTTAGGGTGTCTCGGTATAATTTGGGGGTGTCTGTTAGATTTGGTGTGTTTTGATATGGTTCTAGGGTGTCTTGGTCTGATTAGGGGTGTTTGGTGTGATTTGTGGTGTGTTAGTAAGATTTGATGTTTTTCTATATGGTTTTGGGGTGTCTTGGTAAGAGTTGGGGTGTCTCTGCCTGGGGGGGGTGTCAGAGTCTGCCGGTTTGGGGGGGGGGTTAGAGTCTGTCGGGAGAGGGGGGGTTAGGTCTGCCGGTTTGGGGGGTTAGGTCTGCCGGTTTGGGGGGGGGGGGTTAGGGTCTGTCGGGGGAGGGGGGGGTTAGGTCTGCCGGTTTGGGGGGGGGGTCAGAGTCTGTGGGGGGGTCATAGTCTGTCGGGGGAGGGGGCGTTAGGTCTGCCGGTTTGGGGGGGGGGTGTCATAGTCTGTGTGTGGGGGGGGGGGTCAGAGTCTGTCGGGGGGGGGGGGTAGGTCTGCCGGTTGGGGGAGGTGGTTATGGTGACAGGATGGGAATGCTGTCTGGCGCACGAAGCGTTAATCTTGGACCCGCCTACCGGCCTCTTTCAAATCAGCCAATGGCAGAGCTGCTTGTACTCGAACTGACCAATCAGAGCCGAGCAGAGCCGCCAATTTATACTGCGAGCCGCGAGCCGCGTCAGTCAGTCCAGGAGAGCGAGGCGGACACACAGGTACCGGGAGACGGGTGGGGGTCCCAGGGGCTACGGATACTATATGGGATGTATAGTAATGGGGGATCCTGACATGTGGCCCCTCAGTGTATGGTAATGGGGGGGATCCTGACATGTGGCCCCTCAGTGTATGGTAATGGGGGGATCCTGACATGTGGCCCCTCAGTGTATGGTAATAGGGGGGATCCTGACGTGTGGCCCTCAGTGAGCTGGGGGGGGGGGATACTGGCATGTGGCTCCTCAATATAGGATAAGGGTGGGTGGGTGGGGGGGGGATCCTGACATGTCACCCAGTATGGAGAAATCTGACGTGGCCCCTCAGTGTAGGGTAATATGGGGGGGGGGGGAGAAGGGGGGTACTGACGTGTGGCAATCAGTATATGGTAATGGGGGCGGATCCTGGTATGTGGTCCCTCTGTGTGTGTGTGGGGGGGAAATAGTGTGGCCCCTCAGTATAGGGTAATAAGGGGGGGGTTACTGGTATGTGTACCCTCAGTATAGGGTAATGGGGGGGGGGTTACTGGTATGTGGCCCCTCAGTATAGGGTAATGGGGGGGGGGTTACTGGTATGTGGCCCCTCAGTATAGGGTAATGGGGGGGGGTTACTGGTATGTGGCCCCTCAGTATAGGGTAATGGGGGGGGGGGTTACTGGTATGTGGCCCCTCAGTATAGGGTAATGGGGGGGGGGTACTGGTATGTGGCCCCTCAGTATAGGGTAATGGGGGGGTTTACTGGGATGTGGCCCCTCAGTATAGGGTAATGGGGGGGGGGGGGTTTACTGGGATGTGGCCCCTCAGTATAGGGTAATGGGGGGGTTTACTGGGATGTGGCCCCTCAGTATAGGGTAATGGGGGGGTTTACTGGGATGTGGCCCCTCAGTATAGGGTAATGGGGGGGGTTTACTGGGATGTGGCCCCTCAGTATAGGGTAATGGGGGGTTTACTGGGATGTGGCCCCTCAGTATAGGGTAATGGGGGGGGGGTTTACTGGGATGTGGCCCCTCAGTATAGGGTAATGGGGGGGGGGGTTACTGGTATGTGGCCCCTCAGTATAGGGTAATGGGGGGGGGGGTTACTGGTATGTGGCCCCTCAGTATAGGGTAATGGGGGGGGGGGGTTACTGGTATGTGGCCCCTCAGTATAGGGTAATGGGGGGGGGGTTACTGGTATGTGGCCCCTCAGTATAGGGTAATGGGGGGGGGGTTACTGGTATGTGGCCCCTCAGTATAGGGTAATGGGGGGGGGGTTACTGGTATGTGGCCCCTCAGTATAGGGTAATGGGGGGGATCCTGCCATGTGGTCCCTGGTGTAGTTGTATGGTGCACTGCAAGGTCATATATAGTTAGATGTCTTATCATTGTGGGATGGATAATGTACTGGACAGGCTGGAGTGGGACTGACTGCTCTGATACAGTTACAGCTGATACACTGGGAGTTGTGTTTGAGTAATTCTGGGGCAAATTTATAAAAGTGGTGCACTGAGCAGGGCAAATCCACTGGTTTCTGTGTTAATTCTTCCACTTGTAGAACATTGCTGCAAAATATCTCTTTATACATAACCTGGGGGGGGGGGGGGGGGGGTTTTGGGCTGTGGATATATCTAGGAGCGAACAGGGTTTCTGGATAGATCTTGCGGATGGTAGTGGTGAGGGGCAGAAGTACAAGTTGGTATAAGGAAAGTTTTGGGTGGGAGGGCAGCAGAGAACCTAGGTTCCTATAATGGGAGTAAACCTTTTTGTTCAAGGTCATTGTGTACAGAGGGCACTCTTGGTGTTTGGGTATGGGGTGGTAATGCCCAGCTGGCTTTCCAATTCTTGTCTTGGTTTTTGTAAGAATGTCTGTCTGCATTTAGCATATGAACTGTTAGATCTGAGAGTGGGAGTCTGACCAAGATGCCTTTTTGTTCAGTTGAATTGCAGGATTTCCTTGTCGTCTAAAACCTCTGTCAAGATGTCAAACAATGAGAATGCAGCCACCCTCCGACAAAGCAAGTTCAAGAACAAGGGAAAGGACACCTCAGTGAGTAGTATTCCTGCTGCTTGGCCTCTATGGTACTGGCAGAAGGATGGCAACGTTTCTGATCGTCTGTTTGCTTTCAGGAAATGAGGCGAAGGAGAATCGAAGTCAATGTGGAGTTACGGAAGGCAAAGAAGGAAGACCAACTACTGAAACGTAGGAATGTCAGCTCCTTCCCAGAAGAGCCAACTTCTCCGCTCCAGGAGAAGAACCAAAATGGACAAGTAGGTGCTCCCACTGTAGGCTGACTACTATTGTGTAATGGTATGAGCTCCGCACCTGGTAAATCCTCCAAAAATATTGTTTTATTTGTGGATTGGCATTTACACAATGTATCTGGGGAATCGAAATTATGTGCCTTTTTATAGTCCAATACCTGTCATCCACTGTGCCACATCAGCATAAACGGCTGACCATGAAGGGTTAAAGAATACTATAGGCATTAAAACCACTTTAGCTTAAAGGGAACCTATAGTTTTATAACTATGCCCACTGGCCCCAGCTCAGAAAGGGTTAAAATAAATTTAAAACATTTTTTTATTCACTTACCTAATTGCGCTTTGCCTCCTGTCATCTAATAGAGGGGCCTAAAATGTGATTTCAGAAAGTGCCTCTAGTGGCTGTCTAGTACACTGCAGGACTAGGTGGGGAAGGGAAACTGCACCTAGACCAGTTCAATGAGATGAAGTGCTCCGGGAACCTATAGTGTGTGTGTGTGTGGTTTGTGTTTTTTTTTTTGTTTTTTTTATGAAGCAATGTTTGATGTATAGATCATGGCTCTGCCATTTAAGGAGTTAAAGTGCTTTGTTTCTGCAGCCCTGACACAGCCTGCATATAAAAGATCTGATTTTTTTTTTTTTAATCAGATGTTAACTTGCTTTGTAAATAGAACTTTAATTTCACACAAGGCTCCTGCAAGGTCCAGGAGGCTATTAAAGGGACACTATAGTCATCCAGACCACTTCAGCTCAATGAAACTATGTTTACATTTGGGGTTAATCCAGCCTCTAGTGGCTCTTCCGGACAGCCACTAGAGGTGCATCTGCGACGCTGGAGGCACATTTTACATCCATCCATGAATGTGCGCGGCACTTGCTGCGCATTCAGCTCCGCTGACGGCGGTGGAGGAGAGGTCACCGGCGCCGAGGGAGCCCGACGTTGGATTAAAGTAAGCTGTTCCTTTAACAAACCAGGAGATATGTAATTGGGCAATACATGAAGCTAAAATACCTGGCTTTTACAGGAAGGCTATGAAAGTCACATGCAGGGAGGTGTCTAGGGCTGAATAAACAAAGTGATTCAACTCCTAAATGACTGAGAATGCAGGGGCATGAATTACACACCAAAACGGTCACTAAGCTAGTTTTGGTGACAATAGTGGCCCTTTAAATGTACGCTACTACATTACCTTACCAAGTAAGTCTTTGCCTATTGATTCTAAAATGTAATGTGTATTTATTTACCATTCCCAGACATCCACCCAGTGGAGTGTTGAGGAGATCGTCAGAGGAGTCAATAACCCAAGCCTGGAGATCCAGTTACAGGCTACTCAAGCTGCAAGGTAAGTAGGCCAAGCTTTTACTATAGACTGTCAGCATTGGCACCGACAATCGCCTCTGCATGAGACTGGATAAAGATAGTGTCTTCCAGAAGTCTGGAAAATTACAGTAAACGCAAATTTCAATCTACAGCTTCTGCAATGTGCTCGACAAAGGACATGCCTCGATAGCAATGTTCTTTTTAAAGGACCACTCCAAACACCATAACTGCTACAATAAACTAATGTTTATGCTTCCAGGAGTGCCCTTTTGCCCCTTAAGGACAGCACTTTCAAAGTAAAAGGCCATCATGTGTTCTTAAAGGAACACTATAGGGTCAAGAACATAAACATGTCTTCCTGGCCCAATAGTGTTAAAAACCTCATCTAGCCCCCCTTACCCTAATCATAGTAAAATCTTGCCTTTATTTCAGTCTGCTGGTGCCGGCTCTGCCTCCCTTGGCTGACCTCATCAGAAGTGGTTGTCTGAGCCAATCATAATGCTTTCCCATAGGATTGGATGAGACTATCAAGGAGGCAGATCCAGCACAAGCTGTTTGGCTCTGCCACTCTAGTGCTGTGCCATAGGTTGCTGACCCCCTGAGCTAGGGTGTTTAGGAACAGTTCAAACACACTGAAGGCACCCAGACCACTTAAATTCCATGATGTCTAGATACATTTTTAAAGAGAATACAATACTTGCAGCCTGTAGTGAATCTCCCAGACCTCCACTAGAGAAGCTCAGTTGATTCACACAGACTAACTCTGTGAAACAACACTGGGCATCCTCACCCTCTGCATGAGGATGTCAAGAATCTTGAAAATCCCCATAGGAAAGCATTGATTCAATAGTTTCCTATGTTGAAGACCTAAGGTGCCTGGCATTGGCTGCGCATTAGGTCCTCCATCTCTGACGTCGCAGGAAGAGGAGATGAATCCAGCACCAAGGGAGCTGGAATAAGATAAGTGAGGATTAACTCCTTTTATGGACAGGGTTTTTCCTTTAGTATTGCTAACCTTAGTGTACAACTTTTAATGTGGGACTGGTCCTTTTTAATTGGCACTTCAGACGCCACATCCACTGCACTGAGATGAAGTGGTTGGTTCCTGTGTAGAATTCAAATACTGGTTTTAAAAGATGTGGTATAACTCTTGTTGGATAAGTTCAGACTTCGTTCCATTGGTCTAAGCCACTTTCTGATCTGGGGAGCTCACTGCAGAAGCTGGCACACCACAATTTATGCCAGTTACTAATGTGTTCAATCAAAATTGTACATACCATATCCCATGTACCCCTGCTCAACATGCAGCGATCCCACTTAGATCGTGGGAGGGAAGTAATTGACTGAGATGACTTGGAACCAGTGCATGATTAGACCAGGAAGTGTCTGAGGTAGCAGATACTCTCAATGTGCAATTAAGTTTAACTTGTGTGAAATGTATGTGTTGTATCTGACAGGCTATAACTGACCTCCCTCACCAATCTCCCATTTTTATTTAGGAAGCTGCTTTCCCGTGAGAGAGAACCTCCCATTGATCGGATAATACAGGCTGGCCTGATTCCGAAGCTGGTTTCTTTCCTAGGACAAATTGACTGCAGTCCTATCCAGTTTGAGGCCTCGTGGGCGCTAACAAACATCGCGTCTGGAAACTCTGATCAAACCAAAGCTGTGGTAGATGGTGGGGCTATTCCAGCCTTCATTTTGTTGCTTTCGTCTCCTCATCCTCATATCAGCGAGCAGGCTGTGTGGGCTCTGGGTAACATTGCAGGTAACTATCAGACGCTGAAGGGTTTGTGCAATACTATAAAAGTAGGAGTTTAGATGTTCTAAAGAACATGTTTGGATTTCTGTAGTGTAAAAGCTAGTCACATCTAGCTCTTCATAAAATCTAAAGATGTTCTGTTGCTATGTTTCTTCAAGAACAATCATTTAGGAATATAAACCTGCGTTCCTAATGCTATAGCATCCTGGTAACAGTTTAGGTTCCAAACCTGTGACTGTAAGAGTGGGGGTGGTAAAAGGCAGTTTGAAGCTATTCTCCACACTGCCATCCCAATGGCTGAGACTAGGTTTTATGATCTAGGCCAGGGGTGCCCAAAAGATCTCAAATATGTTCTAAAACTACAGCTACCATGATGCTTTGTCATTCTAAAGGCATGCAGGCACACAAAGTTTCATGGGAGTTGTAGTTCTAAAACATCTGGAATCTCCTTTTTGGGCAGCCCTGATCTACATCAATCCAATGTTTTCCCATAAAATGCACCGCCAACAGTTCAAAACATACTGAGGGTTGTTTAATACTTTACGCCATTGTCATTCTTCCTGTTCAGGTGACGGCTCAGCCTACAGAGATCTGGTGATCAAACATGGTGCTATTGAACCCCTACTGAATTTGCTTGCTGTTCCTGACCTCTCTGCACTACCTGTAAGTAAAATCACCCATAGGCATTGCTGTAAACAATAGTGGTGTGGGTTTTATTTCTTTACGTATATTCCCCCACTTCTGAGAGTGATACATAATGGTAACTCTGCACATCTGTCTTCTCAGACTGGCTACCTAAGGAATATCACCTGGACACTGTCTAACATGTGCCGCAATAAGAATCCCGCCCCTCCAATGGAAGCCATTACACAGCTTTTGCCCACTCTAGTGCGACTGCTGCATCATGATGACCGTGAAGTCCTAGCTGACACCTGCTGGGCAGTATCTTACCTGACTGATGGCTCCAATGACCGTATAGATGTGGTGACACAAACTGGGGTGGTTCCTCGAATTGTTCATCTCTTGGGTTGTGGAGAGCTGACTATAATGGTGAGTAACTGTCTCCAACCCTTCATAATGCTGTGGTCTCTGTATTTTAGCAGGCAGTTGTCAACCCAACTATCGTTGGAATATGACTGGCTAGCTCTCTTTTGAGCCTGTATCAGACTTACTATTTGACTCTCTTCCTCTCCATCTCTAGACTCCTTGTCTGCGTACCATTGGTAACATTGTGACTGGGACAGATGAACAGACACAGGCTGTCCTTGATGCAGGTGCACTGACTGTCTTTCCAGTCCTACTCAGTCACCACAAGAACAACATTCAGAAGGAGGCGGCTTGGACTCTATCTAATATAACTGCTGGACGCCAAGAGCAGATCCAGGAAGTGCTCAATAATGGGCTATTGCCTTATCTCGTGGAAATCTTAATGAAGGTAATTCCTTATACTGATTCAGAGACCACTTAATCACATCAGAGCACTGAAAATAAAACCGACTTTTAGTATCATGTCTCCTAGATCTTTATCAATTGCTTTGTAAGTTAACTAATGCATCACTCTCCAACAGGGTGACTACAAGACCCAGAAAGAAGCGGTGTGGGCTGTCACAAACTACACAAGTGGTGGTACTATTGATCAAATAATCCACCTGGTCCAGGCTGGCGTGATTGGGCCCTTGTCGAACCTCCTGTCGGCAAAGGACAGCAAGACCGTACTCGTTGTGTTGGATGCCTTCTCAAATATATTTGCAGTAAGCTATGTCTAGATAACCTCTTATTGAAAACCAGAAGCACTGTCAACTTGCTTTCTCGTATCTGAAGAGTCATGTTAAATAAAACCTGGCTTAATTTAATTCCTTGCGTTATTGAAATTGACAGTTGTTTTTGGTTTAACCCCCACTAAACTTGCTGTGTCTGTAGGCTGCTGAGAAGCTTGGAGAGATTGAGAAGCTCTGTCTGATGGTGGAGGAGTGTGGTGGCCTTGACCGTATCGAGGCTCTTCAGGCTCACGAGAACGAACAGGTCTACAAAGTCTCTGCTGGCCTTATTGAGAAATATTTCTCTACAGAGGTACGTACAGGACAGACTTTGCTTATTTGTATACCTTCAAAACTGCTTCTCAATATATTCCTGGCTCAATCTGTGTAGAAACTCTGCTCTTGGTTACATGTCGGCAAGAAGTAATTACAATCCTCGAAACCTGTAACATCTTGTTTTATGACGTCAGTGGGTGGTTTCTGAATGGTTAGGTGATCATTGTTGCAGTAACGTGTAACTCTTGTGGTTAATTTTTTATTTATTTTTTTGTAGGAGGAAGAAGACTCTTCTATTGTCCCTGAAGCTACAGCTGATGGTTACACCTTCCCGGTCCACGAAGGAACTCACACTACCTTTAATTTCTAAGCACTGACATTTTATTTTTCTTCCTGTTTGTCTTTTTTCTATGTGGAGTAGCACTTTCTCAGACTTGAAATCTTCTCTAATCCTGTACATACTGTGAATTCTTTACATTTTTCTGTAAAGAAGTCCTTTTAGCTCACAATGGGCTCAGGTCACCTGTTTTGGAAGACCACTTTCGTTCTGTGGTAGATCTTGGGTGCTCTAACTTGTCACCACTATGGCACACAGCAATAAAAGATTAGCCACAATAGAGTACAAAAGACAACCCTTTGAAATGTTGGGCACGTATCTGGCTTTAAAAGTTGATTTCCAACTCATGGGTATTGTCTTTGATGGTGGCTGTATCTTTAATCTTACAAACCCTGGCTTCTAGTTTTTTTATTTTTTCTGAATTTATTAAATAAAGCTCTCCAGAGCACTGACATACGTAGTATCACATTACATGTGATGCCGCATGCTAGGCCTATCTGTTAACAGTTAATGCAAGCCATAGCATTTATATTCCCTACTGATGGGATCCCAGTTTACATGTAGACAGGCAGTCTATTTAAATTTTGTCAATAAAGCCTTTTCTAAAATTATCAATTTGCTTCTCTTTAATTCTTCTAAACTGTGAAATATGTGGGAATAGAGCAAATCTACAATCTTGTTGCATTCAATGGATCTTTAATATCCGTACTTGTCACTATGGGGGAATTAAAAATTGGAGGGGTTTTGTGCCTCTTGATCACACCAAAGATTTTAATGTCAATGGAGGATCTAATTTTTGATCTCAGTGTTCTAAAATGGCTAAAGTAATATTATACAGAGTATTATTTGGGTTAAAATGCTTTACTCCCACCAAACTACATGATATGATTGGGGATCATATGTAACACAATGTAAGATATTGTAATAAATACTACTTTATAACGTTGTTTTCTGTCACACCTCTCCCAGATATATTCAAATAAAATACACAGGATTTAGAATTTTTGCTGCAATTTAATGGCTTTCTCCAGCAAGATCCACAATGATGTATTCAAGCTAAATACATTTTAGACTTTTTTAAATGGTTCTGATTTCAGATCGTGTATAGCAAGGCTTCATGGGATATGTAGTCTAACACTTGACAACGTGACTGGATCTTCTATATCTGTTCTGGCTCTTGGTTAATTTGCACTAGGTTTACTACAGAATTTTTGTGAGGGGGGTGCGCAGGAGCGTGTGCATTTATGGTTGCCCAGTGAGCATAAGAGCCATAACGACTCTGGGTATAGTGCAGAACACAATGGGCCTTTCCCCCCCCTGTGTCATCTATAATTTTTTTTTCTCCTCTACAAAAGTTCACTACGGCTCTTCAGGGTGTATGGTCTTGTCCTGCCACCCACTGGACAGCCAGGTAACACAACTTCTCAGAGCTCGGACTACCCCTGGTGCTTCCTTAAACACCAGGACCAGTCTCCAACACTCAACTTAGTGATATAAAATATAGCGGTGAAGGGTTAATGGTATGAAATCTCACCCCAATAATAAAGCACATAATGGATAAACCATAAAACTTGACTTGCGATTTGCTTCACTTTCTCTCACAATAGCAGATGTTGGCACTTTAAACATAAGATCACTGCATCATCGTTAATGGCCTTTATAAAGCGCCAACCTATACTGCAGCGCTGTACAATTGGAGAAATCCGTAAAGTATAGACCTACCAATACAAAAGGAGTAAGGATGCTGTGAGTCGAGATCTAGCACTTAAAGACTTTTTCTACAAAGTACTTGGCTAATTGTCTTATGAGCTTACAATCTAAAAGTTAAGGGAACTTAAGACAATAGGGGGCAAAGATTGTGATCAAGGATATCTCTGCATATATGTATATAATAAAGTTTGGAAAACCCGGGGGGGTGGGGCCTGACTGCAGAAAGGAGCAGACGTGTGCTGCTGAAGCTCCAGCAGCCCCACGCAAAGAAACTCAAACTTCACTAAGCAGAACCTGTGACCCGACTTTCTTTGGCTGCCAAGTGACTTGGGACACTGAGACCTACAGAATGACACCTCTCCCGAGGTTGTATGCCAAAGTCCCGACTATCCAGCCATTGAGGCCTGCACACGAGGCGGCCGCTCTCCCGTCGTCCCAAAGCGTGGACAAGCACAGATCAAGCCTCCTTCCCCTCCCCCCATGGACCGGCGGGGGTTATTCTGGTCCCCACCAATACAGCATGCAAAGCAACACAGACTGCAGCTGACCACCTGGACTGGGGCCCTGGATGGGCCAAACCCAGCAATATGGCGGATGCTGTAACCAGGCTTACACTCACGTTGCCCCAGCCTGGACCGGATTTTCCAGAACTTCTAGGCCCGACTGGAACGACTCCTAGCCGGGTACCCCCTGCAAATGGAGAGGAGATGGAGGAGAAGGGGAAGGAGTGGGCTGATCCCGGGTGAAGCTTGCCCCTCCACACCCGCTGCAACCACTGAATACCCACCCGGGCCGGAGGTCCCACGGAGACATCCTCCACAGCTTCAGCCACCACGCCGGAAGCCTGCCTGCCGCGGCGAAACACCAGGGCCACCCACAGCGCCCACCAGGGGAAAGACCCGGCTCACATAGACGTCCGAGTCTGTGGCAAGCAGAAGCCGACCCCACAAGAGGGCTGGGGAAAAGCCCTCCCTTCCTCACAATCACTCAGCACTGATCAAAAAAGAGATGCTACACCCAGAACACCCTCCATTCTGAGAGCAGCCATATACCGGCTTAATGACCCACCTCAACAACTCCCATCACGCCCAGAGAACCTCCAGTGGGTACTGACAGTATCCCAGCAGAGGGCATTGGCTAACAGGGGCACTACCACAAGAGCCCAATGTTCCGGTAACATGCAGCCACTGCAGCCGGACAACCTTGAGGTCCAGCATTAATCGGACTTAACAGTATGCTTAGACAATATTCTACCTTACTTTAACAATGTTTTAGCACTGTCTAGTTAATAATAACACTGTACTATGGCTAACACACTGCAGCTCCAGACTACAGTAACTCCCTTCGTTGCAAATCTAGTAGTATAAAATCGTTTCTTTACTCCATATGCCACTTTATCACACTGCTATTGTGTCTTATCCATAACCTGTGTAAAAAGCTTGTCAATCTCATTCATTACTATTAGGCGTAACACGTAAGACCTGCAAATCACATTATAAGCATAAATGTACTTTTTCATGTTACTCGAAGTTCTATGCATACCTAACCTAGCATGTCATAGTATACTAAAAACAAAAAATGTGCAAGATATCTCCAAGCCATGTTTATGTGACATCAAATGAAAATAGAGCTTGTGAAAGCCATTGTGGCTGTGCAAGCACTGTTGTAACTCTCATGCACAACAAAAATGTAAAAAAAAAAAAAAAGTTTGGAAAACCCCAGTGGTGTCCAGGGTTATTGCTCCACTGTTACAACTTTGCCCCCGTCTTGGGTTTTTATTTTTTTAAACCATCCTTTCAGCCATCTGAGAGTTACTATGGTGGGTTTACCTTGTCTAACCCCTTTTGGGGTGGAGTCCATTGGCCCATAGTGCCATTGCAGTAGGCGTCTCTAGTTACGCGTCCAGCTGGCACCAGTGACCTGACCCCAGAGGCGTTTAGTTTAATAAAAACTTCTATAAGAGCAGAGATCCAGCTGCTGCTGTCCTGGGAGGAATTTCTGGACAAGCTCCAGTCCTCTAGGCATAGCCTTGAATTCCATCTTCAATATGTGTAATCAGTCTGAAAGTTTGGAATCACCCCGAATACCCGCTGCAGAACGTCTGTCTAATCATACGCTAAAAGGACCATGCATTATTTGTCATAGTGCAGACAACCCTAATTTAAACTAAATGGTTACTCTAACCCTTTTGATTCATGAGGTTTTCTTACACCTCATAATTCCCATAGTTAAAAACTTTTAAAACTTACCCCAAATCCAGCTCCTGTCCCTGATCTGACTCTATCCAACGTCACGGCAGCCCTTGTGCAAACTCTGAGCCAGCAAGGGGTGGTGGGATTTCTACTTAGGAAGCAAACGGCTATTTGTTTACATCTGTTCCAGTGCGTGATGACGACAGATGTTAATTTTGCACAGAACTCACATTCGACAGTGTGCCAGGGGGTGTTAAATAGTTTCTGGCACGAAAGGTAACATCTTTGAATGTGCAGCATTTCAAGCAGAAACGCTAAACAATTGGACATCTACCACCATGAACAATTTAAATCACTGAAGTCATAGTGTTTGGATTAACCCTTTAAAACATTTTTTTTAAACCATAATGAATTAATCTCAGTGAAGTCATTATGGTGTCTGGATGTCTTGGGTGCCATATTAACTTATGGGGTTCAACCGTTTATGAAAAGTTTAACCCCAAAGTCCTAATGACGTTGCCCTTTTCCTCCTCTTCTGGGCCTACGTCCAAAGCAGAAGCCTTTCATATGTGTGCTGATTATTGGGTGAGAGCTTTATCTTACGCTCTCATCCTATCACTGGTGGCATTTTAAAAGATATATATGTTAAAGAGCTAAAGAGCCCAAATCCTAAATCTTACGCTAACCCATCTTTGTGTTAATTGATTTTTATCTTTATACTTTAGGCCCTCAATCTTAAAATTGCAATAAAGCTAAGCTACAATTTACCTAAATCCAGCGCTGGGCGAAGCTCAGGAGTGATAGGAGGCAGGGAAATTAAAACCAAAATGAACAGAAGGTATAGAGCGGCTGGGAGGCCTTCAGTGATGGATGGAGAGTAGATAAATGCTTCCCGCTGCAGGCTGTGCCTGCAGGAGAGGAGCTAATTGCTTCCGTTGCCTGCGTGCAGTGCGCACTGACGACAGACAAGAATTTTGCACAAAATGAACATTTGGCAATCTGGAACAAAGTTCTGGCTGCCAAAGTCACATGTGCCAGTTGTGTGACTAGCCCCGAGCATACAAGTTCAGATATCGCTTTAAAGCAGAAACGCGGCACGTACAGACTCCTATCAGACTCCTATGGTTGGAATAACCATTTAAATATGATATGGCTATTAAATTAATCTAATTGTGTGTCTGCAAAGCACCTTTTACTTGTGATCCTCAGTCAACTTAAAACATCAACTCAGTGTAAAGAGGTCTGTCTCTTAATGCACCAATCACTGACAGTAATGACAGTAATATGGTTCTCAACGTGTAGGTGATATTTTATTCTCTCTGACATTGGACTGTTATTTTTGCATGATAGGTGCACTCTTTAAGCAGATAAGGTCAAAGATGTTTTAGGGGAATTGGGGTGTTGCCAGCTGAACCCCATCCACTTGGCACATCGTCGATCTGACCTGCCCTGACATCACATACCAGGAAAAAGCCCTCATATGACTTCGCAAATATTACAACACTTAGAAATATCTATTCGACCCATCTTAAGAATCTGGCGAGAGGTTGTAATGTCTGGGAATAAAAAAAATAAATAGAAAAACCCCTAAAAACAAGTCTCCACGGGGGGATTCCAGCTGTCTGAGGCTTTCTCAGAAGAGACATTGTGCAATTCACCTCCTACATCAACAACAAAACATACGGTATGTATTGCCATGAAAAGGGAGCTGATTTTCTGTCATATGTGCTGGCTCGGTAATCAATGATGCTTTTTGATTGCAAGCTTGTGGGCCATTTAACAATTTGTGCAAAAAACATTATTTTAGTGATACAGAAAGGAATATGACACGCACGTTATACAGTGGTAATTGGCCTGCTCATAATCCGTCATGGTTTTTAAAAATTTCATAACAGAAAATTGAAATATAAAGCAGAGTAACCTTATCAAGTAACATACCATAATAGTGCGACCCCCGACGCTATGACATTGAGTGGTGTGAGTTGGCAACCTTATAATGTTTTGGAGTCGCCTCCGCAACAGGCGGCAACGAGCTGCGCCACTCGTCACCATCAGCCGCAGGATTGGACCTCTATCGGAGATCTCAAACACATATCCCTAGGATGGGACTAACACCAACAATCATAGCGGCCAGAGTGGAGAGCAGTGCCCCTTTCACCCATTCTCAGTTTCCACCCTTACCCCAGTGTGTTTCCTCACCCAGTGTTATTCAATTTCCCCTAGCCTGTTTATGGAAGTCTTGGATTTTCCTGAACCAGATTCAGTCACCCACTTTACACCCATAAAGTGCTTGTTAAAGTGCTTCACAGGAAAGGAGTGATCCATTTCAAGGACAGTTTATAAGAATGTTGATTTCTATAAGAAATCAAACACTTTTATAATTAATTAATAAAACAGAGGGATAGCGGTTAGTCTCTCCTGTGGAAAAAGGGGAGGGGTTACAAAAGCTGCAGCTATAAGAATTGCAGCTTTTGCAAACCCTTTCAAGTTATGCATGTATTGCATGCATATTTCCGATAGGGGTTTTCTACTAAACAGTGATTTGTACATTTTTGACCATTTGCATAGTGGAGTGCCCCTTTAAGTCACCGGCTGTGTTACTGCAGATACTCCCACCCTGTGTTACTGCAGATACTCCCACCAGGCACTCTGTGTTACTGCAGATACTCCCACCAGACACCCTGTGTTACTGCAGATACTCCCACCCCGTGTTACTGCAGATACTCCCACCAGACACCCTGTGTTACTGCAGATACTCCCACCAGGCACTCTGTGTTACTGCAGATACTCCCACGAGACACCCTGTGTTACTGCAGATACTCCCACCAGACACCCTGTGTTACTGCAGATACTCCCACCAGACACCCTGTGTTACTGCAGATACTCCCTCCAGACACTCTGTGTTACTGCAGATACTCCCTCCAGACACTCTGTGTTACTGCAGATACTCCCTCCAGAAACTCTGTGTTACTGCAGATACTCCCTCCAGAAACTCTGTGTTACTGCAGATACTCCCTCCAGACACTCTGTGTTACTGCAGATACTCCCTCCAGACACTCTGTGTTACTGCAGATACTCCCTCCAGAAACTCTGTGTTACTGCAGATACTCCCTCCAGACACCCTGTGTTACTGCAGATACTCCCCCCAGACACTCTGTGTTACTGCAGATACTCCCTCCAGACACTCTGTATTACTGCAGATAAATGACACAGAGCACTGTGATTGGTGGGCTTGGAATCTAACCAATCAGAGTGCTCTGTGTCATTTTACACAGCGTGGGAAAGTTCATTGGAATTTTCCCACGCTGTGTAAAATGACAACGAGCACTCTGATTGGCTTAAACCAGCCAATCAAAGTGTTCTTAGCCTTATTGCAGGGCATGGCAAGGCTTTATAAGCCTTCCCCGCCCTGCAGAGCTCAGTCTGCGCGGAGCCCTCCATGGGTGAAGATGGATTATTTCTTTTTTGCGCTCGTTTTTTTTTTTTTTTTTTTAATTGCATTGGTTCTTATGGCTTTTTATGTGGCCTTTTTTGGGGCTGAAAAAATAAGCTATTAGAACAAAGAAGACGTCAAATGGTAAGTTGAATTTTTCTTTACAGGTTAGTTATTTTATTCCCCCTTCACTATTTTTTAGGGTGAGGGGGGTAGGTAGGGGGTGACTAGGGGCTTGGGGACCCTTAGTCACCTTTGATTGGGGGGGAATTTTTATTTAGGGCCCCCACCCACCACTCAGGGGCAGGGGCTGGGGGAGGACAGTAGGTCCCCCCCTTATTGTGCTTTTTTAGGGCCACCCCCCCCGGCTCACTTAGGGGTGGGGGCGGAGGGAGGACAGTAGGTCCCCCCCCCCAGTGTGTATCAGGGTCCCTGAGGACAGGTGTCAATCCATATCTGCCAAGTGACCCTATGTAGGGGGAACAGTCCCTATTCTGCTCTGTGTCAGTGTGTATCAGGGATCCTTAGGATAGGTGTCAATCCATATCTGCCAAGTGACCCTATGTAGGGGGAACAGTCCCTATTCTGCTCTGTGTCAGTGTGTATCAGGGATCCTTAGGATAGGTGTCAATCCATATCTGCCAAGTGACCCTATGTAGGGGGAACAGTCCCTATTCTGCTCTGTGTCAGTGTGTATCAGGGTCTCTGAGGACAGGTGTCAATCCATATCTGCCAAGTGACCCTATGTAGGAGGAACAGTCCCTATTCTGCTCTGTGTCAGTGTGTATCAGGGTCTCTGAGGACAGGTGTCAATCCATATCTGCCAAGTGACCCTATGTAGGGGGAACAGCCCCTATTCTGCTCTGTGTCAGTGTGTATCAGGGTCTCTGAGGACAGGTGTCAATCCATATCTGCCAAGTGACCCTATGTAGGGGGAACAGTCCCTATTTTGCTCTGTGTAAGTGTGTATCAGGGATCCTTAGGATAGGTGTCAATCCATATCTGCCAAGTGACCCTATGTATGGGGGAACAGTCCCTATTCTGCTCTGTGTCAGTGTGTATCAGGGATCCTTAGGATAGGTGTCAATCCATATCTGCCAAGTGACCCTATGTAGGGGGAACAGTCCCTATTCTGCTCTGTGTCAGTGTGTATCAGGGATCCTTAGGATAGGTGTCAATCCATATCTGCCAAGTGACCCTATGTAGGGGGAACAGTCCCTATTCTGCTCTGTGTCAGTGTGTATCAGGGATCCTTAGGATAGGTGTCAATCCATATCTGCCAAGTGACCCTATGTAGGGGGAACAGTCCCTATTCTGCTCTGTGTCAGTGTGTATCAGGGATCCTTAGGATAGGTGTCAATCCATATCTGCCAAGTGACCCTATGTAGGGGGAACAGTCCCTATTCTGCTCTGTGTCAGTGTATATCAGGGATCCTTAGGATAGGTGTCAATCCATATCTGCCAAGTGACCCTATGTAGGGGGAACAGTCCCTATTCTGCTCTGTGTCAGTGTGTATCAGGGTCTCTGAGGACAGGTGTCAATCCATATCTGCCAAGTGACCCTATGTAGGGGGAACAGTCCCTATTTTGCTCTGTGTAAGTGTGTATCAGGGATCCTTAGGATAGGTGTCAATCCATATCTGCCAAGTGACCCTATGTAGGGGGAACAGTCCCTATTCTGCTCTGTGTCAGTGTATATCAGGGATCCTTAGGATAGGTGTCCATCCATATCTGCCAAGTGACCCTATGTAGGGGGAACAGTCCCTATTCTGCTCTGTGTCAGTGTGTATCAGGGTCTCTGAGGACAGGTGTCAATCCATATCTGCCAAGTGACCCTATGTAGGGGGAACAGTCCCTATTTTGCTCTGTGTAAGTGTGTATCAGGGATCCTTAGGATAGGTGTCAATCCATATCTGCCAAGTGACCCTATGTAGGGGGAACAGTCCCTATTCTGCTCTGTGTCAGTGTATATCAGGGATCCTTAGGATAGGCGTCAATCCATATCTGCCAAGTGACCCTATGTATGGGGGAACAGTCCCTATTCTGCTCTGTGTCAGTGTGTATCAGGGATCCTTAGGATAGGTGTCAATCCATATCTGCCAAGTGACCCTATGTAGGGGGAACAGTCCCTATTCTGCTCTGTGTCAGTGTGTATCAGGGATCCTTAGGATAGGTGTCAATCCATATCTGCCAAGTGACCCTATGTAGGGGGAACAGTCCCTATTCTGCTCTGTGTCAGTGTGTATCAGGGTCTCTGAGGACAGGTGTCAATCCATATGTCAAGGTGTCAATATGTCATATGTCAGGTGTCAATCCATATGTCAGGTGTCAATCCATATCCATTGTGATTTAGGAATGTTAGGTGATTTATGCCCTTTATGGATTAAAACCAGACTCTGCATCAACTGTGTAATTTTCCATGGGAGTTTTGCCATGGATCCCCCTCCGGCATGCCACAGTCCAGGTGTTAGTCCCCTTGAAACAACTTTTCCATCACTATTGTGGCCAGAAAGAGTCCCTGTGGGTTTTAAAATTCGCCTGCCCATTGAAGTCTATGGCGGTTCGCCCGGTTCGCCGAACCAAAAATTTTGTGTTCGCGACATCACTAGTGTTGAATATCCTCATGCAGAGCGTGAGGACAATCCGCGTTGTTTAAGGGACTCAGACTCTGCAAGAATTCAGGAAGTCCCTCTAGTGGCTGTCTGGTAGACAGCCACTAGAGGCAGTCTTAGTACTGCAATATTTCACATTGCAGGACTAAGGGGGACAGGGATATTGCACCTACAACACTTGAATAAGCTTTGTATAGTGTCCTTTAAGGTAAAGTTGTTTTGGTGCCTATAGTGTCCCTTTAATGAAAATAAGATGCTATGGGACAACATACAAGGTACCCACTCAAATAAGATGAAGCCCTAACAGTTCCTACAGATTAAATTTTTTAAAATTTTCTTGTATCAACATTATTTTTGCTTTGTCTACGTTTTCAGGCATCGTTCATGTCTGGCTATATTTTTCTAGTATGTCTCCTACCACAGTCTCGGTCTCTCTCCTGCCCCAGTCAGTCTCCTTCCACAGTCTCGGTCTCTCTCCTGTCCAGTCAGTCTCCTTCCACAGTCTTGGTCTCTCTCCTGCCCCAGTCAGTCTCCTTCCACAGTCTCGGTCTCTCTCCTGCTCTAGTCACTCTCCTTCCACAGTCTCTGTCTCTCTCTTGCCCCAGTCACTCTCCTCCCACAATCTCAGTCTCTCTCCTGCCCCAGTCACTCTCCTTCCACAGGCTGGGTCTCTCTCCTGCGCCAGTCACGCTCCTCCCACAATTCAGCCTCTCTCCTGCCCCAGTTACTCTCTTTCCACAGTCTCAGTCTCTCTTCTACCACAATCTCAGTCTCCTCCCACAGTCTCAGTCTCTCTCCTACCACAATCTCAGTCTCTCTCCTGCCCCAGTCAGTCTCCTCCCACAGTCTCAGTCTCTCTCCTATCTCAGGCACTCTCCTACCAAAGTCTCAGTCTCTTTCTTGCCCCATTTACTCTCCTCCCACAGACTTGGTCTCTCTCCTGCCCCAGTTACTCTCCTCCTATAATCTTGGTCTTTCTCCTGTCCCAGTAATTTCCCTCCCACATTCTGAGTCTTTCTCCTGCCCCAGGTACTCTCCTCTCACAGTCTCGGACCTCTCTCCTGCCCCAGTCACTCTCCTCCCCCAGTCTCAGTCTCAGTCTCTCTCTCCTCCCCCAGTCTCAGTCTCTCTCCTCCCCCAGTCTCAGTCTCTCTCCTCCCCCAGTCTCAGTCTCTCTCCTCCCCCAGTCTCAGAGTCTCTCTCCTTCTCCAACCCCAGTCTCAGTCTTCCTCTCTCCTCCCCCAGTCTCTCTCTCTCCTCCCCCAGTCTCTCTCTCTCCTCCCCCAGTCTCAGTCTCAGTATCTCTCCTCCCCAAGTCTCAGTCTCTCTCCTCCCCCAGTCTCAGTCTCTCTCTCCTCCCCCAGTCTCAGAGTCTCTCTCCTTCTCCAACCCCAGTCTCAGTCTTCCTCTCTCCTCCCCCAGTCTCAGTCTCTCTCCTCCCCCAGTATATCTCTCTCTCCTCCCCCAGTCTCTCTCTCTCCTCCCCCAGTCTCAGCCTCTCTCTCCTCCCCCAGTCTCTCTCTCTCCTCCCCCAGTCCCAGTCTCTCTCCTCCCCCAGTCCCAGTCTCCTCCCCCAGTCCCAGTCTCTCTCCTCCCCCAGTCTCAGTCTCTCTCCTCCCCCAGTCTCTCTCTCTCTCTCTCTCTCTCCTCCCCCAGTCCCAGTCTCTCTCCTCCCCCAGTCTCTCTCTCTCTCCTCCCCCCCAGTCTCTCTCTCTCTCTCCTCCCCCAATCCCAGTCTCTCCTCCCCCAGTCCCAGTCTCTCTCCTCCCCCCAGTCTCTCTCTCTCTCCTCCCCCCAGTCTCTCTCTCTCTACTCCCCCAGTCTCTCTCTCTCTACTCCCCCAGTCTCTCTCTCTCCTCCCTCAGTCTCTCTCTCTCTCTCCTCCCCCAGTCTCAGTCTCTCGTCTCTCTCTCTCTCTCCTCCCCCAGTCTCAGTCTCTCCTCCCCCTGTCTCTCTCTCTCTCCTCCCCCAGTCCCAGTCTCTCTCCTCCCCCAGTCTCTCTCTCTCTCCTCCCCCCAGTCTCTCTCTCTCTCCTCCCCCAGTCTCTCTCTCTCCTCCCTCAGTCTCTCTCTCTCTCTCTCTCCTCCCCCAGTCTCAGTCTCTCCTCCCCCTGTCTCTCTCTCTCCTCCCCCAGTCTCTCTCTCCCCCCCCAGTCTCAGTCTCTCCTCCCCCTGTCTCTCTCTCTCTCTCTCCTCCCCCAGTCTCTCTCTCCTCCCCCAGTCCCAGTCTCTCTCCTCCCCCAGTCTCTCTCTCTCTCCTCCCCCTGTCTCTCTCTCTCTCCTCCCCCAGTCTCAGTCTCTCTCCTCCCCCAGTCTCAGTCTCTCCTCCCCCTGTCTCTCTCTCTCTCTCCTCCCCCAGTCTCTCTCTCCTCCCCCAGTCTCAGTCTCTCTCCTCCCCCCAGTCCCAGTCTCTCCTCCCCCAGTCTCTCTCTCTCTCTCCTCCCCCAGTCCCAGCCTCTCAGTCTCTCAGTCTCCCAGCGTCCCCCGCTCATGGCGCTGCTCAGTGTGTCGGGGCCTCCGCTCTCCGCCTGACTCCTGTCCCCGCTCAGAGTGCTCCCAGCTCGGCCTGACTGAGAACTCCACCCCGCTGCTTCCCGCGGGCCCAGCACCCCCTCCAGGACTACATCAGGGGGCCGGGGCGATGTCTAACCAGGGATCCCGGAGGAACGGACCCGTGAAACTCCGCCTGACTGGTAAGAGCCTGCCTGTTACCATCGCGATTTACTAACACTAATATTCGCCAAAATCCTTCCTGGGATCAGATCTCCTGCAGGCCTCTGGGGTGAACTGGGTGTATTAACCCCCCCCCCCCCCAATTACTGGGGACTACAGTCAGCTACCCCCCCCCCCCAATTACTGGGGACCACAGTCGGGTATCTCCCCCCCCCCCAATTACTGGGGTCCACAGTCAGCTACCCCCCCCCAATTACTGGGGTCCACAGTCAGCTACCCCCCCCCCCCCAATTACTGGGGTCCACAGTCAGCTACCCCCCCCCCCAATTACTGGGGTCCACAGTCAGCTACTCCCCCCCCAATTACTGGGGTCCACAGTGAGCTACCCCCCCAATTACTGGGGTCCACAGTGAGCTACCCCCCCAATTACTGGGGTCCACAGTCAGCAACCCCCCCCCCCCCAATTACTGGGGTCCACAGTCAGCTACCCCCCCCCCAATTACTGGGGACCACAGTCAGCTACCCCCCCCCAATTACTGGGGACCACAGTCGGCTACCCCCCACCCCATTTCTGGCTTGCCCCAGTGAGTCTCCCCCCCCCCCTCCCAGTGCCCACTTCTGGCTTGCCCCAGTGAGTCGTCGTCCCCCCCCCCCTCCCCCCAGTGCCCCATTTCTGGCTTGCCCCAGTGAGTTACCCCCTTCCCCATTTCTGGCTTGCCCCAGTGAGTTACCCCCCCCCCCCATTTCTGGCTTGCCCCAGTGAGTTACCCCCTTCCCCATTTCTGGCTTGCCCCAGTGAGTTACCCCTTCCCCATTTCTGGCTTGCCCCAGTGAGTTACCCCCTTCCCCATTTCTGGCTTGCCCCAGTGAGTTACCCCCTTCCCCATTTCTGGCTTGCCCCAGTGAGTTACCCCCTTCCCCATTTCTGGCTTGCCCCAGTGAGTTACCCCTTCCCCATTTCTGGCTTGCCCCAGTGAGTTACCCCCTTTCCCATTTCTGGCTTGCCCCAGTGAGTTACCCCCTTCCCCATTTCTGGCTTGCCCCAGTGAGTTACCCCCTTCCCCATTTCTGGCTTGCCCCAGTGAGTTACCCCCTTCCCCATTTCTGGCTTGCCCCAGTGAGTTACCCCCTTCCCCATTTCTGGCTTGCCCCAGTGAGTTACCCCCTTCCCCATTTCTGGCTTGCCCCAGTGAGTTACCCCCTTCCCCATTTCTGGCTTGCCCCAGTGAGTTACCCCCTTCCCCATTTCTGGCTTGCCCCAGTGAGTTACCCCCTTCCCCATTTCTGGCTTGCCCCAGTGAGTTACCCCCTTCCCCATTTCTGGCTTGCCCCAGTGAGTTACCCCCTTCCCCATTTCTGGCTTGCCCCAGTGAGTTACCCCCTTCCCCATTTCTGGCTTGCCCCAGTGAGTTACCCCCTTCCCCATTTCTGGCTTGCCCCAGTGAGTTACCCCCTTCCCCATTTCTGGCTTGCCCCAGTGAGTTACCCCCTTCCCCATTTCTGGCTTGCCCCAGTGAGTTACCCCCTTCCCCATTTCTGGCTTGCCCCAGTGAGTTACCCCCTTCCCCATTTCTGGCTTGCCCCAGTGAGTTACCCCCTTCCCCATTTCTGGCTTGCCCCAGTGAGTTACCCCCTTCCCCATTTCTGGCTTGCCCCAGTGAGTTACCCCCTTCCCCATTTCTGGCTTGCCCCAGTGAGTTACCCCCTTCCCCATTTCTGGCTTGCCCCAGTGAGTTACCCCCTTCCCCATTTCTGGCTTGCCCCAGTGAGTTACCCCCTTCCCCATTTCTGGCTTGCCCCAGTGAGTTACCCCCTTCCCCATTTCTGGCTTGCCTCAGTGAGTTACCCCCTTCCCCATTTCTGGCTTGCCCCAGTGAGTTACCCCCTTCCCCATTTCTGGCTTGCCCCAGTGAGTTACCCCCCTCCCAGTGCCCCATTTCTGGCTTGCCCCAGTGAGTCTCTCTCCCACCCCCTCCAGTGCCCCATTTCTGGCTTGCCCCAATGAGTCTCCCCCCCCCCCAGTGCCCCATTTCTGGCTTGCCCCAGTGAGTTACCCCCCCCCCCCCCCCAATTTCTGGCTTGCCCCAGTGAGTTACCCCCTTCCCCATTTCTGGCTTGCCCCAGTGAGTTACCCCCTTCCCCATTTCTGGCTTGCCCCAGTGAGTTACCCCTTCCCCATTTCTGGCTTGCCCCAGTGAGTTACCCCTTCCCCATTTCTGGCTTGCCCCAGTGAGTTAACCCCTTCCCCATTTCTGGCTTGCCCCAGTGAGTAACCCCCTTCCCCATTTCTGGCTTGCCCCAGTGAGTTACCCCCTTCCCCATTTCTGGCTTGCCCCAGTGAGTTACCCCCTTCCCCATTTCTGGCTTGCCCCAGTGAGTTACCCCCTTCCCCATTTCTGGCTTGCCCCAGTGAGTTACCCCCTTCCCCATTTCTGGCTTGCCCCAGTGAGTTACCCCCTTCCCCATTTCTGGCTTGCCCCAGTGAGTTACCCCCTTCCCCATTTCTGGCTTGCCCCAGTGAGTTACCCCCTTCCCCATTTCTGGCTTGCCCCAGTGAGTTACCCCCTTCCCCATTTCTGGCTTGCCCCAGTGAGTTACCCCCTTCCCCATTTCTGGCTTGCCCCAGTGAGTTACCCCCTTCCCCATTTCTGGCTTGCCCCAGTGAGTTACCCCCCCCCCCCATTTCTGGCTTGCCCCAGTGAGTTACCCCCCCCCCCATTTCTGGCTTGTCCCAGTGAGTTACCCCCCCCCCCCCCATTTCTGGCTTGCCCCAGTGAGTTACCCCCCCCCCCATTTCTGGCTTGCCCCAGTGAGTTACCTACCCCCCCCCCCCCCCACACACACACACTTCTGGCTTGCCCCAGTGAGTTACCTACCCCCCCCCCCACACTTCTGGCTTGCCCCTGTGAGTTACCTACCCCCCCCCCACACTTCTGGCTTGCCCCTGTGAGTTACCTACCCCCCCCCCACTTCTGGCTTGCCCCAGTGAGTTACTTGCCCCACCCCCCCCCACGTCTGGCTTGCCCCAGTGAGTTACCCCCTTCCCCATTTCTGGCTTGCCCCAGTGAGTTACCCCCTTCCCCATTTCTGGCTTGCCCCAGTGAGTTACCCCCTTCCCCATTTCTGGCTTGCCCCAGTGAGTTACCCCCTTCCCCATTTCTGGCTTGCCCCAGTGAGTTACCCCCTTCCCCATTTCTGGCTTGCCCCAGTGAGTTACCCCCTTCCCCATTTCTGGCTTGCCTCAGTGAGTTACCCCCTTCCCCATTTCTGGCTTGCCCCAGTGAGTTACCCCCTTCCCCATTTCTGGCTTGCCCCAGTGAGTTACCCCCCTCCCAGTGCCCCATTTCTGGCTTGCCCCAGTGAGTCTCTCTCCCACCCCCTCCAGTGCCCCATTTCTGGCTTGCCCCAATGAGTCTCCCCCCCCCCCAGTGCCCCATTTCTGGCTTGCCCCAGTGAGTTACCCCCCCCCCCCCCCCCAATTTCTGGCTTGCCCCAGTGAGTTACCCCCTTCCCCATTTCTGGCTTGCCCCAGTGAGTTACCCCCTTCCCCATTTCTGGCTTGCCCCAGTGAGTTACCCCTTCCCCATTTCTGGCT
Organism: Pelobates fuscus; assembly: GCF_036172605.1. Classification (NCBI taxonomy): domain Eukaryota; kingdom Metazoa; phylum Chordata; class Amphibia; order Anura; family Pelobatidae; genus Pelobates; species Pelobates fuscus. The sequence goes on from NC_086321.1 coordinate 369,948,663, forward strand.
TGCCCCAGTGAGTTACCCCTTCCCCATTTCTGGCTTGCCCCAGTGAGTTAACCCCTTCCCCATTTCTGGCTTGCCCCAGTGAGTAACCCCCTTCCCCATTTCTGGCTTGCCCCAGTGAGTTACCCCCTTCCCCATTTCTGGCTTGCCCCAGTGAGTTACCCCCTTCCCCATTTCTGGCTTGCCCCAGTGAGTTACCCCCTTCCCCATTTCTGGCTTGCCCCAGTGAGTTACCCCCTTCCCCATTTCTGGCTTGCCCCAGTGAGTTACCCCCTTCCCCATTTCTGGCTTGCCCCAGTGAGTTACCCCCTTCCCCATTTCTGGCTTGCCCCAGTGAGTTACCCCCTTCCCCATTTCTGGCTTGCCCCAGTGAGTTACCCCCTTCCCCATTTCTGGCTTGCCCCAGTGAGTTACCCCCTTCCCCATTTCTGGCTTGCCCCAGTGAGTTACCCCCTTCCCCATTTCTGGCTTGCCCCAGTGAGTTACCCCCTTCCCCATTTCTGGCTTGCCCCAGTGAGTTACCCCCCCCCCCCATTTCTGGCTTGCCCCAGTGAGTTACCCCCCCCCCCCATTTCTGGCTTGTCCCAGTGAGTTACCCCCCCCCCCCCATTTCTGGCTTGCCCCAGTGAGTTACCCCCCCCCCCATTTCTGGCTTGCCCCAGTGAGTTACCTACCCCCCCCCCCCCCACACACACACACTTCTGGCTTGCCCCAGTGAGTTACCTACCCCCCCCCCCCACACTTCTGGCTTGCCCCTGTGAGTTACCTACCCCCCCCCCACACTTCTGGCTTGCCCCTGTGAGTTACCTACCCCCCCCCCACTTCTGGCTTGCCCCAGTGAGTTACTTGCCCCACCCCCCCCCACGTCTGGCTTGCCCCAGTGAGTTACCCCCTTCCCCATTTCTGGCTTGCCCCAGTGAGTTACCCCCTTCCCCATTTCTGGCTTGCCCCAGTGAGTTACCCCCTTCCCCATTTCTGGCTTGCCCCAGTGAGTTACCCCTTTCCCCATTTCTGGCTTGCCCCAGTGAGTTACCCCCTTCCCCATTTCTGGCTTGCCCCAGTGAGTTACCCCCTTCCCCATTTCTGGCTTGCCCCAGTGAGTTACCCCCTTCCCCATTTCTGGCTTGCCCCAGTGAGTTACCCCCTTCCCCATTTCTGGCTTGCCCCAGTGAGTTACCCCCTTCCCCATTTCTGGCTTGCCCCAGTGAGTTACCCCCTTCCCCATTTCTGGCTTGCCCCAGTGAGTTACCCCCTTCCCCATTTCTGGCTTGCCCCAGTGAGTTACCCCCTTCCCCATTTCTGGCTTGCCCCAGTGAGTTACCCCCCCCCCCCCCCATTTCTGGCTTGCCCCAGTGAGTTACCCCCCCCCCCCCCATTTCTGGCTTGCCCCAGTGAGTTACCTACCCCCCCCCCCCCCACACACACACACTTCTGGCTTGCCCCAGTGAGTTACCTACCCCCCCCCCCCACACTTCTGGCTTGCCCCTGTGAGTTACCTACCCCCCCCCCCACTTCTGGCTTGCCCCAGTGAGTTACTTGCCCCAGTGAGTTACCTCCCCCACCCCCCCACGTCTGGCTTGCCCCAGTGAGTTACCTGCCCCACCCCCCCCACGTCTGGCTTGCCCCAGTGAGTTACCTTCCCCCCCCCCCCCCCCACGTCTGGCTTGCCCCCAGTGAGTTACCTCCCCCCCCCCACGTCTGGCTTGCCCCCAGTGAGTTACCTCCCCCCCCACGTCTGGCTTGCCCCCAGTGAGTTACCTCCCCCCCCCCCACGTCTGGCTTGCCCCCAGTGAGTTACCTCCCCCCCCCCCCACGTCTGGCTTGCCCCCAGTGAGTTACCTCCCCCCCCCCCCCACGTCTGGCTTGCCCCCAGTGAGTTACCCCCCCCCCCTTTACTGGCTTTCCCCAGTGAGTTACCCCCCCCCCCCCTTTACTGGCTTTCCCCAGTGAGTTACCCCCCCCTTTACTGGCTTGCCCCAGTGAGTTACCCCCCCTTACTAGCTTGCCCCAGTGAGTTACCCCCCCCCCCTTTCTGGCTTGCCCCAGTGAGTCTCCCCCCCCCCATTTCTGGCTTGCCCCAGTGAGTTACCCTCCCCCATTTCTGGCTTGCCCCAGTGAAATACCCCCACCCATTTCTGGCTTGCCCCAGTGAAATACCCCCACCCATATTCTGGCTTGCCCCAGTGAGTTACCCCCTCCCCCCCCACACACACACTTCTGGCTTGCCCCAGTGAGTTACCCCCCCCCCCCCACACACACTTCTGGCTTGCCCCAGTGAGTTACACCCCCCCACACTTCTGGCTTGCCCCAGTGAGTTACACCCCCCCCCCACACTTCTGGCTTGCCCCAGTGAGTTTAACCCCCCCCCCCCCCACATGTCTGGCTTGCCCCCAGTGAGTTGCCCCCAGTGAGTTACCTCCCCCCCCACGTCTGGCTTGCCCCCAGTGAATTACCTCCCCCCCCCACGTCTGGCTTGCCCCCAGTGAATTACCTCCCCCCCCCACGTCTGGCTTGCCCCCAGTGAGTTACCCCCCCCCCCCCCACGTCTGGCTTGCCCCCAGTGAGTTACCTCCCCCCCCACGTCTGGCTTGCCCCCAGTGAGTTACCTCCCCCCCACGTCTGGCTTGCCCCCAGTGAGTTACCCCCCCCCCCCCACGTCTGGCTTGCCCCCAGTGAGTTACCCCCCCCCCCCCCATTTCTGGCTTGCCCCAGTGAGTTACCCCCCCCTCCCCCCATTTCTGGCTTGCCACAGTGAGTTACCCCCCCCCCCATTTCTGGCTTGCCACAGTGAGTTACCCCCCCCCCATTTCTGGCTTGCCACAGTGAGTTACCCCCCCCCCCCATTTCTGGCTTGCCCCAGTGAAATACCCCCCCCCATTTCTGGCTTGCCCCAGGGAAATACCCCCCCCCCCATTTCTGGCTTGCCCCAGTGAAATACCCCCCCCCCCCATTTCTGGCTTGCCCCAGTGAAATACCCCCCCCCCCCCCCCATTTCTGGCTTGCCCCAGTGAAATACCCCCCCCCCCATTTCTGGCTTGCCCCAGTGAAATACCCCCCCCCCCCATTTCTGGCTTGCCCCAGTGAAATACCCCCCCCCCATTTCTGGCTTGCCCCAGTGAAATACCCCCCCCCCCCCATTTCTGGCTTGCCCCAGTGAAATACCCCCCCCCCCCCCATTTCTGGCTTGCCCCAGTGAAATACCCCCCCCCCCATCATTTCTGGCTTGCCCCAGTGAAATACCCCCCCCCCATTTCTGGCTTGCCCCAGTGAAATACCCCCCCCCCCCCCATTTCTGGCTTGCCCCAGTGAAATACCCCCCCCCCCCATTTCTGGCTTGCCCCAGTGAAATACCCCCACCCCCCATTTCTGGCTTGCCCCAGTGAAATACCCCCACCCCCCATTTCTGGCTTGCCCCAGTGAAATACCCCCACCCCCCATTTCTGGCTTGCCCCAGTGAAATACCCCCACCCCCCATTTCTGGCTTGCCCCAGTGAAATACCCCCACCCCCCATTTCTGGCTTGCCCCAGTGAAATACCCCCACCCCCCATTTCTGGCTTGCCCCAGTGAAATACCCCCACCCCCCATTTCTGGCTTGCCCCAGTGAAATACCCCCACCCCCCATTTCTGGCTTGCCCCAGTGAAATACCCCCACCCCCCATTTCTGGCTTGCCCCAGTGAAATACCCCCACCCCCCATTTCTGGCTTGCCCCAGTGAAATACCCCCACCCCCCATTTCTGGCTTGCCCCAGTGAAATACCCCCACCCCCCATTTCTGGCTTGCCCCAGTGAAATACCCCCACCCCCCATTTCTGGCTTGCCCCAGTGAAATACCCCCACCCCCCATTTCTGGCTTGCCCCAGTGAAATACCCCCACCCCCCATTTCTGGCTTGCCCCAGTGAAATACCCCCACCCCCCATTTCTGGCTTGCCCCAGTGAATTACACCCCCCCCCCCATATTCTGGCTTGCCCCAGTGAGTTACCCCCCCCCCCCACACACACTTCTGGCTTGCCCCAGTGAGTTACACCCCCCCCCCACACTTCTGGCTTGCCCCAGTGAGTTTAACCCCCCCCCCCCCCACATGTCTGGCTTGCCCCCAGTGAGTTGCCCCCAGTGAGTTACCTCCCCCCCCACGTCTGGCTTGCCCCCAGTGAATTACCTCCCCCCCCCACGTCTGGCTTGCCCCCAGTGAATTACCTCCCCCCCCCACGTCTGGCTTGCCCCCAGTGAGTTACCCCCCCCCCCCCCACGTCTGGCTTGCCCCCAGTGAGTTACCTCCCCCCCCACGTCTGGCTTGCCCCCAGTGAGTTACCTCCCCCCCCACGTCTGGCTTGCCCCCAGTGAGTTACCCCCCCCCCCCACGTCTGGCTTGCCCCCAGTGAGTTACCCCCCCCCCCCCATTTCTGGCTTGCCCCAGTGAGTTACCCCCCCCTCCCCCCATTTCTGGCTTGCCACAGTGAGTTACCCCCCCCCCATTTCTGGCTTGCCACAGTGAGTTACCCCCCCCCATTTCTGGCTTGCCACAGTGAGTTACCCCCCCCCCCCATTTCTGGCTTGCCCCAGTGAAATACCCCCCCCCATTTCTGGCTTGCCCCAGGGAAATACCCCCCCCCCCCATTTCTGGCTTGCCCCAGTGAAATACCCCCCCCCCCCCATTTCTGGCTTGCCCCAGTGAAATACCCCCCCCCCCCCCCATTTCTGGCTTGCCCCAGTGAAATACCCCCCCCCCCCATTTCTGGCTTGCCCCAGTGAAATACCCCCCCCCCCCATTTCTGGCTTGCCCCAGTGAAATACCCCCCCCCCCATTTCTGGCTTGCCCCAGTGAAATACCCCCCCCCCCCCATTTCTGGCTTGCCCCAGTGAAATACCCCCCCCCCCCCATTTCTGGCTTGCCCCAGTGAAATACCCCCCCCCCATCATTTCTGGCTTGCCCCAGTGAAATACCCCCCCCCCATTTCTGGCTTGCCCCAGTGA